>NC_142128.1:83725000-84033534 GCF_024610735.1 Ursus americanus | reverse complement strand
ATGACTGAAAAGTCAAAATAAATATTAGAAGTGTGGAAGTAGGGGCGCCTGGGTGGCTCAGTCGTTAAGTGTCTGCCCTCGGCTCAGGGCATGATTCCGGCGTTATGGGATCTAGCCCCGCATGGGGCTCCTCTGCTGGGAGCCTGCTTCTTCCTCTCCCACTCCCCTTGCTTGTGTTCCCTCTCTCGCTGCCTGTCTCTCTCTCTGTCAAATAAATAAAATCTTTAAAAAAAAAATATTAGAAGTGTGGAAGAACAGAGCTTCCAGAGATGGTTGTCATGTTTCATAATTTTAACAACTATTATCAATGCAATAGATAATATTTTTGATAGAGAATCTATGCATAGGAATTTCATGGAACCATAAGCCAGTCCTTTCATTGAAAGATAAATTTAATCAACTACAGGATAAATTGTTGGAACTGGCTACTGATGAATTCTGAAAATACAGTATCACTTGCTTTACTTTTTAAAATTGTTAAAAAATGAATACCTTGAGCTTATGAAATTGCTTTAAAATCTCTTCCTCTATTCCTATCAACATACCTCTTACAACTGGCTTTCCCTATTCTAATGCTATCAAAACAAATGCAGAATCAGTTTGGATATATATTATAAACTGCAAGCAGTGTTATCATCCATTGGACCTAAACTCGATGGAATAACGAGCAAGAAGCAAGTTGGCTGGTCACAATAAAGATGTTATAAGTTGATACACATGATGTTCATAAACTGTGCACATTTAGGACACTGAATATAGACACATCCTTCAAAAACTTTTTGTTAAATATAACCGTGGAATATAACAACAGCAACAGTGATTCTCTATTCTAGTCATCTATACATATACTTTCAATAAACGACATGTATAGTTTTGTTAATTCCTTTTTGTTTTTTTCTATGTTATGTTTGTTCTCTTTATATTTACATAAAGACAGACATATAGACACATGGGACAAAAATATATAAACCCACACACTATGTCAAATGATCTTTGGTAAGTGCCAAGGTGCCAAGACTACACAATGGGGAAAGGATAGTCTCTTTTACAAATGGTGTTAGGAAAACTGGGTATCCACATGCAAAAGAATGAAATTGGGGGGCGCCTGGGTGGCACAGCGGTTAAGCGTCTGCCTTCGGCTCAGGGCGTGATCCCAGCATTCTGGGCTCGAGCCCCACATCAGGCTCCTCTGCTAGGAGCCTGCTTCTTCCTCTCCCACTCCCCCTGCTTGTGTTCCCTCTCTCGCTGGCTGTCTCTGTCAAATAAATAAATAAAATCTTAAAAAAAAAAAAAAGAATGAAATTGGACCCTTATCCTACACCGTGCACACACACACAAAAACCCAAAATGGATTAAAGATTTAAACATAAGACCTAAAACCATAAAATTCCTAGAAGAAAACACACGGGAAAAGCTTTGTAACACTGGTCTTAGCAATGATTTCTTGAATATGACATCAAAAGCACAAGCAACAAAAGCAAAAATAGACGACTGTTCCATTTACATTTACTGAAATGTGATATAAAACTTTTATATCTTTTGATCTGTTTAGATCTTTTAGTTAATTACTTATAAAAGGAGTTTATGATGTCTATGTCTTTTTTCATTTTTCTATAAAATCACTCTCATTGAATTTTACAGAACGACCAGTGTATTGATGGTTCATAAACTTAAATTGTTCCTTCCCCACAGACAGTTTGAAACCTTTTTTGAGTATCTGTACAGATTCTGGGAGTAAAGATGGTGCTTTCACCCTGCACTTTGCCTCGGCTTAAGTTTTAGGATTTACCTCTGATTCTAAATATTCGTTGGTATTTACCTAGGACAATGGGGAAAACCAACATTGAGAAATTCTGCTGATGCGTGGATTTAGCAAATGAATTGTGGTCCAACGGAGAGTTACCCCGCTGGTAAGGCTGTACTGCCACCCTGTGGCCTTTCTGTTTATAATCATCCTTTGCTTGCTTGCTCTCTTTTCCTCTCAACCCTAACACTTTTGTTGTCCCATCTTTCCTACCTAATTCTTTAGTGAGCCCCGTGAAATCTACTGAATTCTCTGCTCTCTTTTATTTCATGCTTGCTTTTTTCCTTCCGTTTAGGTAGTTTCTTACGGCTACATGAATGTGGGCATTACTATTCAGTGCCAACCAAACCACTATGAAAGCAGTAAATTATAGAATTAACTAGGTACGCACTTTCAAATAAACATTAAAAAAAGGCAATAAAATATAAGTTATTAAAATCACCTTACAGGCAGCAACTAGCAACACACAAGCCACCTTAGATATACCCCAAACTGGGATGCCAGGACACAGATTAGAAACAATTTTTGGAGTGTTAAACTGAGTAAAGGTCTTTTAAAAATATATATCAGTGTAAGAGTTTTGCCTTTGTAAAGCTTTTTCATTATAATGTCATATTACTTTGATAGAGATAATATTCATTGTAACTCATCTGCATGAAGACGAAGCATGGCAAGGTAACAAAGGAAGACAGAAGAAAGGAGTCTGTTTAAGGAAATAGATGTTTCTCCAAAGTTTCTCCCTTCCTGTACATGTCAATTTAGCAAGAAGAATTGTGAGCAGGAACCCCATGATCAAGGCCCTTCATTTCCTTGTGGCTAAATTCAGTTTTAAAAATCATTTTGTGTGGGTGCCTGGGCAGCTCAGTCAGTTGAGCGTCTGCCTTTGGCTCAGGTCATGAGCTCAGGGTCCCGGGATCGAGGCCCCCTCCGTGCTCAGACGGGAGTCTGCTTCTCCTTCTCCCTCTGCCACTCCCCCCGCCCCGCATGTGCTCGATTTCTCTCTCTCTCAAATAAATAAATAAAATCTTTTTTTAAAAAAAGCAAAAATAGACAAGTGGGACTACGTAATGCTAAAAAGCTTCTGCACAGCTGAAGAAACTGAATCAAGAAAGTGTAAAGGTGGGGCGCCTGGGTGGCACAGCGGTTAAGTGTCTGCCTTTGGCTCAGGGCGTGATCCCGGCGTTCTGGGATCGAGCCCCACATCAGGCTCCTCCGCTAGGAGCCTGCTTCTTCCTCTCCCACTCCCCCTGCCTGTGTTCCCTCTCTCGCTGGCTGTCTCTATCTCTGTCAAATAAATAAATAAATAAATAATCTTAAAAAAAAAAAAAAGAAAGTGTAAAGGCAGCCTACAGATGGCGGAAAACATTTGCAAACAACATATCTGATGAGGGGCTAATATCCAAAATATATAAGGAACGTGTGTAATAGCAGAAAGAAACCAAATAATCTGATTTTAAAAAGGGCAAAGGACCTGAACAGACATTTCTCAAAAGAAGACATACAAACGGCCAATAGGTATATTAAAAGGTGTTCAAACATCGCTGATCATTAGGGAAATGTAAATCCAAACCACAGTGAGGTCTCATCTCACAGCTGTTTGGATGGCTATTATCAAAAAGACAAAAGATAACAAGGGTTAGTGATGACATGGAAAAGGGAGCTGTTAGTCGGAATGTAAATTGGTAGAGCCATTATGGAAAACAATATGGCAATTCCTCAAGCAATTAAAAATAAAACTACCACAAGATCTGGCAATCCCGCTTTGCGGTATTTATCCAAAAGAATTGAAATCAGTATCTCAGAGATGTTACTGTACTCCCATGTCATTGCAGTATTATTCACAATAGTCAAGATATGGAAGCAACCTAAAAGTCCACAGACAGATGACTGAATAAAGAAGATGTGGTATATACATAAAATGATATATTATTCAGCCTTAAAAAAAAAAATCCTGGCATTTGCCACAACATGGATGAACCTGAAGGACGTTATGTTATGTGAAATAAACGAGAAACAGAAAGACACATATTGCATAATGTCATTTATATGTGGAATCTAAAATACACTCACAGAAGTAAAGAGTAAAAGGCTGACTGCCAGGGCTTGGGGCAAGGGGGAAATGGAGTAATGTTAGTCAACAGGTACAAAGATTCAGTTATGCAAGATGACTAAATTCTGGATATCTAATGTACAGCACGGTGACGCCAGTGAACAATACCATATAGTATACTTGAAATGTGCTAAGAGGGCAGATCTTAAATGTTCTCACACAACCCCCCCCCCAAAAAAGATAACTATATGTGGTTATAGACATGTTAATTAGCTTGATTGATGTAACCATTTCACAATATATAAATATATCAAAAGACCAAGTTGTACACCCTAAATACAAACAATTTTTATTTGTCAATTAAACCTCAATAGAGCTGTTTTTAAAACTGGTGGCTATGTGGGATAGCCCATCCCTGAAATTACCCTAAAATGGAATTGGTAAATATGCTAGTGAATAGAAGCTCATTTTTAAGAGAATTTTTTTTAAGATTTATTTATTTATTTGAGAGAGAGAGAGCAGGGGAAAGGGCAGAGGGAGAGGGAGAGAGAGAATCTGGAGCAAGCTCCGTACTCAGCGCACAGCCTGACACGGGGCTGGATCCCAGGACCCGGAGATCTTGACTGGAGCGGAAATTCAGAGTCGGATGCTTAACCAACTGAGCCACCCAGGCGCCCCTTAAGGGAACATTTTTAAATGGGATGTCATTTATTAATGTTAAATAAATGATGAAATCTTGGTCTTACATTTACAAGTTCACTGAGTTAGGAGATGCTAGGAAAATGGAGGCAGGAAGTGAGAACGACAAAGGCATGATCAGTGGCCAATGGTGGGGAAGGGACCAAGAGCGAGCACTCATGGAAGCAAGCATGAAAGTAAATGTAACTGAAAAATTACTAGCTGAGGAGTTGGTGAATACACCTGAGACCCTTAAAAGGCAAAGATCAACACGAAACATCTAAACCAGAAGGAGTCCCCCCAAGGAGAAAGGAGGATTGCTGTTGTAGAGACTGGGAGTTTGATTGAGAAACTAGTTAAGAGTGGTAAGGCTGCTGCAGGAAGCCTTCTAGGTGCTTCCATTGTCCCTGATGGGCTATTTTCAGCATAGGAAATGTGCTTAAGAACATCTGGGTGGTAACTAATGTTAATACACAGTAGTGCACCACTTGCTCCTTCAAGTCGCCTGAGGAAGAGGAAAGAGGAATAATCGGGAGTGGGCACAAACAATGAATCATGACCATCGACATGTCCAATGTCCTAGGAGATGACGTGGAGTTGAAGGGGGCAAGGGAACAGAGTGGAGAAGGCTGAGTGGCTCTTCCGTTAGCTATGGACAAGGGGCCACAACTGATCCAGGGGGAAGGTTTGCCTTAAACTGGAGGGAAACAGATACATACCAGTAGCAAGTCTCCCAGGGAATCCATAAGAAGAGAGAGGCTGCTGGCACATATTCACCCAGATTTGGGCAAACTGAAGAGCTCTCCCTTCAGGGTCTGTGGACCTATTAGTAGAAGGTGCCTCCCTTCGGGGTGATCAAGTCTCTGCTCCCTTTCATAAGTGCCTCCCTCTCCCAGAAGGGCAAACCTCCCGAGAAAGGGCCCTGGTGCCTTCATCGGCAACAGAACCAATGAATCGTGTCCCCACACCAGATCAGGACGAAGACCCTGAGGAGCAGGACCTCAGAGCTCGGTTCTTACAGCCAGAGGGAGAAAAACCCCAACATGTCCACTTAAATAGATAGTACGCTTTCATCCGGACTGGAATATGCATTCATGTATATTTTCATCTTCAGAACAGGTGGTTTGAAATGCAAATAAAGTAATAAGTGTCAGAGCCGTATCCTAGCAGTAGCTACTTTGCAAACGTTACCATGGCACCAATTCAACAGTGTTCTTAGAGGCAGCCACACCTCAGCAAGGTCTTTCTAACTTCGGACAGCAAAGTTCAAAGGAGCTAATAGACACAAACTGCAGAAGAGTCCCAAACCAGTTCCAGAGGTAAAGCTTGCCAGCACAATTGCCCTCTGAAGCCCCTTGAAACAGGGCATGGTACTTAAAGGAGAAAAAAAAAGGGAACGGGCCATCTTCTAGAACACCTGGAATGTGATCCAAGCCTGGAGACAAAATGATGGTAATTATAACTACTAACATTTGTTTTTAGCTGCTAACAGATTGGGCACAGATTGGGAAGGGCAAACTCCATTCTCTAACGACTCCAGTGCAAACTGTGCTTTACCAGTACTCACTAAATCCTAGCTGGGGGTGAAAAGACAGCAGATTGTCCTCATGTATGCCTCATTTATGTTAAATTAAGGAAGGCTGTCGTCCCAGGGCTGCAGTCCAGGGGCTACTCACAACCGGAAGCAAGGAGCTGGCTTCTGCAGATCTCTGCTTCTTACTGCTAGTAGATCTGCTCTGCTGAGGGCAGCACGCCTTTCCCAAGCATGGCCAAAGCAGAGGGGAAAGGTCGAGGTAGTAGGCACACAGGATGCTGGGGAGACAAGTCTTAGCCAACCTGCCCTGTGAACCAAGTAAGATTCCCCGAGGTAGGCCCTGGGCTGAACAGGGCATACCCCTGCCTGGGTAGGGGCAGAATGAAAGGGCAGATAAGCAAAAGTGAATAATACAAGAGAGTCTGTGATCAATGGCAAACTGATGATATAAACCACAAATTCTCCAAGAGTTTGAAGTGGGTGGGAGTTGTTCCCTGCTTCCCCTTCAGATGAAGGAGATCAAAGAATAGTCCCCAAAAGGCCCTCTAAAAAAGTGGAGACTTCACCAATAGGGAACCACAGCTGACAGACAGTGAAAAGCCATTAGCAAGAAGGAACCTCCAGAGCTCCCTCCATGACCTATGAAGGGCACTAGTCCTCAAGATCTCCTTAAAGACAGTAACGATGCATCCTTCCCAGCTAAAGTAGGAGAGGGAGTGCAAAGAGACGAGGACTTAGAAAAACTGTCGGGACTTTCCATATTGCCTTTATTTCGAAAGATACAAAGACTTCTGCTTCCCATTAAGGATAATTGTGGGACCATTAAGTATAGTTAACGCCACCCATTCCACCCACCCCAAAACAGAAAGGCAGACATTGGCCTCTTGGCACTGCTTCCATAACATTGCAGTCAAATCATGGGGGACTTGAAATTGCACTTTGAGTAGTCACTCGGATACCAGGCGTGCCACCCAACAGCAGACCACATCCAGGGCACCAGATTCAAAAGCAAGGGAGACTCTGGGCTTGGTTTCAGCAAGTTTTGATATTCAGACAGCTCTATCTGGTCTGATGAGTAAGGCTGAAAGAGGAGGAAATCCAGGGAGAAAACAATGCCCAGGATCAAGCCCGAGATGGTGTCAGGCTCCAGGTAATGGGTTCATTGCCAAGGGTGAAGAAGGAAAGTCCAGGACCCAGAGGAAAACATAGGCAAGGTCTGGGAAGCCTCAGGGCACGAATTCAGTTGCATCAGGAAAATACAGAACTAAAGAGGATACTGAGGCAAACACCTGATCCTATGGACTAAACTGACATGACAGAGGTTAGGAGAAACCTGGAATTTGATGGGTTTGTGGCATCCAGAATTACTGCAGAGGTATCAGCCATTAGGAGAATGGTGCCGTGAGCAAAGTCACATTCCATCTATAGCAGGATCGAGGCTCCTAAAATATTTTCTGCCCAGGACAGGAGTAGCAAAGGAACTCTGCAGGTTTCAGCTGTACCAAATATAGCAGGGACGGAGGTGATCGGGGTTGAGGAAGAAAGAAGTTGATCAAAGTGCTTCCATACAAAAGGCTGTAATAAATACTCCTGAAACGACAGATTAGATTTTGGAAAGTGAGACATATATTTTGTTTTGTTTTGTAATGGTCAGTTTCTCTCTCTTAATTAATTTTCTACTTTATCTGTGTTGTTGCCTGGACAAAGAGTTAAATGTTGAGTTAAATGTAAAAGATAAGACCATACAACTAGAAAAAAATATGAGAAATACTTAACTCCTCTTTGATGGGGGAAGTCTTTTCTAAATACAGTAGTAAAAAATAAATTTTAAGGGCAAAGATGAGACCATATAAAAATGTACCAATTGAAAAAAAAGTAAAAATTGGTATAATTAAAAATGCGGTCAGCATAATCAAACAGCTCCATAAGCCAGGTAAAATTCTTGCAAAAATTATGACAGCTCATATTCTTAATACATAAAGAGTTCTTGCAAATCAGTAAGGAAAACCTCAACAAAGCCGGGGAGGGGGGCAGGGAGGCAGATAAGGGATCAAACATATTTCACAGAAGAAGAAATACTACAGACCAATAAGCATGTGAAAAAGTGTTCAACCTCACTAGGAACTGAAAAGGTCCAAATTACAGCCACAAAGCGATACTGATAAACTGGTGATAAACATCACTGGGAGAGAATGAGATAGAACTGGGACACCTTCCTAAGAAGCAATCTGACAAAGTTTGAGCTAATAATACAACTTTTAGTGATCTACATTAAAGAAAAGAAAAATACAAATTTATTCACAGAAATGCTCATCAAAGCTTTATTTACAATATAAAACAAGGCAAGAATCTAAATATTTGATTACATATTAGCTGTGTAATAAAATACTAATTAGCCATGAATATGGTTTTTTGAAGAATTTTTAATAACATGGGGAAATAGTCATGACCTAATACTACGTGAGAAGCAAAGTATAAAACGCAATTTTATTTAAGTTGTGCGTAACAAACACACGTAGCACAAAGACTGGATGGAAGGGACATGTTAACACTTATGGGACCGTAAACTGAGACAAACTGGTATGAGCTTTTATTTTTCCCTCCATGCATTAGTATTTTTAAAAATATCCTACAAGAGGGGCGCCTGGGTGGCACAGCCGTTAAGTGTCTGCCTTCGGCTCAGGGCGTGATCCCAGCATTCTGGGATCGAGCCCCACATCAGGCTCCTCCGCTACGAGCCTGCTTCTTCCTCTCCCACCCCCCTGCCTGTGTTCCCTCTCTCACTGGCTGTCTCTCTCTCTGTCGAATAAATAAATAAAATCTTTTAAAAAAAAAAATATCCTGGGGCGCCTGGGTGGCACAGCGGTTGAGCGTCTGCCTTCGGCTCAGGGCGTGATCCCAGCGTTATGGGATCGAGCCCCGCATCAGGCTCCTCCGCTAGGAGCCTGCTTCTTCCTCTCCCACTCCCCTTGCTTGTGTTCCCTCTCTCGCTGGCTGTCTCTATCTCTGTCAAATAAATAAATAAAATCTTTAAAAAAATAAAAATAAAAAAAAATATCCTACAATAAATACACAATACTTGAATAATAAAAAGTTACTTAAAAATGTTCCTAAAACTATATTAGAATATGCCGTAGGCTGCTGCTTGGGAACAATGATAACTGAGAAATTTTTGTTTGAAGGAAAAAATCATTACTTAAAGACCTCAAATTTTATGGTTTAACATCCCAGAAACTATTTATTTGAATTATCCTAAAGCACCGTATGTGCTTTCCAGAACGGTAAAGTTTCCAAAATGTTCTAACAAGACCCACCCACTGGAAATAAAACTCTCAGGTGGCGAAGTGTCCATGACCCAAAGAATAGTCGAGAAATCTCCACCATTAAGCAAAATAGACCTCATGATCCTTCTCCCAAAAGGATAATTACCTCCAATTTACTGCCACTGATCTGAAGAAATAGCTGATTTTAAATGCTAGCACACTCAAAACCCATGCAGATAATCAAATATCATTCGGGAAAGAGACAAAGGAAGAACATTAACGAACAAATTGCAAATCGCCGCTTGTTTGTTTAGACTTTAACAGACAAGAATCGTTTAGATAATCCTGGGATTTGTACTACCACTACTAACAGCTAATCTTTATTGAGTCCTTAATATGAGTCAGGCCCATAATAAAGCATTTTATATGTATCCCATCATTCAATCCTCAAGATAATCTTTGGAGGTAGGTACTATTCTTAATCCTCCTTTGACAGACAAGGAAGCTGTGACTCCCAGACTTTAAACAACTTGCAGAAAGTCTGATGGAGCCCAGATCTGAAACAAGGCAGTCTGTTTCCAGAACTCGCACTGTTAACCCATTTGCTGTACAGCCTCACAATGTGTGAAACAGGTAAAGCTGCATTGTGCCTTTCTTTTTCGCCTCCTCCCCACGCCCCAAGAGTCTCAATGAGGAAAGACGAATGCTGAGCTTTCTCACCTATGGATATATACCACTATCTTTTAGAATCAAAGATGCTATATTCACCGTGCTCCCTCCTTTAAAGAAAAGTATGGCTCAATAAATTAATGCATTTTCTTTAGTTTTTCCTGCACTGGTTTTATATATAATTTTTCTTCCTTGCTTAGGGCTGCAGCTAGAAGACCATACTAGCAATGGAGCCCTTATATGAAGAATACCTAGCAAATCGTGGGACAATAGTAAAACCTTACTACTGGCTAAGCTTCTCTCTAGATTGCGCCAACTGTCCTTACCATATTCGGACAGGTGAAGAAGCAAGAGTTCCCTATACAGAATTTTATCAGATTTTTGGATTCCCTTATGGGCCAACATATCCTCAAACAAAGCACCTCACGTTTTACGAGCTAAAAACTTCTTCTGGAAGCCTGGTGCAAAAGGGCCATGCTAGCAGTTGCACTGGGATTAATACCCATCCAGAATCAATGCTATTCGAGATGAATGGTTATTTTGACTCAGCCCTACACAATAACAACGCTATCAGGCATATCATTCTGTATTCCAACAACTCCCCTTGTAATGAAGCCAACCACTGCTGCATCAGCAAAATGTACAATTTCTTAATACTGTATCCAGACGTTACTCTTAGCATTTACTTTTCTCAGCTCTATCATACTGAGACCGAATTTCCTGCCTCGGCGTGGAACCGGGAAGCTCTCCGGAGCCTGGCCAGTTTATGGCCACAGGTCACTCTGAGCCCAATAAGTGGTGGCATTTGGCATTCTCTCCTCAACAGCTTTGTGAGCTGTGGCTCAGGGTCAACTGTTTTCCAGCCCATTCTAACCGGGAGAGCACTGGCTGATAGGCACAACGCATATGAAATCAATGCCATAACGGGGGTGAAACCTTATTTCACCGACGTTCTTCCCCAGACACGAGAGAATCAGAACAGAAAAGCTCAGGCGGCTTTAGAGAGCTACCCCTTAAACAAGGTCTTTCCTGGACAGTCTTTGCAAGTGGCAAGTGGACCACCGCAACCCAATCTGATGCCAGACCTCAGGGTTCCCGTCGTTTTTGTGCTGGTGCCGTTCAGAGACCTACCACCAATCCATGTGGGTCAAAACCCACATAAACCCAGGAATATCGTGAGGCACTTAAATATGCCTCGAATGTCATTCCAGGAAACCAAGGACCTTGGAAGGCCTCCCATGGGAGTGCCAGCGAAGAGGGCGGAAATCACAGAGCAGTTTGCAAGTAGCAAAGAGTCAGATGAAAAGAAGAAGAAGAAAGGAAAAAAATAAAATCTGTATTTCTACAACATGAGACCAAACAACAACCAGAGGACTAATTCGACAGAAAACAAAAATGTGTATACTTTTTCTCTTTGGTCTGATCCAAGATGGGAGATGAATGGATACACTAAAAGCAAAACCCGAATTAATTGCTATATCAACTACTGTAAAGCTACACTACTTTTAACATAATCCAGGATGCTTCCATAAGCAACTTGACCTCTCTTCTTATTTTGAAAGGGACAGTATCAAAATGGAGCCATTAGTACCTTGCTAAGATTTTGGTGTGGAAAAGGAAATGTCATTATTCTAGTCGACCCACATCATCTTTCCACTGAAAGAGCGCATGGACTAAACAGCTTCCTAAATTCGTTTCAGTATAAAAATTTACTGTAAAATTGGAAAACAGCCTGAAGTTACTGACATTAAATGCTGTCTGCGAAAGCAAACCAGTGATTTTCCATTAATTGTTAATCATGGACAGAAGACTTTAGACAGCCCGTTTTATTTTTCTAAAGTGGTTCAAAATAGTTTTGTGGGGGGGGAGCTCTTTTGCTAATTGATTATATATAGCAACAAAAATTGATTTTTGAAACCTAGTCACGGGCTCAATAGGATTTTTCCTGGCTCAGATCTCTCCTCCTTGATCAGACAATAGAGGCAGGATGATACGTGAGAACTTGCGAAGGCTCCTTCCATCACACACCATATAAAATCCAAGCTGCTCTTACTGGCTATCAAGGCTCCCCCTCTACCTTTCCAGTTGCCCGGTCTCATCAGCAAGACTGTAAGTTCCTACAGTTCAAGCACAGTCTCTCTCCCTCTTTGGTTTTCCTTTAGAATCAAGCCAAGTATCCAGGCAAAACCTGGGTAGCAGGGTTGTGAATCTACATCTCAGTAACGTTACCAATCACTGCTTCCCAACCCCCCATATCCATTCCAACAAAGGGCCTGCTTAACCATCCTGCAATGGACACTATTTTTTTTTTTTGGTAGCATCCGTTCCCCCTTCTTCTGATATAGCTCCCAATGCCTAATTTGTTTTACTTCCCTTTTTTCCAACCTTTTCTCTTTAGCAGTGTATATCTATACCATCTCTTAAAATCCTGTTCGAAACACACTTCTGGGAAGTACTCCTTGAATAACCCTCTGAGCATGCACATTAAAGCACTCTGTGTTTAATTCATTCACATTTGCTGCCTCACTTTCCTCTTAGAAATATGTAAAAATACATTATGAGAAAAATGTGTATCCATTTGTAACTTGCTACTAAATTTTTTCTTTTTTAAAAAAAGGATTTATTTATTTTTAGAGAGAGAAAGCATGCACTGTGTGGAGGGCAGAGGGACAGAGAATCTCGAACAGACTCCCTGCTGAGCATGGAGCCCAATGTGGGCTCTATCTCACCATGATCTGAGCCAAAATCAAGAGTCGGATGCTCAACTGACTGAGCCGCCCAGCACCCCAAATTTTTTCTTAATGTATGTAAAAAGTAATGTTAAACTAATAAGATAGTTTTGCCATTAAAAAAAGCTTAAAGCAGGTGGGGTAACTGGGTGATGGACATTGGGGAGGGTATGTGTTGTAATGAGCACTGGGTATTATATAAAACTGATGAATCACAGACCTGTACCCCTGAAACAAATAATACATTATGTGTTAATTAATTGAATTTAAATTTTAAAAAGAAAAAAAAATTAAATAAAAAATAAAAAGCTTAAGGCACATAGTACTCCATGTCAAAGGAGGAAGAGGAGGAGGAGGAAAAGAAAGAAAAGAAAAATGTTTAGAATAGAAATTTCTATTGATTAAAATAAACATGACTAAATTTTTTAAAAGAATATTCTATTGTTAATGTGAAAATTTTTATAGAATTATTGGAATATAATTACATTGTAGTATACAGTAATTATTATTTTAAAAAGTACTGAAGTTTATTATTAGATCATGAAATCATATGTCTACAATTTGGGATGTAGAGGGAAAGAAAGAAAGAAAGAAAGAAAGAAAGAAAGAAAGAAAGAAAGAAAGAAAGAAAGAAAGAAAGAAAGAAAGGAAGGAAGGAAGGAAGGAAGGAAGGAAGGAAGGAAGGAAGGAAGGAAGGAAGAAAGAAAGAAAGAAAGAAAGAAAGAAAGAAAGAAAGAAAGAAAGAAAGAAAGAAAAAGAAAGAAAAAGACAAGACCCAATGTGACAAATTCAGCATCTCTATCCAGGTGGGCGACCGAGCTAATAGCATTGGCAAACCTGAGGGGTTTGGAGACTCAGCTCTGAAGCTTCTTACCAGGCTGCCTGGTGATGTCCTGCTGCAGTTGGGAAGGACAACTTACAGGCTTCTCAAAAAAAAGGAAAAAAGTAGATTCAAATAGTTTCCATGAAATCTATCTACAAAGTGGTCAAAAAGACATAACAACAATCAGGCTACAAAGCATTCAGTTAGAAACATAGTCTGAAGGGACGCCTGGATGACTCAGTCAGTTAAGAGTCCAACTCGTGATTTCGGCTCAGGTCATGATCTCAGGGTCATGGGATCGAGCCCCGAGTTGTCTCCATACTCAGTAGGGAGTCTGCTTGAGATTCTCTCTCTCACTCTCTAGCCCTCCCCCCAACTCACTCTCTCTCCCTCTCTCTCTAAAAATAAATACATCTTTAAAAGAAAATTTAAAAAACCTGTAGTCTGAAATCTAAGATGAAATTGTATTTCAATGGTATATAACAAAGGGAGAAATGCTGCCTGAACTATAGGAAAGAAAAGTGTTTTCTGGCAGTTAAATTTCTGTACTGGTTAGATATGTCTGGTGCTAGGAAGCATGTCACTGACAGGTCATGAGTCCTGGCCAATATAGTCAAGCCTTCAAGAGACTGTTAAAAGAGCATAAAGATATATGGTCCTAGGCATGCAGTCTCCCTTTCCCCTTCGGTAAAACAAGAGATACAGACTAGCTCATATTTAAGGTCCTTTCAGCTCTACCTGTTCTAAGATGGCTTGGAGCAAAACAACAGTTCCGTGGGGTAAGTCTTTACAGCGCAGATCACACTTCTTACCCCCCACACAATGGATTCTTGGTCACGTCAGGCTGGCCCAGGGATTTAGGGAAGAGTAAAAATTGGAATGTTCCTCCTGTCTTCAGCAAACTGACATTAGTGCTAGTGAAGAATTATCACTGCTGCCACACTTACGTAAATTCCAATAAAGAAAACACAAGCCAATAAATTCAGCAGCTAGTGGCGTGGCGATCTAAAAGAGGCAGGGGGGTATATCCCAAGAAACTGATGAGGGTAGAGGAAGGGGAACATTACCTTTATGGATCTACCATGATGCAGGTTTGGCTCTCAGTTTCGTAGGCTCAACTACCTAGTCAATACAGAGAGAACGAATCTATTAATCAGGGCAGACCTGGATTAATAAAGCTCCCGAGACTGACATGTAAACACGAAAGCTAATGTACTGATTTCCAGTGAGAATTACAACGGGATATGCAACCAGACAATTCAAGTTGCCTCGCCTACACAGCCTCTCCATGCGGAGAAGCTACCTGAGAAGCCAAATTATAATCAGAAGGTTACTTTGTGGATTAGGGGAGTTCGTTATCTGGATCAAATGTTTAGTGCTACCACACTCTGCTTACCAAGGACACTGTGCTGGAAATGATGGGCTCTGCCCAAGGGCACCTGACCCCTGGACGGTGTTTAAGTGGGCCGAGACTGTAAGAGACCACAGAAACCTTTATAACCAACTCCTGTCCCGATTGGTATTGATTCTCAATAGATGTTAATGTTTTATCAAGCTACCATCTAATCCTGCTGGCCTGGGAGCAAATCCTATCTCTTTAAACTGCTGTTACATATCTTTTTTGATTCAAAGTGCATGCCATCCAAAAAGTTTAGCTCAAACGATATCATGTTATGCATCTTATTTCCAAAGGTTTTAAGGAAAGCTACATGGTAACTTATACTAATTAAAAATAATATTATTACTGCCTAATATTTAGTGAGAACTACATGTCAGGCACTTTTTTTTAATAATAATTTTTTATTTATTTAATAATAATAATTATTTATTTATTTAATAATTATTTAGGTTAGTCACCATACAGTACATCCTTAGTTTTTGATGTAGTGTTCCATGATTCATTATTTGCGTATAACACCCAGTGCACCATGCAATATGTGCCCTCCTTAATACCCATCACCGGCCTATCCCAAGCCCCCACCCCCCTCCCCTCTGAAGCCTTCAGTTTGCCAGAGTCCATAGTCTCTCATGGTTCATTCCCCCTTCTGTTTACCCCCCCTTCATTCTTCCCTTCCTTCTCCTACCAATCTCCCTATTTCTTATGTTCCATAAATGAGTGAAACCATATGATAATTGTCTTTCTCTGCAAGTGAAATAAGGCAGGCACTTTTCTAAACAGTTACATGTATTAACTCATTTAATGCTCCCAATAATCCCATGAGGTAGGTATTATTACAATATCTATTTTTCAAATAAGGAAATTGCAGCACAGAGAGCTCATGTAGTAAAAAGACTGAGCTAAGATCAAACCCAAGAGCTCTAGCTCCAGAATCCCGGTTCTTAATCACTATGCTTTAATGGCTCTCAAAATGGCAACAATATGGACTCACTACAAAGCCTGGGAAATCAATATCCATTTTTACCCGCACTGCAGCCTTTCTGTGGTTCTGTTCACACTACTGTATCAATAGGCATCCTGTAGACTATGGGAGCTAGGGAGGCTGGGTGGGCTGGGCTGGAGAACTTAAGTAGCTCTAGATCCCAGAGTTTTGGCACCTCCTCACCCTTGTTTTAGCTAAAGACTCATACCAAATATATGTCCTGAGATTACCTTACCTTGCTGTCTCTGACTCTCAGGGATGTACCAAATCAGAGACCTGAAGCAATGGAACAGTGCTTTATTACTCTATTTAGTTAACTAAGTGGAATTGGTGCCTCAAAAAACTTAAAAAGAGAATTCTGTGATCCAGCAATTCTGCTTCTGAGTATATAACCAAAAGAATTGAAAATGGGGTCTCAGATATTTGTATACCCATATTCATAGCAGCATTGTTCATATTACCCATAAGTAATCCACATGTCCATCAACAGATGAATGGATAAAGAGAATGCAGAATATACGTGCAATGGAATACCATTCAGCCTTAAAAAGGAACGACATCCTGACACATGCTACAGTTGTGAATGAATCTTGAGGCAATCAAATTAAGTGAAATAAGCCAGCCAAAAAAACCACAAAAAACAAAAACAAGTACTGTATGAATCCACGAATATGTGGTACCTAGAGCTATCAAACTTCTAGAGAAAGTAAAATGGTTGTCGTTGGGGGCTGGGGAGAGGAGTGGGGAATGGGCAGTTATTGCAAGATAAAAAAAGGTCTGGATATGGATAGTAGTAATGGTGGTACAATTATGAGAATGTAATCAATATTACTGAAAGGTACACTTAAAAATTGGTTAAGACAGTAAATTTTATGTAATGTCTATTTTGCTACAACTTAAAAAACGTTAAGTAGAATTGTTCATTAGCACCTACTGATCTCTTCATATACTAAAAAAAAGTGACATCTTTTGTGATAGACTAAATACTAGGTAATAGGATCTATGTCTAGTCTCAAAATACTGAGATAAGGTGGGGAAAGTTCATGCGTACCTGAAAAACAAATGTCTTAAAAAATCACAATAAGAAGATTTTTTAAGTTCACAGTTTAGAGTTCATTTCAAGCTATTGAAAAGCTCTGTGTAGGTTTATTTGGACCCTGATACTTAGTTATATCCTGATTTTTATCACAAAGGTAAGCAGTACACTCGGGAATAATGAGAAAGACCTACTGAAAGCAGAGATTGGTGATTAAAAGCACAAGTTTTGGAAAGTGACATACCTAATTACCATACCAGCCTGCCACTTGCTAGTTGAGTATCATTGGCTGAGTTACATAACCTCTCTCAGTCTTAGTTTCCTCATCATAAAATGGACACACTAACCCCTAAACCCTAGAGCTACTCTGAGGATTAAATAATGTAAATAAAGAGATTGTTGACCAAGTCTAACACAAAACAAACATCAAGCAGTTGCCATGGTTAATAAACTATTACTAGAATAAGGATAGATGGAAGAAAAAATAGGAATTGAAGGATCTTTCAAATTGTATCAAAACTATAAATTTCAGGGGCGCCTGGGTGGCTCAGTCGTTAAGCGTCTGCCTTCGGCTCAGGTCATGATCCCAGTGTTCTGGGATCGAGCCCCGCATCAGGCTCCTCTGCTGGGAGCCTGTTTCTTCCTCTCCCACTCCCCCTGCTTGTGTTCCCTCTCTCGCTGGCTGTCTCTCTCAAACAAATAAATAAAATCTTTAAAAAAAACACTATAAATTTCATTTTCAATAAGAAGTACAGATATATTACTAGCATTTGTAACGATCAGGTTAGGGGAGAAAAGAAGTTTGATTTTAATATTTTGCTTAAAGCAACAAGAGAAGCAATAAGTCCATGGTCATGCAAGATGTTAAAATAATTGTAAGAAAATATTTTGCACAAATTTTGCCAAAAAATTGGCAATCTAGATAGAATGCATGATTTATTATGAAAATACAAATTCTAAAATTGACTCAAAAAGAGAGAAAAACCAAACAAGTCAATAACCACGGAAGATAGAGATGATCAACGATCCTAACCCTGAAAATATGAGCAAGTCCAAATAATTTTGCAAGCATATTTTATAACTCTCAAAGAAAAAACAGCATAGTAATTTTCTTTTTCTTTTTTTTTTTTAAGATTTTATTTATTTATTCAACAGAGATAGAGACAGCCAGCGAGAGAGGGAACACAAGCAGGGGGAGTGGGAGAGGAAGAAGCAGGCTCATAGCGGAAGAGCCTGATGTGGGGCTTGATCCCATAACGCCGGGACCACGCCCTGTGCTGAAGGCAGATGCTCAACCGCTGTGCCACCCAGGCGCCCCAGCATAGTAATTTTCTATTCAAACTTTTCCAGAGCATAGAAAAGAAGGTGGAAATCTTCTCAATTCATCTTACAAAGCTATACTAATCCTAATATCAAAATTGAATAGAGATGGCACAAAGAAATACTATGGGCCAGTATCACTTATGCATATTGATTCTGAAATCATGTAAACAAAATATAAACTAATCGAATCTATCAAGTAATTAAAATAGTAGCCACAATCTACTCTAGAAATGTGAGAATGGTTCAGTGCAAAAAATACATATAAATAGGGGCATCTAGGTGGCTCAGTTGGTTAAGCCTTCAGCTCATGATCTCAGGATCCTGGAATCAAGCCCCACATGGAGCCCCTGATAGGGCTCCCTCTTTCTCTGCCCCTCCCCAATCCCCCCATCTTACTCTCTCTCTCTCAAATAAATAAAATCTTTAATATATATATAATTCATATTTATAAATTAAAAGACAAAAAAATAATACAGTTTTTGTTCCTAGGTCCCTCAAAAAAAGCATTTGATAATTTCAGCAGTCATTCCTAAATATCCTAAAACAACAGGAACTGTAAACTGGTAAAATACCAACACCGTTTCCATTAAAATAGAAACAAAGAGATGCCTAATATCACCCAGTTTTTCAACATTGTTTTTGAGAGTCCAACTAATGCAATAAGATAAATGAAAGTGATATAAATATTAGAAAAGAAATATAAGTTATCCTTATCTCAAATATTATGATTATATACTATGACAAGAAATGCAACCTTAAAACAACTGTTAGCATTAATAAGAGATCCCAGCAATGGAAAAGAATACAGAATAAATAAATTTTTAAATCCATAACTTCTCTTTATATTATCATAAGCAGTTAAAAAATTAAATAAAGAGTCCCATTCAAAACAATGTTTAGGGGTGCCTGGGTAGCTCAGCAGTTAGGCATCGGCCTGCGGCTCGGGTGGTGGTCCCGGGGTCCTGGGATGGAGCCCTGTGTCAGGGAGCCTGTTTCTCCCTCTCCCACTGCCCCGCTTGTGTTCCCTCTCTCACTGTCTCTCTCTGTCAAATAAATAAATAAAATCTTTTTAAAAAAAAAGCAAAACAATGTTTAACAAACAAGGTTTATGGTTTCATTTAGCACGAAACGTTTTTCCTGAGACAAGAGTATGGATTAAAAATTTTTAATCTTAGAAGTACTAACATATAAATAAATAAAGGTCCCACCGTAAAATAGTTCACCCTATCTACTCTACCTTAGTGAATAATCATAAAGCTATATAAAGCTAAAATAAATCACAAAGCAAAAATTGAAAGTTTGGAAGGCTGGTGGTTCAATACAGAACCGGTTCATTTGGATATTATGTACAAGCATTAGACCATACTATAGTCTAGGTAACATGGTAAAAAATCTTTTTATAGTGTAGTAATTATGTTGCTAGAGAACAGTGGTATTGCATCACCATTACCAGAACTGAAATTTACTTATTTATTTTATATTTATAACATACGTTTGCTATATTTGATTAACAGTGGCCTCGCTTCTATTTCATTGCTGTGGGATTCAATGTCTTCATTTGTTAAGTATTTAGTGGCAAGGCTGAGGAAAAGAAGCACATGGTAGGTAGAGCACTCAGCTTAAAATATCTGAAAAGAAAGACCTATTATAAAATAGTTTTATCAAAATCCTTTCTAATTAAAAAGATCCTTCACTCTATGCATTATCACAGATAATAAAAAGGAGCTCCATACTATCACGCAGCATTAACCTTGAGAAAATTCAGATTTAGTCTTACTTAAGTATTCAACCAAACCAGGTTATTTGCACAGTAAATAAAATGTCTTCAAACCTTATGGATCCTTTATTTCAGTGATAAACACTCATTTGGAAAATTAAAATAGGGAGAATAATATTACCTAAAATGAATTAAGTATTATGATTAACATAAAAAATTATAATTTACAAGAAAGTGGAATAATGTGTATTATCTAATTAAAAGATAATTAAGAAGAGGCTTCTACACTCACACACACACACACACACACACACACACACACACACACTGCCCTAAAGCTTTATAGATTTAACTGTTAGCTGATTGGGGTAGGGAGGAAATTAATGTATCCATTAAGAAATACTCAATCTCTAAATATGATTGTAAAATTGTCAGATTATTAATTCATTGGACAGAAATGTGTTGCACACCTACTATGTACTAGGTACTTATCGTTGTGAGACAATAAAAAAACACCACATTAGAAAAGGACCTTTTTGACATTATTACATCTCAAATGTATTATGCATTATGCCTGAGAATCAATTATATTTAACACATTCAACATATAGAGCAAATTTCTGAGTAATCAAATCAATTATACCCTTGAGCAACTCGATTTTTTAAATTCCTCTCACTATTCCCTTAAGTTGATTTCTACGCCAGGATTCTTTCCCAGTTCTAAAATAAGAGAATAGAGACATTTCCTAAATAAGACCTAATACAAAAGAAGAGAAATGTAAGAGAAGGGGTACATTAGTCTTAAATCTTTGTTTCTGTTTGCTCTCAATAGCGCTTCTAATGCTCAATTTTCTCTTCAAAGAGAATCTTGATTTAGAAGAACAAAAGAGTACAATCATCTTTAACATCAAAACAAGTATACTGTTTAGCTCTTACCAAAGTTAGCAAAAGATTGAAACTGGGGAAGAAATATTAAAACAAATCTTTATTGTAAATTATATAATGCCACTTATCATAGTAATGGTCTGATACTTTGGTATATGACTTTTTAAATAAATATTACCAACAGGTAGAAAATTTTCCTTTGCTCTCTGAAAACAGATCATGGGGGAGTTTTTGTTGTGTGTTTGCTCATAACTTGAACGCCAATTTAACGAAATGTCACTTCCACCACCTAAATGATATATTTTCTAGAAGGGTGATTTAATTGAGAAGAGAAAATGCCATATTGCTTCTTCCTTCCAAGAAGAAAGAATGTATTACATTCCTGTGAACTCTCTCTCTCTCCATATATTTATAAACATATATATATATCCACATACATACATATATACATATGTATTCATGTCAATGTAGATATATATATATATACATATGTATGCATATCTGTCCAACAAATGTTTGATTTTGAGATCTCTCTTCCTTTTCTTACTGATTCATTATGTTCACCGTGACTTTCAAACTGCCTGCCTTTCACATTCTATTCATTCATCAATGAATAATTGAGTACCTGAATGTATTGAGTATCACCTGCATGCTTAGCTTTATGTCAGATGTAAAGGAAGATACAAAATAAATATAAGACAAGTTTCTGCCCTCCAGAATCTTCTGATCTCTTCTAAGAGCAAGATAAAACATGATATATCATTAAGTAATTCATTAAGACTAGTGCTAAAATCAATGGTACAGGTAACATGCATTTTACATTTATGTAGAATTTTAGAGCTTCAGAACACCTTCCTGTACTTAATCCTCAGAACAATCTTGTGAAGTACACATTATTAGCTCCACTTTAGCAACGAGGAACCTGAAATTCAGAATTTTAAGCAGCATGCATCAATCAAATGGATTATGAGTGGAAGTCAAGACTTGAGCCAGGGTTTTCTGATTCTAAGTCCAGTGCTCTTTTCAACACACAGGAAACCAAGGATTGGGGTATTAACAGGGCAACAACCGGCTTTCTGCTAGACGTGGAATTGTACCAGACCTGAGACGATGTCAGGAAAACATAAAGCTATCTGAGCAGCATCCAGCTGAATGTCCAAAATAATTTTATTCTGCAAATATTTGTACTTCAGTGTACACAGCACAACTACCATTTCTTTAGTGGGAGCGCCTTTACCTCCTCGGTGAGAGCTTCGCTCTCAGAAATGAGAATGTCAAATGTAAGGAAGAGCTGGCCTAGCAGGATCATATAAATCTTAAGTCACAAATATAAATCTTAAAGATCTGGTTTCTACTAACCCTCACACGTTTTGTTTCCCCACAGCACCGGAGAGCGTAACTCGCCCCTATCCTTTTCTAGCATTCTTACTCCAAACAGCCACTTATTTTAAGATGTCAGTGACTGACCCTACCCCAAATTCCACAGGTTCACCCCAGTTTTGCCACCCCAGCCACTGACCAGAACCCTCCTCTCCCTCCAAATGGATATGATACCTAGTTCAGGCTCTGCAGGTGCCGTCGGGATGCTGTCACACAGCACTGTCAGATAAGATATGACCTTTCGACTCCGTCCTTGGGGACCTCCCGCTGGCCGCGCAGCGTAGTTCCAACCCCGGGAAAGGGGCTCTCGGCTCAGGAACGCAGCCACCAGCAGTGCACGGTCCGAAGTGATGTCTCTGACAACTAGAACGACGCTGGGCGCCCGGGAGCGCATCACTCCGCCCCATACTCCTGCGAACTGCAGGGGACTTGGTCCGGCAACCAATCCATTCCACCTCACAGGCAAGTCCGGGCCAGCCGGACCTCACGCAGGACCCCGATGACAGGTCGCTGGCAGCGGCGGCGGCAGTAAAAGCCACCCGCCCCCAGTGCCCATAGCCGCCAACCTAAGGACCCCCAGCCCAGGATGGACCGCAGAGAAGCGTTGCTATAGAAACCCCTTGGCGATCACGTGACGCCCTCGGACGACCAATTGCCTCTTACCTCTGCTGGCGGCACCTCTTTCGGCCCTCCCTCCGGCCCCGCCCCCTCCCGCCCCCGCCTCCTTCGCCCAGCCCCGCCCCTTTCCTGCGGAGAGCCCGCGCCTGCGCACTGCGACCAGCGCGCTCCCTCCCTCGCGCGCGCTCCCCGGGGAAGAGTGGGGGCGGCGTAGGAGGCTAGAGAAGAGCATGAAGCTGAGGAGGAAGGAGCGCCGCCAGCGCGCAGGCCCAGAAGCGCCCGAGCCCCGGCTGCCGGCGACGCCCCAGAGCGGAAGAGGGAAGTGAAGGCGCCAGGTTGCGGGTTCCTGGTGGGCTACGCTTACCGAGGTAGTGGCAGTAACCGAGAGGAGGCTTTTGCCACCGGTCCGGATCGGGGATGTCGAAGAACACGGTGTCGTCGGCCCGGTTCCGGAAGGTGGACGTGGATGAGTACGACGAGAACAAGTTCGTGGACGAGGAAGACGGGGGCGATGGGCAGGCCGGGCCCGACGAAGGCGAGGTGGACTCCTGCCTGCGGCAATATCCTTGCGTCTGCCGGCCTCCCTTCCCCACCCCGCCCCTCTCCCGGGACCCCGCCGCCCCAGGGGCAGGGGCGCGGAGCTGCCTCCAGCGGCCCATGACTTAAATCTGTCTCTCTGGGGTCCCCCCTCTCAGAGGGCAGGGACACTCCCATTTCTAGCCGAGTCGCTTCCAGACCGCAGGGTCCCGCCTCGGAAACTTGCCCTTCCCGGCGCGCCTTCCCCGCCCCGATTCCTCAGGTTGTGGCCGGAGTTGCTGCCTCCGGGAACTGGCGGGGCCGGCCGCGCCTTCTGGGCGCGGAGAGGCGGGGGGGAGAGGGCATCTGGTGCTGCCCTCTGGTTCTCGGGAGCGCTTAAGTTGTCGTCCGCAGGACGGTGATTGCCGGAGTCATATTGGCTCCAGAAATTTGTGATTGGGAGGAGCAGGCTGCTTCTGTTGGGGTGGTGATTGGGTTTGGGAGCGTTAGGAGAGTTTATTACCTGCTGGGAGGGATGGGGCGGTTTGCAGAATTGGGTCTCTCTGTCCTTTTAGCCCCAGGGCCTTTTTTTTTCTTCATTAGAGAGAAAGGAATTTGGCAAGATAAAGGTTGCTAGACAGCTCTGTCTTTTGTTAACCGGGGGAAAGGGAGTGAGTACAAAACAACCAACTCCCAAGAAGGAAGCTTGAAGGCTTTTACCTGCTAAGCAAGGGACAATGGAAAGAAGACAGGGATTACAAGTGGAGAATCCCTGGAAATATTTAAAATAAACCCCAGTGAATAAAATAGATGATGAATAAAATAGACGATGAGTCATTGTACAAAGCAGAATCATTTTTGTAATCCTGAAATCGTTTCCATTTCAGTTAAAATGTGGCTGTCAGTTCCTGGTTTTTGTTTTTGCATATTTGAATATTCATAAATTTTAGTGAGCATTTGCATCACATCTTTTTTAGAAAAATGTAAATGTTGCCACAACTAATGCTGTAGTTTTATAGAATCTCAGTTACTGAATTCACTCAGTTCTAATTATTCTTGAATGTATTCATACGATAGGGAAGACTTTTAAACCCTTTCCTTATCAATGTTCTATTAAAGTATAATGGGGAAATATGAGTGAAAATATTGGTTGTGACTATATCTAGTCTTAAAGGCACCTAAAATACAGCACTAAACATTTATCAACATACAGATGTTTCTTTCATTTCCACAACTTTCACAGCTGTTGCTATTTTGCATTATTTAAATACTTAAACGCTTTAGGTCTCAAAAATGAGCCAGTCTGCAAAAGACATGCTTTTCTAGAAGTTCGGTAACCCTTGAAAATAACAGCTTACCACCAGCTGTAGGTGTTTTTTGTTTTGGGGGGTTTTTTGGTCAGACCTTTTTTTTTCTTTTTTTTTTCAAACATAAGCAATGAACATTACTCTATCTGAAAACGTTCTTTGTGATGGATAAATGATGTTTTGTGAGCTAACTGTAGGTTGCTGGTGATGACTCTTAACTGGTACTGCTGTATCCGTATAATGAATCTGCTTTTAAATCACTTTATCTTAAAATAAAAGGATATTGTCTCTTCTCTTGTTGCAACCAGAAGAGACAAGGTCTGGGTCAGGCACTACAATGGAGGAACAAGTGAACTCTGTGTGGTTTTCCTTTTAGGGGAATGACTGTATATTCTGACAGTCTGATTGGCCTTCCATGGCTCGTACTTGCTAACTCACTGGTGCTTTCAAAGATTAAATTTAATAGGTATGACCTAAAACAGTTTTAATAATCTTTATGAAATATAAGAGAAAACATGCAAAACAGAAAAATTAAGCTACTTCCTAAAGGTCATTGAATTATTAGATCTTTTTAATGCCTCTTTTCGTTAATACTGAGATTGCTGATGGATATCATTTAGAGTGCTAGAATTATCACCAGCATTTTCTACCACCATTTCACTTCCTATAGAATGTAATTCTAGCAAAAGTTTCTTCTTTATTTTTCCAATTAGAATCACATAAAAAGACATTTTGGTTGAGGATATGCTGTTTCATTTTGGGACCTAATAATTCTAAGATATATATAATTTTTAAAAAATATAACTGGTTAATGTTTGCATGTGTGTCTTACTGGAAAATAAAAGCCTATCAAAGTGTTCATTTAGTAATTAGAGCCAGACAAGAGCTGGTCTTTGCCTTATTACGTTCTCTAGTGTTTTCGGTATTTTACATTTGATTGACATCCTTGAAACCAACATATTGAGTTTTCCAATATTGAACATAGTGACCGTTTTTCTATGTATAAAGTCAAGTCTTAAGAACCAATGATACCTGGTAGTTACAGTTCTTTGCCAAGGGCTGCCCTTTGCTGCTATCCCCTTAACCTCCGTCACAGGAAACATGACAGCCGCCCTCCAGGCAGCTCTGAAAAATCCCCCTATCAACACCAAGAGTCAGGCGGTGAAGGTAAGTCACAGACACACAGTGATCTCTGCTGGTATCTTAGCATTCTTACCAAAACCCTCTGAAGTATCATGAAATCAACAAATATTTTAACCATTTACTGTCTTCGACATGGAAGGGCTTACTATGTAGTTTGATAGATAAAAATTTACATATGAAAAATAGCACTCTAATATTGAGTTATGGTAAGAGAGATCATTTTGCTGTGTTTAATGGAGACACTCCAGTTGAATTTAAACAAAGGCCTGAAGGATAAACAAAACTTTTACAAAATAAACAGATTCTGTTTGGTTGCTTTTTAGAAATTTTTCTAAATTATGCAAGTATTAAATGTTTATAGAAAACTCCGAGAAGTGAGGGAACAAAAAAGGTAATATCCCACTGCCCAGAGATAATAGGTTATTACTTTTTGGTGTTGCTCTATGCTTATAGACCTTTCATACTAGTTGTCTTTTGTTTTGTTTTTTAATAAAAATGGAGTTTTACAACTGGATTTTTTTTTTACGATGTACATAAACATCTTTCCTTGACAATAAGTTTATTTCTATAAGCATCTTTTTTTAATGGCTGCGTATAGATATGCTGTGGTTCACATATAACTCATCTCCTTTTGTCATATATTTAGATTATTGACCTTTTGTTGTAAACAGTACTGAAATGAACAATTTTGGGTAAATTGTTCATTTTTTCCTTTGAATGAATTCCTAGAAGTGAATCTGGGTTTTAGAATGCACATTTTTTAAGGCTTTTGGTAAAAGTGGTATTGCCAAATTGCCCTTCAGAAAAACATGCGTTAACGTTCCCTGCAGCAGTCTTTCCGGAAATTCTGGAGAACTTATTTACTAGTTGTTTAAAATGAAGCCCAGAGCTCTGACCCCATTGTCTGTAGGAACCCTAAGGATCTCTTTAACTGAGTAGTAATAATTTAGGTAAATGCATAATAATTATCTAGGCAACAATGAGAGGAAACATTTTCTTTGGTTTTTGAAAGTGGCAAGGGACGTGCTTGAAATTTCAATTTTACCACCTTCTGCTTTTATATGGGTGAGTTTTTATCACAGTTTGTGGGTGGGAAGTTATAGCTGTGGTTGTTAAGAGTATTTTTCTAAATTGGCTAATTGCATAGTCTTTAAACTAAAGACAGCAATAGGTGGTGGAAACATTCTGTAAACTCGTGATGAGTAGGAACACCAAAGATACTACTCTTTCTTGAATAGGTGAAGTGAAATTGTTTGAAAGGGTAAATGGAGTGTTCTCTTTGCTTGGCTTCATGGGTGAAAAAATAACTTTGCTCTTGGAGCAGCCTTTTATCAAAGAAAAATCTTCGTAAATGAAGATGACTATATCTTATATATTGACTGTAGATATGAAACTTAAAACAAGTCTTAAAAGCTTATTTTTATTTATTATTGAAGGATGGTTCAAGGTAGAACTGCATTTCATTTTTTCTGTCTTCAGTTTTTTTTTGAGGTCAAGAAGTAAAATTTAAATATCGATTCAATAAAATGGGCAAGTTATCACATCTCTTTGTAAGCAAATCCTTTCAGCTCTCCTTCAGACATGTCTGGAATCTGCCCCCCTCCAGTGCTCCCATGCTCGCCAAAGCGAGCCTGTATTATTGCAGTTGCTTCCAAACTGGTCTCCCGGGTTCTGCCTCATTCCCTGCCCCCCACCAGCCCCACATCAGCTTATTCTCAACATGGCAGCCAAAGGGATCCCATCAAAATACAAGTCAGGTTCCATCACTGTTCTCGAAACCTTCCAACATCTTCTCATTTCTCTTAATGAAAGCCAGAGTCCTCCCAGTGGCCTGTGGGGTGTACCTGGTCTGTCTTCCCACTGCCTCTCTGACCTCCTGTCCTACTATTCCACCATATTGCTCTGGCCCCCAGGGAGCTTTTTGCTGTTCCCTGACCACCTGAACACCCAGTAACAGCAGTTGTTCTTTCCTCCGTCAGAAACACCCAAGGATTCTTCGTTCTTGTCCATCAGGTCTTAAATGTCAATGTTGCCTTCTCAGTGTGGCCTTTCTAGAACAACCACTCCACACACATCGTCTAAATGTTCTTCATTTATCCCCAGGATCGAGCAGGCAGCATTGTCTTGAAGGTGCTCATCTCCTTTAAAGCGAATGATATTGAAAAGGCAGTTCAATCCCTGGACAAGAATGGTGTGGATCTTCTAATGAAGTATATTTATAAAGGCTTCGAGAGCCCCTCTGACAATAGCAGTGCTGTGTTATTGCAATGGCACGAAAAGGTGAGTTATGAATTACAAATTGCTATGACTGGCTCCTTTATATTAGAAAATAACAATATACCTTCTCTCACCTAAATGATTATTTTGACTTCTTGGCTGTACATCTTTGTTTTTACAAATAAATGCATGAAAATGAAAGTTTAGATTTATGCTTACTAGCCTTGGTCTTCAGAGATTCTGATTTGCAACACACATTCAGTAATGAAAACACACAGTAAAGAGAGAGTAAAACTCACCTTGGTCAAGTCACTTGATGGCTCATACTCTGTCAATTAAGAGAGCTCACTTTACCAGACCTCCCCATTTTCCCAAGACAGACCCAGTTTATGCCTGTTGTCCCAACGTAATTATGAGTAGTTCCATTTCACCCCCAGTGTACCAGTTGGAGAATAATGTATATGGTCATCCTGTTCAGGAACACTTTCCATTTGCCACTCACTGTGATTAGTTGATGTTTCATTTAGGTCATATAATGAGCCTAGGCGATATCCAAACATCTTTATCATCCTCAGTGTAGAGATGAAGAGCCCACTTAAAAACCTAAGCCACCTGGTTTCTGTCCAGTCTCAGGATCGTAGCAGCCATCGATGGAGCACTTACTATATTCCAAGCACTTTATAAATATTCACTCCTTTAATTCTCATAAAGATACTAGGAGGGAAAGCTTGCTATCATTCCTCTTTTGGTGGAGGGGGAAACTGAGGCACGCATTAAGTCTTCATTGCTTCCCAGCGTCAGTCACCAGTCCTTGCCAGTCTGTCTGCTAAATAATTCTCCAGCCATGCACGTAGCTAGCCCTCTAACACAGCTCTTTGCAGCCTCTCTCCCAGTCTGTTGCTGTAACTTTCTACACGGCCCTCCACCTACCAGTTCTGCCTCCCTCAAATCTGTTCTCTGCCCGGTCGCCAGAATGCCCTCTCTCAAATCCAGACCTACCATGTCAGTCACCTGCAGAATGAAGCCCAAGTTCCCAAGTGTAGCTGCTCCTTTTCTATGTTGTTCTTTCCCACTCTGCTCCAACAGTGAGCAGCATAACAGTAGCTTTCCCAGAACACACCATACGGTTTCGCACCTCTCGACCTTTGCGAACGTTTTCTCTCTGCCTGAGTGTCTCCTTACCCAGTGCACACCTCTGTCGTTGCATACATTATATTAACATCTCCTTAATAGGTCTGTCCCTTCCCAGTAGACCAGAAGGTACTATATCCCTGGCATCTAGCGCGGTACCCAATACACAAAAGTATTCAGTACGTAAGCTAGAGCTTTCAAGTCCTGATACTTACTCGAGACTCCCAGTTTTTGAAGGTAAAATCAAAATTAAAGTTTCTGAGTTCTTAGCTATTAAGTAATATATTCTTAGCTTGGGGGAATAAAAAGAGTCTGACAAACTGGCTAATCTAAACGGCACTCAGGGTAGTGGATCCCAGTTTGAATTTCTTCCTGACGGTGCTAAGAAGAGGGCAAAATGAACGTCCTAAATTTACATGTGAGCACCTGTTTTTTAGGCAGGCACACGCTGTAAGTCTCTAAGAACATCCTGTTACGTGAAAACAACATACTAGAATATCAGCTAGTGTCTCACTAGCATGTGGGCGCACGAAGCAGGGACTCCGAAGGTGGTGTGGGTTGCCGTGTCCCCAATGCCGAGAACAGTGCCTGGCGCTTGATAAGTGTCCGAGAAATGTGTATGAAAGTTAATCCAAAGCCAGTAGCTGCACACATTCCTTCTTTAAGGAAGATGTTTTACTTGGTATGAGAATTGACCCTTTATGATTCTGTCAGTATTTATATTTTGGGTGTTTTTTAGGCCCTTGCTGCTGGAGGAGTCGGGTCCATCGTTCGAGTCCTGACGGCAAGGAAAACCGTGTAGTCGGCAGGAACTGGATAGTCTGTGGGTGTGGGAGTTGCTGGTACAAAGACCAAAACAACCAAATGCCACCGCTGCCCTTCGGGTAGCGTCTGTTCTCTCAGCTTTGCCTTCTTGCTTCCTTTTTCATGTCCATAAAGAACAAAATCACATATCAGTTTTCCTTTCATGAAAATTGGGATAATACAGAGGAAATGTTTGAACAGGAGTGTTTCATGCTCTCAGAAACGATTCCGGTGTGTACCTGTCTATAGATAGTATAATTTTCCTTCAAGTGTAATTGTGCAATTTTAACCCCAGTTGGCTGATGGGGTTTGGTTTTGTTTTGCTTTTTTGTTTTTTTGAGGTGTTCTGTTTTGTTTTGTTTTTGACTAATAGTGAAAAATTTGATTTGAATTGGAGGCCAGTTTCCTAACTCATTGCTAGCCAGGAAATGATCTTTATAAAAAATATATTTGAGAAACTGGCAGCTGTTAACATTGCAAAACTGGACCATAATTCCCTCATTTAAGCAAAATGTGTTTCTGGAACAAGTGGTGGGTGAACACCACTACCACGTTTTGGCTTTGTTCCTGCTTAGCTCCAGAGCACGTGAGCTTAAGTACGCTTCTTCCTCTCTGCATCCAATAATCATGGCCTCTCGATTTCTTTGTGGTCTCCAGGGTCCAGAGCAAGGACTCTTGCTCTACAAAATGTATCTATGAAATGCCAGCGCCTGTATGGCACAAGCATAAAACTTTGTTCTAATAATATGACCCAATTTGGGGAAACTACTCCAAATGAGAAAAGATGTGGAAACAATGATGAAGTTCAAACTCTGGGCAGCCTCTGAATGAAACGCTATTTTCTTTAGAAGTATCATAGCTGCCTTAGACATTACAAGGTATATAACTAGTGTTTAATATGCCCTATAAATGTCTTCAGTGTTCGTCAGGGTAATTAGGATCTTAAAAGATTTGGTTCAGATCCAGACACATATACGTTCTGTATTTTGCTCAGTGGTTTTTAAAAAAGGAAGATGCCACACAGCAAAAAGTGTTTACTTTGTTGGACAAACCAAATCGGTTCTCAAAAAATGACCGGTGCTTATAAAAAGTTATTAGTAACTCCAGAACAAACCACCTGAATGCATATGACCAAGAGGGAAATCAGCCTGTGTTTAGTATTTACATTGGACACCAGTTTCCTAATCACTGTCTTATGTGAAAACTGGTGGAGAAATTCTATAACCTCTTTGCTGTTTTTGATACCTGCTTTTTGTTTTGTTTTGTAAAAATGATAAAGTTCAGAAAATAAAATGTCAGTGTTGAATAATTTATTTTTCTACTCTTATTTTAATACTTACGAACGTATGGTTAATTAGGAGGGAAGATTTCCTGTCTTCCCAGGAGGTTATGGTACTCTTGACAAGAAGTAATTTGCTATGGAAGGTTTCTAAAACTCTTTTATTCACATATAAAGGAGTGGAGTAAAGGAGAGAGTCATCGATGGTGGCAGGGCACCACCGAAGCCTTTGGAATGAGTCCATAGCCCTGTGGATGCCACCTGAGCCCCCGAGTATCACTGCCCAAAGACCGAAACTGGAATATGCCAAGTAGCCTAGCAGCTGTGGTCATTTACTCCCGGCCCGTACACCCTTTCTCACATGGCAGCCTCTCTTGTCTCCACACCGGCCCTGATTAGATTCCTGCTTCAAAGCTCTAGAAACTGAACGGGCAAGTCAGAGGGCTGTGGGTTAAGCGAAACGAAATAATAGGTAGTCAAGTAGGTACCGCATAACCCCTGGCAAACTTGAAAATGAAAAGTGATACTGCAATACTTCTTTGTAAAATCCTTCTTAATGTCCTTTTCATGGCTATCGTGTTGGAGAAGATTCTGGAGTTCCCTATTTTATAGTCCCCAAAATGGGTGTGTTCAAAATCTGCCAGCCTATCAGCTTCATTCAGGGAGATAGTAAAAATATTTAACAATGAGTGCAGCACAGGGACTGACTCAGAGCGGATGTCGGCAGGAAACCACTAGCTCCCCTGATTCGTCTGTGCTGACTGGGAGTTGCGGTGATGCTGACTATGGAGCCGGATCCGACTGTGCGGGGTGGGGACAGTCAGGTGGCCAGGATGATGGCAGAAAACAGATCCAAATGCCAAGGGGCACTTTTGGCACAAAAGTAGTTCTTTCCCTACCATTCTCTTCTACTTGAATCTCTGGGGTTTTTTGTTCCATTGAGCCGTTTTTGTTGGTTTTGCTCTTCGCATTTTTAAAGGGGGGGAAATGGCACACATCCCCTTTCCTGGTCATTACGTGATCACACCATGTAGGCAACAGTCATACTTGATAGTAAGTATGCTGATGTCTTAAGGAAACTCAGTAATCTACACGTGCAATCCATCTGTAGATGGTACAAATTGACAAATACTTATTTTTTAAGCATCTACTGTGTTCCCCAGGATCATGAAGGACCTAATAGAAGAGTAATTGTAAATTAGTAATAACTTCACTTATGAAAAACAGGTATGAATAATTTTATCCTCTAAATATTTTTGATCATTTCTTAAAATGGCCAGTTGTGTTTTGAGAGTGCATTTCGAAGGAGTCCGTTAACATGGAAACATCAGTAATCCTGTCTAGGTCCATGTGGCCGAGGCTTACATGCGCTTTATAAAAGATACGAAACCTAACCCAGATAGTTAGAACACAGATAGCAGGAAACTAAAGGCGTAGTACCCCCAGCATACCACGGCTTCTAATTTCCAAAGCAAGATTCTGAGTGCGAGTAAATAGATTAAAACACAAAAGCCCCCTTTACTGAGTACTTATGAGGCGTCGAGCCCATTGTATATTTCATCTTCAGAACTGAAGCTTAGAGAAATACATAAGATCCCATGGTTTGTAGGGGCCAGAACCAATATTCCAACTCCTGTCTGCCTGACTCCAAGTTTTATACCACACTTTTCTCTCAAGTCTGGTGCTTGGGGAATACAGATATTTCCAGGACAGATGAGGACTGGGGCTTTCACTGGAAATCTCAACCCTGGATGCATGGGGGCTACTGTTGAGAGGAAAAATCCACCTGGGAGCCCTTCAGAGAGGTGGGAGTTGACAGGTGCCGAGGTGAGAAGAAGATTTGAAGAGGTACAACAAGACATAGCCACCAGCTCTCGGAGCAGAGCTCTTTCTTCACTGTGAGTTTTATTTGCGTTTTGATGATTTTTAAAGTTGTGAGATTAGCGTTCAACACTCATAAGATGCCGAACTCCACTAGAAAAAAGTGGCTGAGGGCTTCTCAAAGCATGTGATTTCTCTGTGTCTTGCTCTTTATGCAGTTTTTGTTTGGGGGGGCGGTGGTTAGAGAGAGAGTGGGGTTTGGGCAGAGGGAAAGGGAGTGAGAGGATCTTCAGCAGGCTGCACGCTCAGCTCCGCACTGAGCCCGAGGAAAGACGGGGCTCAGTCTCTCCGCCCTGAGATCATGACCTGAGCGGAAATCAAGAAGAGCCCCATGCTTGACTGACTGAGCCGCCCCGCTCATGCGGTAATTTCAATATGTTCTCTGTTTTGAATGTTTTCACAGATGATGTATTTTAACTAATAAACTTCTATTTTAATTAGTTTTGTCCTAATTCCATTTAGCAAGAACCAGAGCCTCAATCTCTCATTTCATTAGCTAAGTTCAATACATTGTTGGTCATAACTAGAAATAATTTGCCTAGCTGAATTCGTAAAGTCACTTTGGTCACCTCTATTGTAATTTACTGGTGCCCCATTTTGGAGGTACCCCAAATTGTCAGCTTATCTCCGAGGAGGATCCCAGAGTTGCCCTCATTCTGTTTTCAAAGCCAGTTGAGAATTAGAGTTTTTGCAGGAGAAATCCTGGGAGATGGGACATCTCTGGGGTAACTCTGGGCTTGAGGAAATCTGAATCAAAATCACAGACCCGTGTGGATAAGGAAGCAAGGCACCGCTCACCAGGCTCAGCGCCAACAACAGTGACTCTACCAAGTTCTTTGCGCGTGGCCCCCCCACACGTGGGAGGGTTCGTATGGGTCTGGATAAACTCTCACTGCTGTTGTCTACCTGTACCCTTTCCACTCCTTGTTGGCATTTTCCCGGTCTGCTTTGCTTTCCCTAATTATTTTCTCTCTTCATTCCTGCAGCTGCTTGCCTTCCCGCCCTCTTTCCTCTCTCCACTCCTGCGGCCTCCTCCTGCCTGGCCCTCGGACTCATTGCTGCTCATTGAAGAGGTGGCGCTCAGGCAGATTCGTGATTCGTTCCAGTGAGGCCCTCCCACAATTCTCCAACTGACTCGAAGTGTTTAAACGGCTTCTTTCTAAACCATGAAAATGCTGGGGTTTAGTTCCATAGGTTGCTTTGGACAGCAATTGAGCAAATAACCCAAAATTTCAGACTTGATCTTCTTTTATTTATTTATTTATTTATTTTTAGATTTTATTTATTTGACACAGAGAGAGACAGCTAGAGAGGGTACACAAGCAGGGGCAGAGGGAGAGGGAGAAGCAGGCTTCCCCACTGAGCAGGGAGCCGAGGTGGGACTCGATCCCACGACCCCGGGATCATGACCGGAGCTGAAGCCGACTGAGCCCCCAGGCGCCCCTACGACTTGATTTTTAAATACATTTTTTCCCTTTAGATTTACAAATAACTTCACCTTAGAGACTAAAAAAGTACAAAAGCGCACCAAGGTGACTGGGAATGGGAAGACGAGCCCAATAAAGAAATCGAATTGGCTGGGAACGTTTCGGAGAGGGGTGGTCTGCAACAGGGCTGCTTCTGTCCGTAGTCCTGCCTTCCCTTCCCCTTCGCCCCATCTCCGCTCAGCCCAGCATCCCTGATAGGAGAGTATGTGAAAACCCCAGCTACAAAACTTCCTGCGCGCCCGCGCGCACGCGGCGCTCGAGCCAGTCGGGGACACGCCGAGGTAGCGCAGAGCATCTGCCTCCAGGGGGCGCTGCTTCCCCACCGTGCGGAGCCAACCGCAAGCCACGTGGGATGGCGCTTCGCCGCTCACGTCTGTTTCCCCTCATTTCTGTTCTTTGGATGTTTAAGTAATAAACATAAACTATCTGTGTTTACATCTCTTACTTCTCCAGGAAACAGTTCCCTAAAGGCTGTCGACATGAAAGACAAATTGGACAGTATTCGGCTCCTGAATCCCACCGCCCAGGTTCTAAGACGCTCGTATTTTTCAGCCCAGCGTTTAGCTCCTGTTCTTGAGGACACACCCTCTTGAACTTTCTACCAGGCTGGGCAACCTTTCTGAAGTCACTGAGGTGTCTTACTCATTCTCCGCCAGCCCTTGACACGGTCGATGCTCACCATATAGCTATTGGCTGCATCATACTGATTGTGCATCATCTAAAATATCCTGAGTTAGTTTTTTATTAAGATTTTATATATATATTTATTTATTTATTTGAGAGAGAGAATGAGAAAGAGAGAATATGAACGGGGTGAGGGGCAGAGGGAGAAGCAGGCTCCCCGCTGAGCGGGAGCCGGAAGAGGGGCTTGATCCCAGGACTTCGGGAACATGACCTGAGCAGATGCCTAACCGACTGAGCCACCCAGGCACCCCTAAGATACCCTGAGTTACATGCACAGATCCTGGGGTGCCTGGATAGGAGAACATATTTGAAGCACAAATGGAGAACTATGAAAAAAGTTAAATAATCCTCCTTGGATTCAAATAGCCTAGATCCAATCACAAGTTCAATTGGCTTCGATGTGGACATGTAGGCTGAAAATTTGTCAGCCTTAGGCAGAAATTAGAGCCATTATGGGGAGCACGTGCGGTCTGGATAGTGCGCGGCTTTGTGAGTCACCAGAGACAGTGGCTGAGGGACAGGATTCCAGCTCACGTCTGGCCAGCAGTGGCATCAAGGGAGTTTACATGGAACAGCCTTCAGTATTCTGTGGCATCACCGTTAAGGTCAGAGACGTGTCCCAACACTTTTTGTTTCCCTTAAAGGTAAAGAAAAGTGATTTCTGATCTTTTGCAATTACAAACAATGCTACCAGCAACGCTACCAACAATGCTACCACAAATCGTTAAAAATCATTACACCACCCTTCTTGACTCTATGTATATTTAGAATTTTCTGCTGTCAGCTCTTAGGGTGATGAGTGCCATGAACGGACAATACCGCTGAATAACATCGTGCTTCCTTTTGTCTATCCAAAACTTGAATCAAGATTGCAGAAGTACCTCTAAATTCAGATTTTCTTCAATTTGATGACTAAATAGTCATTGAGCTATGATTTTATAATTTTATTCATTTTAATTTTTGTTCATTGATTTTCAAATAAGTCATTTGTTCATATGGTTTGACATTCAAAAGACAAAAAGATGTGCTGTGGTGATTTCCCTCCCGTCCCAGATCCCTTTTTAATAATCAATTAAATTATGAAATTCTTCGTCATCCTTCTAGCTAGAATGTATGCAGTCACAAGCAAATACCTGTATAATATATCTCCCTTTGTTCACATAAATACTAGCAGAGCATACATAGTGTTCTGTGCCTTGCTTTTTCATTACATTACATTTTGGCAATAATTTCCTATCAGTAATTAAAGAACTTCCTTATTTTGTGTGTGCGACTGCATAATTTTCTACTGTATAAATAGATGTATGGTAGTTTACCTAGCCATTTCCCTACTCATTTCGGTGTTTCCAGTCTTTTGCAATTACACACAGTGCTACAATGAACAACACTGTACACACCAAAAGCCATTTCACATGTGGTCAAGCCTATTTATGGATAATTCCTAAAAGTGGAATTTTAGGTCGAAGCATTTATAATTTTGATAGTTATTGGAGGCTAGATTGCCTCCCTTAGAAGTCCTATCCGGTACACTTCCTCTGCCATGTAGGAGAATGCTTGTTTTCTCACCTCTTTACCTTCCCTATGTGCTTGTCATCACACATTTTTTAAAGATTTATTTATTTGAGAGAGAGAGAGGAAGAGTGAGCCGGGGTAGGGGCAGTGAGAGAGAATCCTCAAACAGGCTCCCCATTGAGCACAGAGCTGGACAGACGGACAGATACAAGGGCTCCATCCCAGGACCTTGAGATCATGACCTGAGCCGAAATCAAGAGTCAGAGGCTTAACTGACTGAACCACTCAGGTGCCCCATTAAACATTTTTATCTTTGCAAATCTATAGAATAAAAAATTGGTATCATACATACATTTGCATTTCCTGTCATGTAAGTGGGTTGAGCATCTTTTCATAGATTTAAGAGCCAGTTTTCTTTCCTGTACTCTGTTTCTCTATTTCTTGACCACTTGATCATCTTTTTCTAATTGAATTGTAGGAGCTCTCTCTCCCAGGAATGTAAGCCTTTTGTTTCTAATAGGAATGTTAAATATTTTCCCATACTTTGTCTTTTGACTTTATGATGGTTTTTATGTTATATATAAAAGAAAACGTTATTTTCTTCTTATATAATTGAGTTTATCTGTCTCTTCTCTTATGGGTTCAAGTCATACTTACAGGTTTCCCAGGTCCAAAATTTAAAGAGCAAAATGTCCTAAAGTTCCCTTTGTTGTTTCTATGATCTTAAATTTTAGATTTTTTAGTTTTCAAACATTGCTCTTTTTTTCTCTTCTCAACAATTACTGTTCCAAACGGAATGATCGGTTTGCCATCATGCAGAAATCCCACATGGCTCCTCATTGACTAGTTTGATTGCCTTTCTCAGGACTTGAGGGGACTTTTCTGAGGAGATACAGCTAAAACCACCCAGAGTCTTTCACACACTGTCATCCAATCTAATAGCTACACGCCAGGGGCTACTGAGAGTATGTAAGACACAATCCTTATCTCCCAGAAGCTACACTGTAGGGAACGGACCCCATACACAGCCTGCAAGTCTATAGAAAGCAAGCTAGAATAGGAAGCAGTAAGCTCTCCAAGAGTGAATGATAGGGGAAAGCTGCAGGAATGTAACCTTTTCACCAGGGTGCAGACTATCTAAGAGTTTGTCAGATAGACATGAGCAGAAAGGGAATGCAAGGCAGAGGGAACAGCACGGTATCAGAAATCACCCAATTAGCATTCCAGAATCTTGTTCATTCTTGGTTTTAAGTCAAGTTAATTAACTGATACCATTGTACCACCAAGTGATTGAGTACCGGTTCCAAATTTTCTTGGTCCTCAGATAAGAAGAAAAAGGTTTCCTTAACTTATATGTAATTCCCAGTGTTGATTCTAGCCGGAGGGAAAACATCTGCCACGGAGACAAAGCCACTTATAAATGACACGGTACAGCTGTTGGGCCAGGAAGTATATATGCAAGGCACATGCTGCTTGACGGTGACTCTGGAGCGCAGGGCTGAGTTGGACATGTCGGGTGCCAGCGGGAAGGCAGACCATGGTAATTAGTGAAGTCTGCAGTGGGTATAAGAGGGGTAGAATGACAGCACACATGCTTGTCAATTACATTCAATACCTGAGTTATTTGGCCCTGACCTTTATCTACCAACCCAAAGTAGGACCGTCTCATAGCACAACTCTGGGGGTCCCCGTTCACGCCATGCAGTCATGTTCTGGGCGGGGCGGGGGGGTTACTCATAGGAACTGTGTAAATGGTGCCCCTGGTGCTGTACAACATAACAGTGACTGAAGTTCTGCTTAACTTTGCATGCTAACCACCTGAAATTCATGCTTGCCTTTCTCTCTAGGTCTGTGCCATTCTTGGTTTTATTACCAACCAGATTCCTCTCCTTTACCAGTGACATGACAAAACATGTTCATCGGAACCCCCCAAGTTTTCCATCTTGAAGTTCAGACAAAAACTGACTTCTCTTTTTCAGTTCCACTTCCAAAGTCCCAGAGAAGGATGCTGATTGGCCCAGCTTGAGTCAGGAACCAACCTCTGGACCAATCAACTGTGAGGAGTAGGGTGGATCACACTTTACTGATATGGACATTTTTGTTGTAACTCAAGTTCTTAGAAACAGGGGATTCTTATTTCACAAACTAATAAGAGTCTATTTCATATATAGGTTCTTCTTGGGCAGGATCCATGGGCTGTTTATCTTTGGTCAGCTTATAAAACTTGTATGTAATTGGGTCCTTCATATATTTCACTGAAAGACCAGGCACCTTTTACTGAATGATAAAAAAATGAATGAATGAATGATTATAGGTATTATTGTCTCCGTTTTTTAAATTTTTTATTATTTTTTAAAGATTTTATTTATTTATTTGTCAGGGAGAGAGAGCACGAGGGAGAGCATGAGCAGGGGGAGGAGGAGGGGTACAGGGAGAAGCAGGCTCCCTGTTGAGCAAGGAGCCCAATGTGCAACCCAATCCCAGGACCCTGGGATCATGGCCTGAGCTGAAGGCAGATGCTTAACTGACTGAGCCACCCAGGCAGCCCTATCGTCTCCATTTTAATGAGGTTAGCTTAGACAATTACATTGCCTGGAGAAATATAAACATTATAGTGATCAACCAGAATTTCGGTGTCTGGTTATAAACAAGACCTTTTCCCAGTACACGAAGGACTCCAAATGGAGTCTTATAAGAGATGGAGGTGATATGGCATAATAAAATAAGCTCTTACTTTGGAACAAACAGACCCAACAAGCTCTATAGTCTTTGTCATGTTGCTTTGCCTTTCTGAGCCTGTATATTCATCTGCAAAGTGAAAACCGTGTCATCTACAGCACAAAGTTGTTATGGAGCATAAACCCATTAAGAATGTCAAATGTCTGGCATATCAAATTTTTAAGAAATATCAGTTGTATTTCCTTTTTGTACTAATCATCTTTGTTCGAGTTGTTTCTCAGTTTCCCGGCCATCGTACATGTCTGCATGTCATCCTATTTGACTCTACCATTGTTTATTTTGTCTGCAGGTAGACTCTGAGAGACCAAGCATTATGTCTATATAACTTACTCTTTTTAAAGGATACTAAGAAGACCTACTATGCTTGGGAATTCTAAGGACACCATCTGATGGTGCAAGTGGCTGGATTACTGAAACAGCCTTCAACTGGTACCTCACAGACACCTTCCATCCCATCTCTACATGACCAGATTTTTTCAAATCAAAGACTTGAAAATCGAAATCATATTCTATTTCTCTACTTCTTAAACGGCTTCAAATGTTTCCCATTGCTCTTAGTATAAAACCCAAACTCCTTAGAATGGCCACAAAACTCTATGTGGGTTGGCCTCTGTCTCCTTAGTCTCTAAGCCTCAGCCCCAGGGGCCTCCCTTCAGTGCCTCTGCCATGCTCCCTCAGCAAAGGGCCTTTGTACACACTGCTTCCACTGCCCAGATGCTCTTCCCCTCTCCCGCCCAGTTGCCTAACTAACTCCTCATTCAGTGTGCTTCCTCAGGAAGATCTTTCCAAATCTTCTCTGATCTGAAGTAGATCCCCCTCACAGCGGAGAGTAGCTATAGTCCTTTTCCTGTGCAGCACTTGGCACTCTGGTAATTTGCATTTATTTATCTGATTATTTGATTATCCGTATCACTACTAAATAAACGGTCTGCTCCATGAAAACAGGCACTGCGTCTGTTCTTGCTCACCACACTTCTCCCCCTTCTAGCACAACGAGATGATGTATTGCAGGCGTACAGAAAATATTGGTTGAAGAAATGCATATTGTACAATAAAAAGGACCAGAAACATATTGCTTATTGCTGTACAACAAATTACCCTAAAACACAATAACTTCAAACAACAAGAATCGTTTATTACCTCTCACAGTTTCTGTGGGTCAGGAATTTGGTAGTGGTTTCCTGAGTATCTTTTGCTTTGGGTCTTTCATGAGGTTATAGTCAGAGGTCAGTGGCTACAGTCATCTGAAGGCTTGTCTGAGGCTGGAGACCTTCCCAAGAGCCTGGAAGTTTCTGCTGGCTCTTGGGAAGAAGACTTGGTTCTTCTCCACGTGGACCTCTCCATAGGGTTTCTTGAGCATCCTCAAGACATGGCAGATGGCTTCTACCAAAGAAAACTGTCCAAGTGTGCAATTTTATGGCTTAACATTGGAAGTCACAGACAGTCACATGTGCAGTATTCTGTGGTCCCACAGGTCAGCTCTGATTCCTGGTAGGACTACACATAGGCATGAAAACCAGCAGGCATGGATGACTGGAAGCCATCTCGGAGACTGGCTACCACTAACACCTCGTTTAACTCTTGCATTTTCAGACCCTTGATGTATGGAAAACATTCATACAAAGAATCCTTCCCCGGGGTTTCTTTACCTCTCCTAGAATTATACTGGGTTTCCAAATCCAGAAGTTCTAGTGAAAGTCTCAAAAAGTGAACTTCTCATACAGAATTAATTAACAAGTTACTGTTCCCCAAAGCCTCTCTTCCATTCAGATGATGAGGAAGTCACATTCATTTTCCTATTCTATCACTTATCTACTGCTTCCTAACAAATTACCACAAAACTTAAAAGCTTAAAACAACACACATTTATCATCTCACTGTTACTATGGGTCAAGCGTTTGAGCATAACTTAGCCATGCCCTCTGGCCCAGGGTCTCTCTCAGGGCTATGATCACAGTGAGCCATACTCATATCAAGTTCAGCTAAGGCTAGAGCACTTTTGCACCAGTGGTCAGACCAAGGGCCTCAGTTTCTCGCTGGCTGTTGCCCAGAGGCTGCCCTCTCGGTCACACGGGCCTCTCACTTGTGTAGCTCACAACTCAGCAGCTGACTTCACCAAAGAGAGCAAGGGAAAGGAAGTGAGAGAATGCTAGTAAGATGGAAATCACAGCCTTTTGTTACCTAATCTTGGAAGTAACATCCCATCACTTTTGAAGTAACATCCCCGCTCTTTCTCTCTCTCTTTTTATAAAGTGTTTTCTGTTTATGTATGTATTTTATTTCTAATTTTTTTTCTCTTCTTGTAGTTTTTTTTTTTTTTCTTATTTTATTTGCTGTATTCTCTTCATTAGAAGCAAGGCAGTAGGTCCAGTTTGCATTCAAGGAGAGGGGCTTACACAGGGTGTGAGTACTACAAAGCTGGGGTCCTTGAGGCCCCCTGCCTACCACCCCAGTAACCTCCCTGAGTTAGGGACTTCTCTCTGCTTAACATTCCACCCTGGTTTTACTCTTTCCCTCCCTTTTGGGACCCACTCTGTAGAGAGCCTAACCTAGGGTTTCTGGAAGCAGTCATGGGAAAAATTCTCTATATTCTCACCAATTTCAAGAGTTCGTCTCTTTTTTAAGAAAACAAACCAAAAAAACTCTATAGCTTTTCTGATTTCAACACTAATACAAACTTGGGGTGCCTGGCTGGCTCAGCTGGGGGAGCATGCAACTCTTGATCTCGGGGTTACGAGTTTGAGCACCACACATGGTGTGGAGTTTACTTAAAATAAAAAATTAAAAAAAAATTTTTTAAGTAAAACAAGCTCATTATAAGATTCTGACAATACCAAAATATAAAGCTATAAATAAAAGTTCCCTAGGCTTCCTTCCACATTTCGGAGACGACTTATCGATGTTAACAGTGTGCTGTACACGTCTATCCCTTTTTCCAGTACACGTGCTAATATCATATTCTTCTTAATTTACCAAAAAGGTATTGAACTCTTCTTTAGGTTTTGGTTTTGCTTTGTGTTGGTCTACTTCACAGGGTAGCTTGGCCATCTTTTAATATCGGCACACGTGGACCTACAGCGTTCTATTCCTATACACACGTAGCAGAATCCATTTAATCATTCCCTTATTGGCAGTTGATTTTTCAAAATATTCTTATAACATAAGAATGTGCATGCATGTGTGTGTGTGTGGCAAGGAGGGTATGCGCACGTTTGCAGATTTCAGCAGAACAGGTTTCTAGAAGCAGGATGCTGAATCAAAGGGTATTACGAGTATATTTCAAAATGTTGTTCAGAAAGGTTGTCCCAACTTCAAGTTTTCCAAAACTGATTGTATTTGTCAGAGTAAAGTCCCTGGAGGACAGGTCTATTGCCTTTCAAGGGGATCCAAGACCCTGTTAATTGTGGGAACAGGTAAAAAGCAGTAGAGGCAAAATTCCTCTGTCAAAGGCCAAGACTGCAACAAAAACCCTCAGATTAATTCTCAGCTGACTCTGGTTCTGATCGTGCTTCATGTCTCTGTGCTAGTCGTTGACCAAGAAATGAGGCTGTGTGGGTCTCACCCACGTAGCTGAGCCAACATCACACGCAGGGTGACCCTGAGACGCCCCCACCAGACCCAGCTCCACATGGGGAGCAGACATTCATGTGACTGACTGGTCCACCAATACTCCCATCTGCGACTTTGTAGAGGACAACTGGTGATGGAGGGGCCCCTGCTGGGCCTCTGGGTTGGGAAGGATCCTTGATAGAGACTTTCTTGTCCAGCAACCTGAGCTGGGGTGGGAGGAACTGAGGAATTCAAAAGCCAGAAACACCTATAAAAAGCTGGCACCCAAAGTCAGACCATTTTGCATGCAAATCAAGGCTCTATTTGTCCTCGTTATAAGACTGCACTCGTGGTCATATAACATGGAAGCTCTCTGATGGTGATGACATGGGAGTGTAACACAAATAATAATTCACGGAGCCGTGCTCTTAACATGTGTGTATTTTACTACCAGTAAATTATACTTCAAAAGAGAAGGGAGGGAGGGAAGGATCATAAAAGACAAAGAAAAAAGCGAAGAGAAGAGAAAGGAGGGGCAGGAGGGGACGGGGTCCCACAGGGCGTCCCGTTCCCACCCAAGCACACCTCTTCTCAGGATGCTGAGAGAACAAAGGACCTGTGGACCTTCTGCCCTGTGTTCCAGCCTGTACCAAGTGAGCCACTAGGGATTGGCCCGGAGCCCTTTGCTCAACAATGGTGCATCCATTGTTAATAGTACAAGAGTTAGAGTGACAGAGCAAGAGCATCTGCACAATAACAACATTTGGTGATGTAATATTGTGAAGTATTGATGGATGATTCCTCTCCTCACCCTCCTTTTGACTTGGTGACCTTTCCCCCATTCCTGTGGAGAAACAAGGAGCTGCCATTTATCCCGTAGGAGGCTTATCATGGCGGAGCCAGAGGAGAGCACTGGTTGTTGGCTTTTAAATTCAAAAGGAGTCCTCCTACGTAACATTGAAAGGTAGATGGAGGGGTGGAGAATGTTAGCCAAGCCAGTCTCCTGCACTCTCCACCCCCCCTTCTTCCAACTGCCCTCTTCCCTGCTGCCCCGTCCCCACCCCTGAGAAGATCAACAGGGGAGAGAGCCAGGCTGGATGGCAGACTCATGGAAGAGGTGCTGAAGGCCACGGTCTCTCAGAAGTCATTAGCTTCGGAGGGAGAAAACAACAGGCCCCCTAGAAAAGTTTGGGAATTTCAGAGTAAGGGAACTTGAGTGGGCTTAAATCTGAAGTGTCTGAGTATGCTTGGAACTGAGTAAGATTGGTTTCTGCCGCCAGAAGAACAAGAGAACTAAAAATAAAGAGTTGGGGAAAAAATGCAGACTTTTTTTTTTTTTTTTGCATCTCTGTATTAGTGGGGAAATGCACTTTTGCCACAAAAGCACAGTTCTCTGGAGTGGAGGTTTCTGCTTGTGTTCGCAATCACTCGTATCACAAAGATGCATTTTCCAGGCCTAGAAATCACGTATGTGACCTAACCACGTATGTGACCTAACCTAAAAAAAGAGACACAAAGAAAAGTTATGGCTCAGCTCTTGTCATATGGAGATTTTCATCCAGAGTGTCAGCTCAGACTCTGAATGGGAAAAGAAAAGACACTGGACTTCCCCTCTACCCTTGCCAGGAGAGAAAACTGCTTCCCAGGCCCCTGTACCCAGGCCTGCCCTAATTTGTTTCCCAAATTAGGAAAAGAAAACCACATGATGAGGCTCATTTCACAGCCATTTGTACTTCCTCACCCTGAATGTGACTCAGCAGATACTGAGGTGGGTGAGGGAGGGACGGTCCAGTTTGCTTCACCACTACCACCTGCTGGCCTGCTACGACCCAAGCAGAAAGAGATGCTGTGAACAAAGGCTTGCTCAAGCCCGGATCCACGACCTGGACCCCTGGACCACTTCCCTTCGTCCCCTCCCCACTCCCGGCCCCACTTTGGCCTCCCCCAGAAGGGGAAAGAAATGCACCCCTTGTTCACACTGGGTATGAGTGGTTCAGTTCCAACAGCTGAGCCCTGGGATCCACTGGCCAAACGTAACAGGTGGATTCGTTTTTTTTCACGTTCCCAGAGAGCAAATGAATCTAAGATGCTATGGTTTTAGCTCCCCAAACGGGTGCTTGGTGAACGGAAGCATGAAGTAATCAGCTGCAGTGCAGAAACCCAACGTGGGTGCTTAAATGGTTGGGAAATAGTTTCTAAAGCAAGAGCAATAACCATAGCCAATCAAATTCTGGCTCCAGATTTAGCAAACCGGACCCAAAGGAGTGGTTTAAGGTCTAGACAGGTGTTGTAGTTTCACACATTGCAAGAGGCACTGAACATCTTATCGAAAGCCAGGTGGCTGAAAGACGGCCAAAAAAGAAAAAGGAATCCCTTTGGTTCACCCAAGATGGTGCATTGGGATAGCCAATATGCTGGAACACTTGAATTTCGGAAGAAGGCAGAATTCATTTGAATGTGTATGTTCAAAGTCCCAAGGATTTAAGCATAAGTCTTTTTTACTTTCTGGAAATGGTTTCTGGCCCACACAGCGGAGAGCTGATTTTCCTATGGCCGGATACTGGCCTGGGCAAGGATTTTGACCTCGCCTCTGTTTGCGGAGCCCTCAGAATATGCAGACTGAGGGCTTTGTCATTGTGTGAGGACGACTTAATTAAGCTTGACATCAACCCTGGGTTTCAGTTTCCCTCTTCCTTTTCTCAGTTAAGACAACAAGTATGAAGACTGATAAGAACATGATTGTAATGTAGTTTAGAAGACAGTGAGTTCTGAGATACAGCGTTGTGACTTTTTGCCTGAACAGAATGAAAGGGAACTGCTGGACCCTGAATTGCTAAATTTAAAATATGCACATTTGACAATAGCAAATGACAATAGCAAAGAGCCAATTTGCTTTAATCATTTGCCTAGAATTGAACAGAAAGCATCTGATTTTTAAAGCTGCTTCATGGTCAACTAAACACATTTGTTATTCCTCAGAACTCTGTCTTGGGGTTAAAAAAAAAAGCCCTCTGCAAAATGACACTTCCTGTTTGTGGACTGTTGGGTGCTCTGTCTCGGGCCTGGTAAGCGCGGCCCTGCTGGGTTTCTGGGTCTTCCGGCTGGCACCCAGGCCCTGCTGGGTTTCTGGGTCTTCCGGCTGGCACCCAGGTTGCTATAGAGATCCTAGGAGCAGAACCCAAAGTGAACAGTTGTCCGAGGAGTCTCGGCTTGAGGCTGGAAAACAGATCATTGGGAACCTCAGCAGACAACATGGATTTTTCCAGAATTAAAATGAAAGCCCAGGGGCGCCTGGGTGGCGCAGTCGTTAAGCATCTGCCTTTGGGCTCAGGGCGTGATCCTGGCGTTCTGGGATCGAGCCCCACATCAGGCTTCTCCGCTGGAGGCCTGCTTCTTCCTCTCCCACTCCCCCTGCCTGTGTTCCCTCTCTCGCTGGCTGTCTCCCTCTTTCAAATAAATAAATAAATAAAATCTTTAAAAATAAATAAATAAAATAAAAAAAAATAAATGAAATGAAATGAAAGCCTGAGGGAGCAAAGATTCACCTGTGTCCTCCCCTGGCAGAGAAAATCTGGTTGTTCATGAGCGTGATCCCCATGTGACGTTGGCAATGACCTCAGCTGTCCTTTATTTGTAGCTTCATAAATGAGCCCGGGAAAGCTAGGGCTCACCAAGTCCGGACCCCCCCCAAGCAGGGCCAGCCGCTCCCCTGTCCACCTTTTGGTCAAGGTGCCCCAGCCCAAGGCAGAGAAGAATTCTGGGACTGCTTGGGTGGCCCTGTGGGATTCCGGAAGTTACCTGGGCCCTGGGGCCATGACGAAGGGGGTGGAGGGACTGCAGCCCCAGTTCCCTTCAGCTCAAAGGTGCTTCAGGCTGAGCTCCAGGCTCTAGCACCACAGCTCCCAAAAGAACAACACACACTAGGCCAGGGGTTCCAAATGCCAACTATCCCAGACATTTTTTTTTAAGTTCTGGCTGTTTTTGTATTTATTTTGATATTTATTTACTTGGATAGAAACTTGTTTGAGGTCAAAGGGGAGGAAACATGTCTAGCTCATTTAAGCTTTCAAAAAGTCAGGAGGGCAGGCCGTGCTGCAGGATGGCCCAGCCCAGCCTCCTGCCGATGGAAGCCCCCACCTCTCCGACTCCCAGCCTCTGCCCCTACTGCCCAGGTCCCACCTTACTCCCCTCTGCCCTTGGGACGCCCCACCCCCACCCCGGGCCCAGCTGTTTCCTACACAGCTTGCTTTTCCCATAATCAGTTCCATACCAGGGAGACGCAATGTTTGATGGACTGACAGGTCCAAGACCAGTGATTTTAAAGCAGGAAATGACAGCTTTTGTATTCGTGGCAGTGAAGGGCTTGAGTCCATCAGATCATGGGCCAGGATTTTAGGAGATGTCTAAAGGTCAAATCATTCATTCCCCGCCTCAAAGCCGGAGAGCACCATTCCTAAAACCAAAGGTCCCTGTTTTTGTTTGCTTTTTAATTTAAAAAGTTTTCGAGGGCTCCTGGGTGTCTCAGGGCTGAGCGTCTGACTCTTGATTTCGGCTGGGGTCATGATCCCTCGGTTGTGGAATCGAGCCGCGGGTCCAGGTCGGCGCTCAGCGGAGCGTCTGTTTGAGTTTCTCTCCCTCGGCCCCTCCCCCCACTCACGCGAGCTCTCTCTAAAATAAATAAATAAATCTTAAAAAAAAAAAAAGCTTACAACTGAAATATCTTTGACACGGTTTGAATCTTGGGCAATGGCCAAAGCATAAGCAGAATAGGTGAGATGCGTCGGAGGTGGCGATTTCCCTTCCCGTCTTCCTTAGGGAGCGTGAGTTGGCTTTGGAGTCCGACGCTCGGTTGAATCCCGATCACTATGCGCTCTGTAACCTCGACCGCGTCGCTGAAGCTAAGACTCAGCCTCTTTCGCTCTCAATGGGTGTTTGCAAGGAGTAAATGAAATGATGCACGTCAAGTGTTTAAAGCTTTCCTGGCACACGGTGAGAGCTCCACAGAGAGGGGCTGATGTGATTATAGTTAGTCGCCCGCACTCCTCCTATCCCCGCGAGGATCCCCGGCCTCTGCAACTACAGCAATTGGATACGTAATGGTCCTCAGGGCGAAGCTTGCAAGTATGGGCTTGAGCTCATCTTGGGAGCGCTGCAAGGGCAAGTAGGCAGTAATGCTGGGGGGCGGCAGAGAGAGGGTGTAAGAGGAGGGGCTGGGCGGTCCTGCTCAGGAAGAAGGCTGCTTGAGTTTATGCAGAAAAGAGAAGAAAAGCATTTCATCAGTGGAAGGGTGTTACTACAGACTGACCAAGATTTCAGAAAGACTACTGAGCCTGCATGGGGTTCAAGACCAGAGGGAAGAAACAGAGGTGAAGGGGTGAGAGCAGAGCTGCAGTCCAAGGACACTCTCTCTTCCACTGTGCCACCCCCACCTGTTGGGAACATCACGCCCACTACAGGTGGGGCTCGCCTTCTTTCTTTTCAGAGCGCCTCCCCCTTTATTCCCTCACCTCCCACTGTCTCTTCAGGTCCTCACGACCTGACTTCTGCCTCCCCTGTGCACTGCCCAGCTCTGCTGAGGCCCTAACCTTGGCCTCCAGCTTCCATCATCCCTTGGCAGCATTCCACATGGCTCACCCCCTTCCTCGAAGCATTCCATCTCCTGACATGTGTGTCAGCATCACCCCGACTCTTGTCTTTCTGAACACTTTCTTACCGACCTTCCTTGGCCCCACCTGCCTTAACTAGGAATTCCCTGAAGTTCAGTCTTGGGTTTCTTTTTTTTTTTTTTTTTAAGATTTTCTTTTATTCATTTGTGAGAGAGAGAAAGCACACAGGGAGAGTGAGAGGGAGCAGCAGGCCCCCCTGCCAAGCAGAGAGCCCGACGCAGGGCCCGATCCCAGGACCCCGAGATCAGGACCTGAGCTGAAGGCAGATGCCCAACCGACTGAGCCACCCAGGTGCCCCATCAGTTCTGGTTTCCTCAAGGCCCTATCAGTCCATCTCAGACTTAGGCTCTGGAGAGACAATACATTCAGAAGCATCAGTTGAGAGTGATTTGTATAAAGCCGTGGGACTGCATGAGATTGCCACCCCATTTCCTCCACTTCCTGTGGCAGCCTCCCAGCCTCTCCGGCTGGAAACACCAGGGGCTCCTTTATCTTTGATCCCCCCTCTCCTTTATCTCCACGCGCAAGACCACATCATCTCTGGCATTGCTTCACACCCTTCCTGTCTTCCTGTGGCTGCCTCAATATTATTATTTCTTGCCTGAAACGTTGCAGTATCTTCTTAGTATGCTTCCTTGCCCTGCTAAGAACCACTTCTCCAGCCTTCAAAACATCTTATTTCCCCATCTTCCTTCCAGGATTCTATGTTCCAATGGATAGGGATGGAAGGAGAGGGCAAGAGAGGGTCTGAAAGACCCTTGGCTATAAGGAATTGATGCCTCACTTACAGCTTGTAAGTGGAAAATCCAAAGAGGGAGAGAAGGAGGTATGAGAAACTCTGTTTTGTGGAAAATCGCAATAGATTCTAAAGCAGGAAGTCCAGGGTTTTGTGTAAAAGGGAACTTCCATAGCAATAATGCTGGACGGCGGGGTCATGCATGTTCTGGCTTTAATTGCATCTCAGTGTAATAAACCATTCTGCAGAGTTTTTACGTGCTAGGAATTCTGAGGGGGAAATGGCTACAGAGCCGAGAGCAGGCAAAGCAGAAGCTGAGAGAAAATTGCTCCGAGTTTGAACAGAAGTGGAATTAGAGTACGGAGGGTCCGTCTGAGGAGGCGGTGCCCCGCATGCTATGAGACTTTTGCTTCAGTCAGCCTGGAGGAGGAGGGTGGGCATACCAGAACAGAGGGCCAGCACCCCACGAAGCAAACAAAGACTTTTCATTCTTCTCGCATACATTTGGAAATCCGAAAGCACCCACGGCATGTTAGCCGCTGCTTGGCTTTTATATGGCATTCCTTTCCAGTCTCAGGACAAACCAGCACTTAGGCACTGTTCTTAGAACCATTTTGCGGACGAGGAGCAGAGGCTCTTGAAACTGGAGGGATTTATGAAAGTTTGCTTAGGTCGGACATGACAGACCCAGGATTTGAATCCAGGATTTCTGACCCCACAACGTTTTCTTGGTTAAAACATAGGATGAGAGAGGGTCTTGAGTAGTTAAGTGCTTCCATGGAAGTCAGGGGCATGCATGGGGACAGAAGTCACCGAGTCACCTCCAAATCCTGGCTCTGACCAGTTCAGGCTTCCTAGAAAACCAGAGAGAACTTGGAACCAGGGTCCCAAAGGCTCTCCCCTAGAGTGATGCTACGTCTGTGATAGATGTAGGACTATGACAGAATGGGTCAGCAGAAGGGCCCCAAACCACAGCGCAGGTGGCCCAGGTACCCTCATAGATGGTCCCAAGGGAGCGGGCTTTCAGGAGTAAGAGGGGACAGTCTGTTGGGGTAGCAGTAGGAGGGAGGAGACCATACAAGCCTGACATTATATGCAGGACTGGTTACAGAATTTGCAGAGTCCTCTGCAAAATGAAAATATGGCCTCTTGTTCAGAATTATTAAGAATTTCAGAATGGGGCAGCAGGGAGTGGAACCAAGCATGGGATCCTTCTAAACCTGAGACTTCTAGCTGCCATTATAATTTTTTTTTTTTGGTCTAGGGGAGGAGTCTTGAAAGGGGGAGGTTCTAGGCAGAACAAAGATTCTGACTTCTCTATCTTCCCCCAATTCATTCCAAATAGCTGAATTATACTAGCCACTGGGTAACAAATAGGTCTTATATTCCACATGACTGTATTATTACTCCTACTTTCCCACATGGGAAACATGAGGTTGCAAGAGGTTGTAAGTCCCACAGCCAGTAGGAGGGAAGTCAACATTCAAACCCAGGTTTTTGGACTCCAAAGCTCTCCCTTCTTCTGCACATTTTCTCCACCTTCAAACCCTGCATAAAATGGAGATTTTAGGAGCTTCAAGCAGGGAAGATGAAAGTTCCATGCTAGATCAGTGTCTCTCAAACTCTGGCCCTATGTATATATCACTTTCAAATTTCTAGTGATATTTTCAATTCACCTATGCTGTAATTTACTTAGTATTTTTCTTTCATTAATTCACATAAAATGTTTAGCCTCATTATAAAATATAATAACAGTGAAACTGTGTTTGGTATGCTAGCTATACATTTTTTTTGAATACACATGAAAATAAAAAACACTCCATCCCACCTATTCCATTTCTATAAATTTATCTTATGATTGTGTTCACACAAGTGTGAAAGGACATATATGCAAGAACATTCATTGTGACATTATTATGATAGCATATAATTGGAAGCAACCTGACTGTCCCTCAACAGAAAACTAATAGAATCCAACAGTACATTAAAAGGATTATCCATCATGACCAAGTGGGATTCATCCCTGGGATGCAAGGGTGGTTCAACATTCGCAAATCCACCAGTGTCATAGATTTTATCCAGAAGGAAAAATTCCGAAATCATATGATTCTCTCAATAGATGCAGAAAAAACATTTGACAAAATACAGCATCCTTTCCTGATTAAAACCCTTCAGAGTGTAGGGATAGAGGGTACATTCCTCAATCTCATAAAAACCATCTATGAAAAGCCTACAGCAAATATCATTCTCAATGGGGAAAAGCTGGAAGCCTTTCCCTTAAGATCAGGAACTCGACAAGGATGCCCACTCTCGCCACTATTATTCAACATAGTACTAGGAGTCCTTGCAACAGCAATCAGACAACAAAAAGGGATAAAAGGTATACAAATTGGCAAAGAAGAAGTCAAAATGTCTCTCTTCGTAGATGACATGATACTCTATATGGAAAACCCAAAAGAATCCATTCCCAAACTATTAGAAGTTATAGAGCAATTCAGTAATGTGGCGGGATACAAAATCAAGGCTCAGAAATCAGTTGCATTTCTATACAAGAATAATGAGCCTGAAGAAAAAGAAATTAGGGAATCCATCCCATTTACAATAGCACCAAAAACCTATACGTTACCTTGGAATTAACTTAACCAGAGATGTAAAGGACCTATATTCTAGAAACTATAAATCACTCTTGAAAGACATTGAAGGAGACACAAAAAGATGGAAAAATATTCCATGCTCATGGATCGGAAGAATTAACGTAGTTAAAATGTCCATGATACCCAGAGCAATCTACACTTTCAATGCTATCCCAATCAAAATACCGATGACATTTTTCAAAGAACTGGAACAAATAGTCCTTAAATTTGTATGGAACCAAAAAAGGCCCTGAATCGCCAAGGAACTGTTGAAAAGGAAAAACAAAGCTGGGGCATCACAATGCCGGATTTCCAGCTGTACTACAAAGCTATGATCACAAAGACAGCATGGTACTGGCACAAAAACAGACACATAGACCAATGGAACAGAATAGAGAACCCAGAAATGGACCCTCGGCTCTTTGGGCAACTAATCTTTGATAAAACAGGAAAAAACATCCGGTGGAAAAAAGACAATCTCTTCAATAAATGGTGCTGGGAAAATTGGACAGCTACATGCAAAAGAATGAAACTTGACCACTCTCTCACACCATACACAAAAATAAACTCCAAATTGATGAAAGACCTCGATGTGAGACAGGAATCCATCAAAATCCTAGAGGAGAACATAGGCAGCAACCTCTACGACATCGGCCAAAGCAACCTTTTTCATGACACATCTCCAAAGGCAAGAGTAACAAAAGATAAAATGAACTTGTGGGGCTACATCAAGATCAAAAGCTTCTGCACAGCCAAGGAAACAGTCAAAAAAACTAAGAGGCAGCCCACGGAATGGGAGAATATATTTGCAAATGATGCTACGGATAAAAGACTGGTATCCAAGATCTACAAAGAACTTCTCAAACTCAATACACGAGAAACAAATAAACAAATCATAAAATGGGCAGAAGATATGAACAGACACTTTTCCAATGAAGACATACAAATGGCTAACAGACACATGGAAAAATGTTCAAAATCATTAGCCATCAGGGAAATTCAAATCAAAACCACACTAAGATACCACCTTACGCCAGTTAGAATGGCAAAAATTGACAAGGCAAGAAACAACAATTGCTGGAGAGGATGTGGAGAAAGGGGATCCCTCCTACATTGTTGGTGGGAATGCAAGTTGGTACAGCCACTCTGGAAAACAGTGTGGAGGTCCCTTAAAAAGTTAAAAATTGAGCTACCCTATGACCCAGCCATTGCACTACTGGGTATTTACCCCAAAGATACAGATGTAGTGAAGAGAAGGGCCATAGGCACCCCAATGCTCATAGCAGCATTGTCCACAATAGCTAAATCGTGGAAGGAACCGAGATGCCCTTCAACAGATGACTGGATTAAGAAGTTGTGGTCCATATATACAATGGAATATTACTCAGCTATCAGAAAGAACGAGTTCTCAACATTTGCTGCAACATGGACGGCACTGGAGGAGATAATGCTAAGTGAAATAAGTCAAGCAGAGAAAGACAATTATCATATGATTTCTCTCATCTATGGAACATAAGAACTAGGAAGATCGGTAGGGGAAGAAAGGGATAAAGAAAGAGGGGTAATCAGAAGAGGAAATGAAGCATGAGAGACTATGGACTCTGAGAAACAAACTGAGGGCTTCAGAGGGGAGGTGAGTAGGGGAATGGGATAGACTGGTGATGGGTAGTAAGGAGGGCACGTATTGCATGGTGCACTGGGTGTTATACGCAACTAATGAATCATCGAACTTTACATCAGAAACTGGGGATATACTGTATGGTGACTAACATAATATAATAAAAAAACATTAAAAAAATTTTTTTGGACAAACCAAGGCTTTAAAAATAAAATATAAAACCATAAAGATAAAAAAAAAGAAGCTATGTGTTTAAATGTTGAAATTTTAAAATTGATTGCTCTTTTAAAATTACATGTATTCTAAATTAAGAATTCTGAAATAAAATGTTACTATGACACTAGCATTTTTCATATGGTGACATACTAAATAAAATACTTTCTGTATTTAAAAAAAAAAAAGAAGAGAATGTGTGCAAGTATGTTCTGAGTTAGAAAGTTGGTGCCAATCTCCTGCAATGGCCAACGAAGAGATTACTCAGGTCTCTGTGTGCGTAGTTGAGTCAAGAACCATCTGATACAAGAGTTGATTGCACTTCTGTTAATGCAGCCTACGAGTGCATTAGCTGTTTTGGCGACCACATGATTCTGTTGACTCATATTGAGCTTAAAGTCAACCCAAATGGTTAGGCTTCTTCCAAGACTTGCTCTTAAGTGTTGTCTTCTACCCATCTTTGGACAGTTGAGTTCTTTCTTTTTTAAAGATTTATTTATTTATTTATTTATTTATTTAATTTATTTACTTATTTACTTATTTGAGAGCAAGAGCACACATGGGGTATAGGGCAGAGTGAGAGGTACAGAATCTCAAGCAGATTCCCTGCAGAACATGGGGCTTTATCCCACGACCCTGAGATCATGACCTGAGCTGGAATCAAGAGTTGGTCGCCTAACCAACTGAGCCACCCAGGCACTCCTGGACAATGGAGTTCTTAAACTCAGGAGTCAATCTTTACATTGATTCCTATCAAATTTCAACTTGGAGTTTTTGTAAATCCGTGTAAGTCAGGCAATATTTTAATTCTGAATCTGTCATTGTATATGTTGACTCTCTCTCTGTAAGCTTTGAGTCATTTGCAAATCTGATCCAAGTTTTTTATTAAAAGGTTCAAGAAGCAAGTTGACACTGATACTTCAAGAAGGCTCTATGGGTATAATATTTAGCCAACTAAATCATGTAAATTGTTTTGTCTTAGGAATACCTTGGCCAGGAGTGTGTAGGTGGCTCAGTCAGTTAAGTGTCTGCCTTTGGCTCAGGTCATGATCCCAGGGTCCTTGATCGAGCACCACCTCAGGGTCCTTGCTCAGTGGGGAGTCTGCTTCTCCCTCTCCCTCTGATTTCTACTCTGCCTACTTGTGCTCTCTCTCTCTGTCAAATAAATAAAAAGAAAAAAGAAAAAAGGAACACTTTGGTCAAATATGTGTCTGATATTTGTCCATGGCATTTTCCCACTGATCAGGAAAGTCTTCTCAAAAAAGGAAGAGTTTACTTTCACCTGACTTGTTCTTCCTAGGCTAAGCTACTTCCTAAAGGTCCCAGCTCCCTTTTTGCTTAAGGCACTCCCTTAAGTGCCTCTGTTTAATAATCTATATTTTAGAATTCTTTCCAGGGATCAGCTGGTAAGTCTTTGATGTTGTTTTTAGAATTCATGTCTTTGGGAAATCTAGAGCCACACTTACCCATCCATCCTGGCTTTCTAATGTCTATCCTGGTCTTTGCCATGTTTCAGTTAGTGACAGGTTTTAGGGATCATACTTGCAAAATCTTTTGGTTCCTGGGATTTAGTGAATCTGGACTTGATAATTAGAATTTCTTTACAGCAGTTATCAGCTTTCTCATTGTCTTCTGTCTGGGTCTTCATTCTGTGTAACTCAGGAATGGAGTACGAGCTGAGGAGTTCTTTTTTCTCTTTGACATCTGTTAACATGACGCCATCTGCATCAAGCTGTGACCCTCCCTGCTCTCCTTCAGACACCAAGGAGCTCTTTGTGTTGTCCCTGTAGTTTTTGCAGCCTCAGCTCACTCTGGGCTTCCGCTTCCCTCTACTCTGCCGTTGATCTCTTTGCACAGCATTTGGATTCGTCCTTGGCCAAGAGCCATGTCCTCTATCACTTGTGCATGTCTAGCCTCCGAAAGAGTTCTCAGGTGGAGTCCCAGTGCCTCTCTATTTCTCTCATCACTGGGATCGCTGATTACTATGTACTTACGTTTGTTTCTGAGAATCTCCCATGTCTCATTAGCGATTGATTGTTTTGGAGTTGTGGGCCATGGGTGCACATCTATTTTTTATTTTTTATTTGCCAAGTCTCTCTTTTTTTGACATACAGCAAAACTAACTAGAGCAAACCTAAGCAAATACTGACATGTATTATAAGGGCCAATCGATGTCTCTTAGGGGGAAAGGGCAGGAATTTGAGTGGGCCTCAGGAAATCCTGGAATCAGTGACCGGGATGTCACTGGGTTTCACTGTCTCTGTCTCTTGTCTCTGATTCTCACTCGGTATCTTCTTCATTCTATCTCTATGCAGACTGGTTTTCTCTGTGTTCCTGTACTTCATGGCAGAACATCATAGACCCACAGCTGCTAAGTTCACATGTCATGTGTCCAGCTCCCCAAAGAGATGAGTCTGCTGTCTCTCAGTCCTAAATTCCAATTCACAGGAGACGGAAACTGACTGGTCCAGTCTGTCAGACACCCACCACAATGCAAGCAGTCAGAAATCATGTTGTTCAAATGTTGCCACGGATTAGATGGGCAGTTCCCAGAGAAGCAGGGGGAGGAACAACTTAGTACGTGTCTATTCTTTACTCCCTCATTCATTCAGCAAATATTTGTCATATGTCCAGACACTGTTTTAGTTCTTAGGGACGCTACAGGGAAAGCAAGAGAATCTTTAAAAATTCTATTCCACTAAATACGAGGTACATTTCTAACTCTTCTGTACATCCCCCTTTTTTGTATTGTGACATGGTCCATTTCTACTCCTTCTATATCAGTAACTATCTTGTTTAGAGCAGCATTTTCCCTTGGATACCCACTGACTTGGAATCTGCATACTTGAGGGAAATATGCTGAAGAAACATGAAATGAATTATCCAGACACCTGACCTTCCTAGAGAGAAAGGCCCATGGAGTATTAAGCCTGTCTAAGGAAAATAGAAACTGCATCTCTGGCTTTGTGGCTAGATCACATTTACCGGATGGGTACTATGGGGAGAAGACAGTGGATTGAAAAGGCCAACTGCATTCAGTTGGGCCTGACCTAATCAGACAGGTCCTTTAAAAGGGAGTCTAGTGGTCAGAGACTCAATGAAGTAGACACTCTCTTTCCATTTTGGCCTTGAAGAAGCAAGGATCATGTGTTCTATAGCTGCAATCCTGCCAATAACATGAGGACGTTTAGAAGAAGATCCTTCCCTAGTCAAACCTTCAGATGAGAATGCAGCCTGGCCCACACCTGGGTCTCAGCTTCGTGAGACCCTGAGCAGAGGACCCAGCTAAGTCGTGCCCACACTCTACACCCATGAAAACTGTGAGAGAGTAAACGTGTGTAATTTCAAACCACTAAATCTGTGGTAATCTGTTATGCAGCAATAGAAAATGACTACGATGGTAGATTAGACAGGATTATCTTAGGATGTGTTCCTGGAGAAGGAAGACTTTTCACACCGAGGCTTTCAACTAGCATTTCTGAACAATGGGATCCATGCTGGGTATTCTGGATGCTCTCTGTGAAATCCAGGTGAAGTTTATATATAATACATAAGGTCTCCCTGCCCACTTCCTGAGGGCTTCCTATTTGGTACTCAATGTAAATATCCACTTGATGTTAGAGTTGAGGCCATAGAAAGAATATTCTTTTCCCTATTATTAAAAATATACTTCATTTTAATAAATAAGGTGATACTGACAAATTCTGTAAAATTATATATATTTTTAAAGATTTTATTTATTTATTTGAGAGAGAGTGAGGGAGAGAACACAAGCCGGGGGAGTGGCAGAGGCAGAGGGAGGAGCTCCCCACTGAGCAGGGAGCCCAATGCGGGGCTCAATCCCAGGACCCTGGGATCATGACCCGAGCCAAAGGCAGATGTTTCACCTACTTAGTCTCCCAGGAGCTCTTATAAAATTATATTTTTCAAATAGGATGCATTTTTCTTAGTTTTTGATTCATTTACCCAATTAGCAAAAGTCTACATAGCACCTGCCCTGTGCCTAGAACTATGCCAAATGTGAAGAACGATAAAGGAAAGTAGAGACATGGTTCTACCATTTGAGGAGACTGAGAGAGAAGTCTCATGTAGTTAAAAATGTTACAGAACAATTAAACACTAAATGCTAAAAGCAGGAACGAGGAGGTAGCTGCTGAGTGCTAAGGAATAACGGAAATTATGAATGTGATTTCACAGTCCCCTCCCTCAGAGAAAAAGGAAAGCACTGGAATGTTCTTAGCTTCCAGCTAACTGAATAAACGCAACAGGAGTTCTGTAACCCGTTAGCTACTCATACATAAATGCTGCTTATTCAGGATTTAGGGTAATTTCAAAGGTAGTGAGCTGAAACTTTATTATCCAAACAATGCCTCAGCAAAATGTATTCAAGAAATAATGTTTACTGAACACCTACTGTATCAAGTCCCATCCTGGGAAGGAGAATACAGTGGTATATCTTCAGAAAGTTGTGTTTTTTTGAAGTTTTTATTTATTTATTTATTTAATAATCTCTACACCCAATGTGAGGCTCGAACTCATGACCCTAAGATCAAGAGCCGCCCACTCCTCCGACTGTCAGAATGTTTAAAACATAACAGAAAACCCTATTCAAGTGACTTAAACAATAAATATATTAGTTACCTCCCCAAATAAGAAGTCCTGAGGTAGGTCAGCTCCAAAATGTGTTAACTGAGGAGATCACCAACATCATTAAAGACCCAGGTTTTGTTTTGTGGGGTGTTTTTTATTTTGTTTTATTTTTGTTTTTGTTTTTTTGGTTTTCCCTCACCTTTTCTTCAAGACTCTAGCTTGTACAATCTTAGCTGGCTTTCCTCATGGTCACAAGAAAGCTGCCAGTGTTCTAGGCACATCTTCACAAACTGTCTAGGGGAGAGAAACAACTACTGTTTCTTCCATGTGTCTTTTTTTTTTATTAGTGAGAGAAAAAAATCTTTCCCAGAAATCCCTAGTAGACTTCCCCTAACATCTTATTTTTTTTTTAAGATTTATTTATTTATTTATTCGACAGAGAGAGACAGCCAGCGAGAGAGGGAACACAAGCAGGGGGAGTGGGAGAGGAAGAAGCAGCCTCCCAGCGGAGGAGCCCGATGTGGGACTTGATCCTGGAACGGTGGGATCACGCCCTGAGACGAAAGTAGACGCCTAAGGACTGCGCCACCCAGGCGTCTCCCCCCGCCCCCACGTCTTATTAACTAGAACTGTATCTCAGGCTTGTGTTTAAACCACTCCCTGGGGCAGTGTTGGGGGCTTATCTTCCCTGACGCACATGGACTCAGGAGAGCGGAGACTTGAACAAAAGTGGGGTTCTACCAGAGGGGGAAGGGGAATGAAGAGGGGCTGAAAAGGCAGGCCATCCACTAACAACATCAATAGCTATTGTAATTAGAGATGGCAGTAATGATTGTCTCCGGACTGGGCCACGAAACAATCTCACAGGTGATACGCAGTTACAAAGTGGGACAAACACCGTGACCAGGGGCGCCCAGCTGGCTCAGTGGTAGAACGTGCGACTCTTGAACTCAGGGTCATGAGTTCAGACCCCACGTTGGGTGTAGAGCTTACTTAAAAAACAAACCAAACCACACCATGACCAGAGAGAACCGCTGGCTGTGAGACAGGAGGGTGATCACAGCAAGGACACAGTCAAGAAAGGCCATTCAGAGGAAGTGAAATTGAGTAGGAACCTGCAGGCGGAGGGTTGGGGGAAGAACATTCCAGGCAGAGGGAACGGGCTTGGCTCACTGGAGAACCCAGGAAGGAAATGGGGCTGGGGGAGAGGGCGGGAGGAAGGAAAATGGCCCAGAAAGGGCGTGGGGCAGCAGGCAGAGTCCTGTCTGCAGCACGGGACGGAGTTTGCTTTGTGTTCTAAGAGCAACGCGAAGGCACTTGAAGGTTTCAAACCAGGGGCATGTTGTGATCCGACTTGTGTTTTAAAACCCCAGTCTGGCTGCAGTGTGCAGAATGGATGGAGGGGACGAGGCGAGGTGAGGAGTGACAGCAGCTTGGCAACAGGAGGGTGGAGGAAAAGAGGACAGTGTTGAGTATGGACAGCACTGCTGGGGCTCCAGGTCTCCAAGGATGGGGCTGTCCCAGGAGCTGGAAATGCACAGACCGTTTGAGGGGCTAAGATGCACCTGAACACATGTAACTCTACTTTGGGGGAGAGTGATCAGGGGCCACGGGGGAGAAGAAGGAGAGATCACAATCTGGGGGCTTTAGGGTGAGCCCGATGTCCCGCCAGCTTCTGAGGGCGGGTGACCTTTGAGCAGACGCTGTGCAAGCTGGGTTTGAAGGTGCAGACGTGGAAAGGACAGCCCAGGGAGAGGAAGCAGCTTGGGCCAAAGCAAAGAGGCGGGTTTCGCAGACCTAGAGGGAAGGGAACAGGGAGTCGAGTTTGCAGGGCTTTGTGAAGGAACAATCCGGAAAACAAGGCTAGAAAAGCCATGGGGGGCAGCTCAAGGATGGCCGGCTAGGACGATAAAACCAAAAGATAAGGAACAACAACAACAACAGCTTAAATAAAATCTAGCTTAGCTACAAAACCACTTGGTTTTCCTGGGAATAATCAGCATGCTAATCAAGTTGTGATTATTTATTCGCTGGATGGAGTCAGAGTATCGCTTTCTGGCATCACTGTCACCTGTAGGTCATTTGCCAATGATTTCTAACTTCTTTTTGGGACATGTCTTCACCATTTATTGAGTATTGGTTCTGGGGATCCTAGAATGAGAAGACCCGGGCCCAGCTGTCAGGGGATCTAAGAGTTGAGCAAATGAAGAAATAAGTTTCTGCAAGTACAACCAATGTGTTAGGGAAGAGGTGGCCCAAAGCAGGGGACGGTGTCTCTAGCGGCTGGAGCGTGGCGCTGGCTTCCCGAGGGGCAGGGACATCGCGCTGGGCCTCAAGGATGAGCGCGGCTTCGCCAGGCCAAGACGCGAGGTGGGAAGGGCTTCCAAACACGGGGCGGGTACGTGCACCTTTTCGAGTCTCACACCTTTGGGCCTACAAGCCCTATGGAACATATATTTTTAAAATTTATTTTCAGGCTGTTTGGGGAAGTTTGGTGATAACCGGTGAGTTCTTTCATTGCCACAGAACAAACGGTGATCCTCCCCGACATGCATTTTAACCAATATCAACAAATAGTCAGGATTTGAGTCAGTCAAATTGCTGACACCCTCTGCTCCCCGTTCCTCGTCGGAGCGGATTCACTGATTCCTCCTTTTCCGGGGCAGCAAGGAAAGGAAACTTAACTCCGTTTCTGTGGAGGTTAGGACACACATTAGTTATCATGAGACGCTTCTTAGCTTCAGTGTCTCACAGAAGGTTGGGAGAAGTCATAATTCACCGTCATAGCCGCCTCCTAATTTGGACACGTGCAGGAGACTGGTCACCTCTGAGCTTCCTGAGTGTTCCTAAAAGTTAGCTCAGAGCCAGGGGGACACCCAAGACCACCCTGTCTCAGCAACTTGTTAATTGCTCATTTTAGTTCCAGATTTAAAAAAAAAATAATATACATATATATATATTCCAGAAAGTCTATGAGGTAATGAGAGAGTGAGCAAGGAATTCATTGAAGACTGGAAAGACCTAGCCTCTCCTCCAATACCCTCGTTCAATGACGGTGTGGAAATGGAGGCCCAAGGGGCGCATCCACCTGCCTAGTTTGCCCTGAGCCTGGGGGCAGAGACCTGATCCAACCCGCCCCAGAGCGGGGGTGGAAGGCAGAGGACTGCTGGGTGACAGAGCAGAAGCATTTTGGGGAAGTGACCCATCCCGAGCAGTATCTGATGTACTTCCTCTCCCCCACTCTCCGCCCCGCAGCCACCCGCCCTCTCTGTCTCTTTCCTTTTCTCTCTCACCATAGGGCTGTGCGTCAGTTGCCAAAAGGTGGGGACATTTCCTGAGCCTTTGCAACACTGAGAGGTTGTCTTAAGGGAGGCTGGACCCCATTCTGAGCACCACGTCTGGAAAGCGCAGGCCAGGGCGCAGCCCGCCAAGGAAGACACCTGCTCACCCTCTCCCTGTGTCCTGGCAGCCTCCCGGCCCCCAGGCTTGCGCCTGACCATGTCCCTGGCCGAGGCCATCAGCCTCTGGAATGAAGGGGTGCTGGCAGCCGACAAGAAAGACTGGAAGGGAGCCCTGGACGCCTTCACCGCGGTCCAGGACCCCCACTCCAGGATCTGCTTCAACATCGGCTGCGTGCACACAATCCTGGAAAACATGCCTGAGGCGGAGAAGGTGAGTGGAGGGGCCTCTCCCCGGGCCCCCTCCTCCGCGCCTTTGTCATTAATGCTTCTCCACTTTGGAGAAGCACTTTGGAAACCTCTCAGGAGCTTTCAAAGAACGAAGTCGCCCAGGCCCCACCCCCAGGGATCCTGATTGAATTGGCTTGGGGAGGGGCCTGCTCAAGCTCTGGGTTGTCCGAGCTCCCCAGGCGGTGCTGCTGGGCACTGGCTTGGAACCAGCAGCTGGAGGGTATGCGCTCCTTTCTTCTCCATCTATTCAATTCAAATTATTCTGGAATGTTCTTTAACACCTTTATGACGATTCCCCTAGTTATGCTTTCTTCTAGAAATCCTGCTGGCTGCAGCTGCTCGCCTGGTTAGAAAGCCCCTCTTTGGGCTCTTGGGGAATTTCACATGTGTGAGCTTTACGGGCCCTAGAGATCAAGGGGAGGCACTTAAAAATAGGTTTCCTCTCAAGGGACAATTCTGATCAATTATGCGGGGCACTTTTTTTAGGCTTCTGAGCCTGGCGCAAGGAAATCATACCGTCATTAATGAATGACGTCTGCCAAGGGCAGGCTGTGGGTGTCTCAGCCTGTCTTTTAAATATTTTTCCTCCCTCCTATTCCCTAGTATGGGGTTGAGCATTCTCAGTGATCACTCTCCAGATGGGTCAGGGTAAACTGGAGGGGGTTTGGAGTTTGGAGGAAGAAGATCTAGGATCGAACCCCAGCTCGGCCTGTCTCTGGACCTGGGTCTCTGGCAAGTTGTGACGGCTTCTGGCCCTCACCTGCCTGCGAGGGGCAAACATCATGAGGATGAAGGGAGGCACCGCCTGGTAAATGCTGTGTAACTTCACACCACTGTGTAAATGTCAGTCCTTATTGTCCCCTTAGACTGCCAGTCTTCGCATTGGCGGTGGACAGATGACTGACTCCCCAGCATCTTTAGAGACTCCGTTCCTCCCATCCTGGCCGTGGCCGTGGCAGTGGCCGTGGCCAGCCAGCAAGCAAAGACAGAAGAGAGAAGCCGCTTGGAACATGCGCGCCGTCCATGTCAGGCCCCGGGGTGGGCAGATGGGCGCAGGCGGGGGCCTCACGTCGGGTGGGAGGAGGACCGCAGTCCCCACCTCCTCTCAGAGGCTGAGCGAGTAGCACCCCAGATTCCGGGGGCTGCTGGAGACAGTGCACACTGCCGGGGAGAGAGATGCGCCAAGCACGGCAGCCAGTCTGGGCACGGCTGTGCTCCCGGCTTGCTCACTGCCAGGCCTCCCTCGCGCTGTGCGAGATCTGGCCTCATGTTGCTCTGCTTCTGGCTCTCGGCCACTGTGCCCGTCTTTGGTTCCCTGCATCAGCCCTTCCTCCCAGCATTTCATATGCATTCTGGTTATTATTTTAATTGCGTGGTATTTATTTACTAAATCAATATGATACTGTATATAACATTTTAATTGTTTTCCTGTTTCATGACTTTCATTATTTTAATCCGGTCAGTAATCGCGAAAGGCAGATATTAACATCTCCATCTTACAGAGACATCTGACCTCTAAGTCTCTTGTCTCCTTCAAGACACCGACCCTTCTTGTACCCCTTCTTGCCTCTCCCTCTGAGCTCATCTCACCTTCTTCATTGCCTGGCTCCCGGACCACGTCTGGACCCTTCCTCTCTCCACAGGCCTTCACCAAGAGCATTAACCGAGACAAGCACTTGGCGGTGGCCTACTTCCAAAGAGGCATGCTCTATCACCACATGGAGAAGTAAGTGGCCCCACGTTGCGCAAGCCAGGGACGTGTGTGGAGAAGCCGGGACAGGGTCTTGGTGCTGCTGAGCTTGGTGTTTGTGACGTATCTTTCCAGCTACTGTTGGGAAGTGTGACTGACCTTCTCTGGGCGGGTTATGCAATAAGCCAGCACAAGGCAGAAGCCCTCCCCAGGAAAGGAGGGAGGGAAGGCAGGCCTGCCACCCTGTTAGGAATCAGCGGGGTCATAGCTCACAGGGAGCCTACGTAACCACCACAGGCCTTCCATTCCGCTGGTGTGGCGCCTCCCCAGCATCCCTGATGGGTCATAGCTTGGGCAGTGCTGGCTGTCAAGATTTTGGCGATCAGGGGAACACCCATGGTGGCCTCCTACTGGGACGTAGTGAGCCGCAGCACAATGAGAATTAGCATGAAACCACAAGACTTTCCTTCGTTCCTACAGGATGTGTTTTCAAAAGGCTCGTTTAATCCATTCAGTGAAATATAATTTAGCCACCAGAAAGCGACTACGACCTATTAACATTCTATGTATAAGGATATACTAATGCAGATAAATAAGTGGCATATATATTAATATGGAGAAAAGTTCATAACAGATGTTAAATTTAAAACACAGATTTCAAAACAGTATGTATAACACAATCCCATTTCTGTTTCACAGAATGGTCTGGAAGGCCACAGGCCAAAACGTTGCCAGCAGTTCTTTCCGGGTGGTGACGTTATAGGGTTTTCAACTGTCCTCCATCAGCCTATCTGTATTTTCTGGTGTGTCTACAGTCAACACGAAATCACTAGTAAAAAACCCAAGAAATAGAAAATGAAAGTTAATCTCCATTCCCACTCCTCGCCCCTGGAATACCCCCAACACGGACATACAAATAAAGGAAAAACATTCTAAACATTGATTTAAAATGTTTTAGGGGATGGCCAGCTTCCCTTTGTAGAAATTGTTCCATTAGTGGACACACAAGTTCTAGAGAAGGAAAATTTGGGTCAGCCTAAGGAAGAACTTTCAGACAGTGCAAATGGTGGTCGGGGCACGGTGTGTGTGTGTGTGTGTGTGTGTGTGAGAGAGAGAGAGAGAGAGAGAGAGAGAGAGAGAGAGAGCATGAGCAGCAGGTGAGGCGGGATCTTGAAAGGCTTGGATCCCAGGGTCTAGTCGGAAAAAGCCTGGAAAGCTGCTGTGCTCAGCCGTTGCTAGGGGCAACCACAAGACAGTCAGAGGACTTGCAAGAGGTGGATGCAATCCCCTGAATGAGGAAGGGCAGGAGTGAAGGCTTCCCACAGAAACCCACAGACACAGAGGCTGTCTGGGGAGAGGAAGCCTGGGATGGAGGGAAGCTATACACAAGCGTTTACCTTTTGGTGGCGTGTGGCCTCTGTCTCCCTTCTTCACGTTATTCTCCTTCTCCTTCCCCTTCCCTCATCCTCGTATCTCCAACGGATGGGATATGCAGGGAGGCCCGAGCACCAGTCCTCCAGCTGATCTTAAATCTCAAAAGACAAACTCTAAGGCCATCCTTTAATTAGTTCTAACAGCCTGTAATGAGGGGAGACAACTGACAAAAAGGGAAGGCTTCCAGAAGAAACTTCTGCACAAAAATGCCCACAAGTCCCAGAACCTGAAAGTCTCAGATTTTGAGCGAAGCAGACAGATCTTAGAAAGATCCAGGAATGAGACCTATGATTCAATTAGTCTGTGGTTGATAATGGTTAAATCTGAGAGAAAAATCTACCGAAGTTCATCTTCAATTCAGCAGCTATCTTTTGAGGAAATAATATAACTGAGGCACGATTCTCAACTCTGAACGGCCTCCTTTCTTTTGCTCACCCGTAAGCATTGGTGTCCCCACTTCTCAAGGCTCTGCTCTTGACCTTTTCCCCTTTTATCACAACAGCAGTGGTTGGGTTTTTTTGTTTTTTGTTTTTTTTCAGGCTTATTTTATTTATTTGAGAGAGAGAGAGAGTGAGCAGGTGTGCAAGAGCACAGGGAGGGGCAGAGGGAGAGAGAGGATCTCAAGCAGATTCCCCACTGAGTCCAGAGCTCGACTCGGAGCGCAATCCCAGGACCCTAAGACCATGACCTGAGCCAAAATCAAGAGAGGAGTCGGACGCTTCACCAACTAAGCCACCCAGTCACCCAGCGGTGGTTGTTTAAGGGCAAAATGTATGGGCTGTCTTTCCAGAAGAGCACACACAAGCACATACATCCTTCTATGTAGAATTTCAAGGGGTTCAGTGTCCCTGAAAATCCATACATGAACCCTGAGGGATCTCACCCTCTCCCATAGCATTGACCTCCACCTGTAGCCAGCCAGCTGCTAATCTCTGCCTGGGACCAACCCAGAATGTCTCTTTTCCCAAACCTTGTCAAGTTGACCTCTCAAGTTCTCAAATCCACCCATATTTCTCCACCAGCACTACCCTGGTTTAGACCCGCATTTTCACCAGGGCTATTGAAATCACTTCCAAACTGCTTTTCCAGCCCCCAGTCTTGTCTTATTCCAGAGTGATCTTCTTCAAAAAAGTAAATGTGATCTGCTTCAGAACTTCCAGTGAATCCTGGTACCATAGGACCAAGTTCCCTGGGCTGTTCCCATGTGGTCCTGCAGCTGCCTGTCGGCTCACTCATCCTCCATCACTTTTTCCCTAGGGCGGCGACCACTCTCTTCTGTGCCTTTTAACATAACCTCTGTCTACTCTGTGACAGGTGTTGGCTTATAGATTTGTCTCCTCAACTACTGTTTCTTGAGGGAAGAAATCTTTACTTATTCACTCTTATATTTCTGTGTCTAATCAGGTAGTTAATCAATGCTTATTGAATTAATTAAACAAATTAAACAAAAGCAAGCAAAATATACCCACTGCTTTAAGGAACTCAGAAATTAAAAGGGAGAGACAGGTCACAAATGCTAAGAACTATCATACAAGGTAGAAAGGGGCAAGTGCTATGAGAGATTGTTTTGAAATAAGAGCCTGTGGGGATGTAGGAAGATTACTTCTTAATGAGGGGGCTGGGAACCCTCCAGACTCCAATGGGACTTGTTTAGGGTGATGATGTGATGTGGACTTCTCCTCTCAGTTTCTCCCCTTTCACATGTTGTTCTGTGGCTCTCCCGTCACTCTGAAGTTCCACAGGACAAAGTTTGAGTGCATTTCTGAGAAGGCAGGTGGGGCCTTGGTGCTGACTATGACCGACTCTCACCTGTCTGACCCAGCCTTGTCCTTTGAAAGGGGAGGGGAGCTCTACGTGGTGGCGGTTCCGATTCGGGGCCTTAGGAGTCTGAGGGCCGGAATAGGAACAGCAAACTCTTTAGACCGACCTGGCCCACGGAGGAAACACAGCAAAAGCTCTCCCTGCTGTCTTCGTAACAGGAAAGGGCCAGAGCCCCAGCCCAGTCTTGGAGGGGTCTGACGTTGTGACTTCCTTCAGCTCGCTAGACCTCTCCGGTGTCCTGGACACAAGCGTGAGCTGCAGGATTGTGGGCCCCGGGGGCCCTGTTAGCATGGGAACAATCAGGAAGGCAGTGGTCACTGAGAAACCTCTACAGGGAGCAAAGATGGGGATTATACACCCTCTGGGGCTCAGGGCTGGTGGAAAGCCCCTGGACGTTGCTGGGGCACTGGTGAGCCCCTACCTGGAGCAATGGGGGCTCTGGGTCCAGGGCAGCCAAGGGGGCTGGGAGAGTGTCACTGGGGGGTGTGTGTGTGAAGAAAACACTCCTACCCCTGCCCAGCAGAACCGGGCAGGAAGCTGCCAGCATCCTGGCCTCCGAGGGGATGCAGTGGATTCGAAATGGCACTGCAGAGAACGTTCTTTCGTTCTTGTGGAGAAGGGCTGGAGGGCGGCGGGGGCTGTGCTGCACGGCCCACCCACACACCCCACACCGGCTGAATGCAACTTGGGAATCTCACACTGAGCTTATTCAGAGCCTGTACAATGGGGAGCAGAGCTGTGTGTCAAAGCCGATGCCAAGGGGGTGCAGCTCCAGGTAAACAAAGGGGGGCAGCAGGCGGTCAGGGCAATGCTTTAAATCAGACATTCAGCAGGAGGCCCCTCCGCCCATTTTTTAACACAAAGTGAGCACTTTGAATAATTTGTCAGCTCTTTCTCTCTCCCTCCCAGGGGGTCCAGGTCTTTAGAACCTGATGGAGGGGGATACTCTGAGGATTTTGTGGGGCTCTCTCATTACCAGGTAGACACCGGCAGTGTTAGCTCACAGCTGAAATTCCCCTGCTCAGCCAGGAGGGAGGTTCCACGTGAGGGTGAGTGCTGACCTTGCTCCCAGCGGGGCCTCTGAGGACCTTCAGCTGCCTCACAGGCCGGCGGGGGAGCAGGAACACCGTGGAAATTGCATCTGCCCGAGGCACCTGCGTTTTCGTCCGCCCCTCCTTCTGGGCTCCGTGAATCGGAGCCAGTCACCCAACCTCCCAGCTTAGAAAGAAGAAATGGGGCGCCTACTCTGCCCCCCTTCTTGGCAATGTCTGTAAGAACATGTAAACGACTTGACGCGCTTCTTGCTTCTAAGGAGCGGCCTGCGTGCTCTCCGCAGGTTTCACCATCATCTGTACTAACAGCAAGGATGTGTTAGAGGAAGCCACTCTCCTGTTTCAGATCCAGCCTGTTTTCTTCCATCACTGCTAAAGCCACTGCTGCTGTGTGAGTGACCTCAGAGCAATGGTGGTGAGAGAACAGCTAGCGTCTGCCCCAGCCGCCCTGGGGACACGTCCCTCAGCACGGTCAGGCCAGCCTGCCTCCTGGTCAGCCCATTGAGATCGCGCTTCCAGCTGCTACGACCGTGGGGTTTTATCTCTGGATAATACCTAATTCACTGTCGAGTGTTATGCACGTAATGAATGATTGGTGTATGAATTTAATTGCCAGAATTTTAGAGCTAAAATAACAACAGTAATAATAATAATAGTAGTGGCAGTGAACTACTGTGCGTGCCAAGCACGGTCCTGAGCGCCTGGACGCTTCGTCGCACTGCGTTCTTCCAGGCCCCGGAGGCACGTGCTTCCACTACCCTCTAATTGTAAAGTTGAGGAAACAGACCCAGGCAAATTCAGTAACTTCCCTCTGTCACCAGGTCGTACATGGCAGAGCTGGGACTCTGGTCCAGGGGGTTTGGACTCCAAAGAAATTAGATCTGGGACCACATACTAGCGACCGTCTCCTACTATATGCTCCTCGAATGCGATATGCTCCTTGTACATGAGCCGCTCATGTCACTGACCTGAGGCCGGGAAAGTACTTTGCCGGGGTCTCCTGGGTAAGAGCAGAGCTGGTGGATCTGGTCCTCTTCTCTCGGCCCCCGCGTGCACCGCCAGCCAGGCTTTCCTCCGAGAGGAGCTGCACGGGCAGCTCTCGGTCAGCCAGTGGTCTCGGCACCTTCCTTTCTGCCTCCCAGGTGGAACCGCGCCCAGAGCGTGAAATTTGTTCCTGCCGGACCAGGGAGCTAAGGAGGTGGGGGCAACTTGATTTTTGTGTCTACCCCCCACTGCAGCCCAGCAGCGGCTCCCTCTCACCAGGGCCTCTGTGGAGGTCAGGGGCAGGCCCAGGAGACCTGGTCCAGGTCGTGCTGCATCCCGGGGGCACTACTAATGTGGTCAGCCCCATCGTCTGTCACGAAGCCTGCGACAGCAGCCCTGTTCGCCTCGAGCCAGCCAGCACAACGCCAATCCAACAAAGCCAAAGGGCAGTGCCAGGAGCCGTGTTAGAAATGCCACCTGGCTTAATGGGTGGTTTCTTTCTTCTGTTTTCCAAAGTGTGTGGAGGGGGTGGGAGGGGAGGAGGCTAAGAAGGCCACAAAACCAGGAGCTCAGCTGGACACAAAAAAAGCCCAAGGAGAAGGCTCTGGGAAGGAGGGCATTGTCATCGGCTCTGGAAGGGGTCCCCGGAGCTGGGTCAGGCTAGCCTGGCCTGACAGTGGAGAGTATTGCTGCAAATCGCTCCACAGGGCCTTGGGGGCGGCCGGTGCTGGCTCTGTGGGGAGCTCTCAGGAGACGACGAGGCCTCTACTGGGAAGTGAAGTCAGAAGGGTAGGAGTTGGATGCTGTCCACAGAGAAGAAAGAACCTGTGACAGCCTGAGTCTGGGGGGAGCCCCAGGGGCGCTGGGATGCACACACCCCCACCAGGGCGCGGCTCACATGGAGCACTACGGAATACTGGGGCTCAGTCTTGGCAAAAAGCTAGAGCAGGCAGGCCGAAGGGGACTGGAGAGGCTTCTTGTCCCAGTGAGACGGGTCGGGCAAGGCAAGCCGACGCACGTTCTATTTGGCGTTTGCTCCTCTCTGCCCTGGCCTGTGGTCTCATCTGCCTCTGTCCCGCAGGTATGATGCAGCTATTAAAGACCTGAAAGAGGCCTTGACTCAGCTTCGAGGGAACCAGCTGATAGACTACAAGATACTGGGGCTACAGTTCAAGCTGTTTGCCTGCGAGGTAAGGAGGAAGGGCCCAGCCTGGGTGGGAGCGAGCGGTGGCTGAGGGACAGCTGACAGCTGGGAGGCACAGTGGTCTGCTGACACGTCTGGGAGCTTGGAAAAGGCTCTTGTGCCTCAGGACTCAGTGTTCCCCTTAAGAAAAGACTCAGATCAATAATGACAGGCTCATCCCGGAGTCTCCAGTTATTGGGGGCATGCATTTTATTAACGTAAGACTCAAAGGACTGTGCGGAACTGAGCCTGCTGGGCTCTCTAAAGGGAGGCTAGACCTGACTGTGCTGGCCTGTGAAAGTATTCATAATGATTTGCATAATTCCGGTGGACAAGTTATTTGCTCAGCATTATACTAACAAATCCAAAATCATGGGTTCACTATCCCTGCCAGACCCGCCGTAACCCTGCTCGGTTCCTGAGTTAGAGACCACGCTCTTTGCTATTAATGGCTCTGGCTTCGAGTACTTGGTTGATACCCAAAGAAAGAGTGAGGGTAATTTGGCACAAATCTGTCCTCCCTAGCTCAAAGAACAGCTCAGAGCACACATTTAAGGAAGGTTTCCATAGAAGGATAACTTATTTTCTCTATTACCAAAAGGGAGAAGCATGACCATGACCGGCTCTGACTTCACAGGCTCATGTGCTTTTTCCATCCCTTCCCATCCCCCACTCCTAAACACCAAATATACGCCACTAGCTTGAAAAACGAAAAGCCCTGCAAATATCATAGATCTTTATTTAGAAGAATTGCTGATAAAAAAGTCCCCTTGCTTTCGTTTCTCAGGCAGAAGAAAGCCGAGCGGTCCCAGGGTTGCTCAGGGCTAATAATAGAATCCACAGCTGCCCAGGCCCTCGGGGACAAGTGCCCCCATCCAGCCCTGCAGCGGGCTAGCAAGTTACTTCACTTCTCACAGTCCAGGGAAATGAGGCTTTGGGAATTTCAGGGAATCAGTTGGCATTTGGCCAGCTTCTAGAGAGAAGTTTCTCGACCGTGCCACTCCTGATGTGCTGGACCAGGTAACTTTTTGTTGTAGGGGACTGTTCTGTGCACCCATCAGATGTCCATAGCCCCCCACCCCACCCCTCACATGACAGCCTAAAATATCTCTAGACACGGCCAGTCACCCCCATCCCCGCAGTGAGAACCGCTTATATAGACTAAAGGGTTGGGGGACAAGTAGCTCTAGAAAAAGGATCACAAAACAGTGGAAGCCGAGCAGAGTCCCATGGGACTCTGTATAGGGTCCCCTGTTGTTGGAGTTGAACTGACCCAGGGGGCGGGAAATACTGGCTTTACAGGCCTCTCTGCAGGTGAAGCTGGAGTTTTCGTGGTCTAAGGCCCTGACGCCGCATGAGACCCTCAGTCATTTTCCTACATACAATGCCACCCCCCTCTTCCCACCAGGGTCTAATCCTGGCTTCTGAGAAATCCCACAATCCTTTTTGAAGAGTCTTGGCTTTTCCAGTCATGGAGTCACAAAAGCTTATTGTGGGAAAAAGTCTTAAGAGAAGGGAGCAGAGAACCCAATAGGAATGTTGAAGGACCTGAGTTCTCCTTCCTTCCTGCGCACATGGCCAGGCCTGAGCTGGGCTGGCCACACACTCACACAGAAGGCAACAGCTCACTGAGGCTCAGAAGTAGCCCAGGAAGGGAATCTAGACCTCCACTTCTGGGCTTGCTCCCGGCGCCGTCACCCAACACCAGCCACTCCTCGCTCCATGGAAACAGTCCTGCCACGCGTCTATACTTACCTTGATAAACTCTTCTTTTCTTCTGGCTGAGGCCCCGAACCAAACTGCGTATGTAGGTGGTGGACTGTTATCATAGAGGAGAAGCATATGGGTTATCCATTGCCGAATACCAAGTTACTCTAAAATGCAGTGGCTTAAAATAATACCATTTATTATCTCACATTTTCTGGGGTCAGGAATCCAAACGTGGCTTAGCTGGGGGGTTCAGGCTCACAGGCTCTCAAGGGCTTGCAGTCAAGATGTCGGCCAGTGCTGCCATCATCTGAGAGCTTGCCTAGGGCTGGGGGGTCTACTTCTAAGATGACTCACGGGTCTGGGAAGGTAGTGTTACTTGTTGGCAGGAGGCCTCCGTTCTTTGCCACATGAAGCTCTCCATAACACCGAGTCTTGTCAGGACATGGCAGCTGGTTTCCCCAGAGAATCTAATGATCCAAGAGAAAGTAATATGGAAGACCATTGTCTTTTATAACTTAGCCTCAAATGCCATACCCCTCATTTCTCTAATATCCTACTGGCTATCCATGCCGGCTCCATTGGATGTGGGAGGGAACAGGAGGGTGAGGACCAAGAAGTGAGAATCGCTGGCGGCCATCTTGGAAGCCGGCTACCACAACAGCAGAGACTCTGGAATCAGGCAGATAGGGATCAAGTCCCAGCCCGTTGGCAGTTGTGTGATCCTTGGTGAGTTATATGTCATTTCTGAGCCTCAGGCTCCTCCTCATCTGTACAGAAGGGCTGAGTACTTACCTCATACACATTCATTAATAACTCCATGTGTTTTATAACGTCAGGCAGCAGAGGTCCAGTGGTCCACAAGACAAGGTGTCAGCACCCAGAAGCTCATGGTCACGTGTCATGTGAGGTGGTGAGGAAACACTATGGAAGCACAGGAGTGAGGCCTCGGCTCACATGGTGGGGGGGGGGGTTAGAGATCATGCAGATAGAGTGGCCCCTAATAGGTGGTCAGTGGGTGGCATCGTGAGGATGACAACAAGAATGACAATGACACTGCCTCCAACAGGCAACACTGATTTCCAGGAGCGCACCGTCCCTCATAGCAGAGCATCCCCAGAGGGCGTCCATCTGCAAACCTCAGCCCTGTCGTCTTCCCCAAAGCCATGCAGGCAACACTTGGGGGACGAGAGCCCTTCTTCGCCCAGCCGCCCAGCAAGCCCCAACACAGTACAGCCAGTAGCAGTCATGGCGGTAGTAAACACGTGTTGAATGCCCACCCTGCGCCAAGCAACCCACCTCGGTGCATGATATGAATTATCTCCTTTATTCCTAACAACAATCTGGAAGCAGGCAACGTTATGCCACCACTTTACAGTGAAGCTGAGGCCACGTATTAGACACGGCCCCTGGGGTTCCCGTGCCCTTCACCCCTGCACCGCAAGGCCAACAACCCCCTTTCCTCCTAGGCCTCAGTTGACCAACGGTATCTCTTCTCTGAGGTTCTGGAGAAGCAGCCCCACCCCGCCCGGGGCATCAGGCTGTGACTCCTGTGACTTAGACCTGAGAAAACCTTGCAGCAGCCCCTGGCTGTTCAGCTCGTCCTCCGCCCAGGGTGCTGGGGCGCTGTAGGACCCCCCGACGCTGTGAGGGCAAAGGAAAGTAAACCCTTTTTGTTCACTGTCATCTTGATCTTTTTCTGCTCCCCGTTGCCTTCCCATCTTTGCTTATGAATCTTTTTACTAGACTTAGACAAGTCGTTTGTTTTTTTTTTATCTTGCCGATCATCCAGAAGGTGATTTGATTCTCTGTGGGAGCTGTAAGGCATAATGGTAAAGTAAACGCTCACGCGCCTACCAGCCAGCTCGAGACCTGGGAAATCACGATTCTTGGTGAACGTGCTGTTCCCGCTTGTCCCTGGGGAAGCGCTGGCCTGGGTTAGTGCGAGTCTCTTCCTGGCTTCACGGCTCTGCGGCCCGCAGAGTGTCCTCCTGCCCCTAGAACTATACCACAGCCTCCTTACACGTAACCACGTTCCAGGCAGGGTTCTGCTGCTGCTGGTGCAGGACGATGCTTCTGGAACCCTTTCTCCCGCCACCCTGCACCTGTCCAGTCTTTCGGCCTAGGTTCAGGGGCAGCCAACACAAGCATTTTTGTCCCTTCCCGACCTATTTGGTTGTTCAAAGAATAACGCACGTGATGTTTTCTTAACACCGTCCTTGTGCTGGGCATAGCTCGGTAGCAAGACTGATGGTGTTGTAGTTGAGATATTCCCAGGAAAGCTGAGGAAGGGAGGGATGTCAGCAGGCAACGTTCCAGGAGCAGACAGGCGAGCTCTTCCCTGGTGCCTAGATCTGAAGCAGCCTCAAGGTTTGTGTTGTGGCCTGTGCTTTTCTAGGTGTTGTATAATGTTGCTTTCATGTATGCCAAGAAGGAGGAGTGGAAACAGGCAGAAGAACATTTGGCTTTGGCTATGAGCATGAAGTCTGAGCCGAGACATACTAAAATCGACAAAGCCATGGAATGTGTTTGGGTAAGTGTACTGTTGATGCGGGCTGGCCAGAGGATTCCCACTGGAGTTTTCTTTGTTTCCGTAGCCATGCGGATTGAGAAACCGTAGAAGTGGTGCTTGTGCTTTCTCTGAGCTCTGGGTACCACCGATCCTGGGGTACAGTTCCAGGTTCGGATCTTGGATCTGGCAACGCTGGAGTCCAGGGGGCTCGGCGGTGGCGCTGGGTGGGGAGCAGGGGATGGGAGGCTAGATCCCAGCACAGAGGGAGCAGGGGCTGTGCCTGCTCGCCCACCTCTGAATCCTCGCCGCCAGCCACAGGACGGCACGGTCGTGGGCCTTGCTTGGACCCCGGGCACCTTGGGTTGCGGGGCTGAGTGCCAGCCCCACCCAAGCCGTGCGGAGTGGGGGAGGGGCGGCCACCTAGGGAATAACACAGACAGATGTCCACACGGCCTCTCAGGGGAAGGTGATATTGAAACCAACCTTTCCCACCTTAGACACTCAGAAATAATCATGAGTGCCGTCTTGACACATGTAGAAAAACTGCTGTTGTGAGGTTATCTCGGTGAACGTTGGCATCCATTCAGTGACGGAGGCAGGACAAGCATCATGACCCCTGATTGGCAGGTAAGAAAACGGCGTGCTCGCTGTGTTACAGAAACAGAAGCTGTACGAGCCAGTGGTGATCCCTGTGGGCAGGCTTTTCCGGCCAAACGAGAGGCAAGTGGCTCAGCTGGCCAAGAAGGATTACCTGGGCAAGGCGACGGTGAGTAGGCTTCCCCGAGGCTCCTATGGGGTGGCCGTGTGCGGACCAAGCTGGGGACAGACTCCGGGGACGAGGACACCCCTGTTGTGGTGCTGTCCCGGGATGGCAGACGGAGACTGTTGGCAGCGTGGAGCCCTCGCCGGAAGGTGGGCAAACGCTTCTAGCTTCTTGCCTCCAGGCTCCTCTCATTCCTCCCTTCCCTCCTGACCCTGGGTGAGAGCCACAGGGTTGGTCACGGGACGCAGAGTCTGGGGGACTGAGCCAGCGGGGAGAAAGCACAGCTATGGGGCACTCAGTAAATGGGGAGAAAGCAGGGTAGAGACACGGACGAGCACGGCATTCTCCGGCTTGATGCTCTTCCCAGCCCCACTTCCACAGCCTTATGATTAGACTCCTTTGTAAGCTGGACTCCATTAAATCCAGGTCTTAAATCCTCTCAGAGATGATCTAGAGTGGGCCAGCAGCCCCTTCCAAAACTGCGCTTGGCTCTGACATATCCGTAGGGCTAACGCTGCCCGCTGACCGGGTAGCGGGTTCTGGCAGAGCAGCAGGGTTCAAGAGCGCCTGGGTCGGTGGAAACACCCCAAAGCCCATCAGCGGATGAGTGGATAAACGTGTGATGTAGCCATGCAGTGAAATGGCCATAGCGAGGAGTGAAGTACTGGGGCGCCCGGGTGGCTCAGTCCGTTAAACGTCCGACTTTTGATTTCAGCTCAGGGCCTGATCTCGGAGTGGTGAGATCGAGCCCCATGTCAGGCTCTGCGCTGGGCATGGACCCTGCTTAGGACTCTCTCTCTCTCCCTCTGCCCCTCCCCCCATCTATTTCCCTCTCTAAAAAAAAAGAAAGAAAGAAAGGAAGGAAGGAAGGAAGAAAGAAAGGACTGATGTAAGTGACAGTACGGATAGACCTTGAGAACATCATGCTAGGGAAGAAGCCAGACACGAAAGCCACGTGTTCCAGGATCCCATTTATGTGAACTATCTAGAATGGGTAAATGCACACAAATAGAAAGCAAATTGGTCATTTCCAGGAGCTGGGGGAGGAGGGGCACACTAACCTGTTCGTGGGGGTGGCGTTTTCTTTTGGGGTGAAGAAAACATCTGGGAACTAGAATGAGAAGGTGGGCGCACAGGATTGTGAATGTCCTAAACGCGACACTGTCATCACCTCATACATCTCCTAAATGCCTGCACGGTCCACTTCAAAATGGTTAATTTTATATGATGTGAATTTCACCCCAATTAAAAAAAAAAGTACAGAGAGAGAGAGAGAGAGAGCCTGCCGGGTTGGCAGGGCTGGGCGGGTACTAGTTTCTTGAGCTGCTGGGACTCCTAACCCAGAGGGTCAGCCCCCACCCCACAGTCCGGGACGGGGCTCCCGCGAGAACGGATGCAGGGTGCGGGAGAGGAGGGAATCTTGGGGAAACCATGAAGCATGGGAGCAGAGCGGGCCGGGCCCTCACACTCTCCTCCCTCGATTTCAGGTGGTGGCGTCTGTGGTCGACCAAGACAGTTTCTCGGGGTTTGCCCCTCTGCAGCCACAGGTGAGGCAGCCCCGTCCCGCTCCCCAGACCCAGATCCCCAGAGCTCTCTGGAAACATCCGAGGGGGAGACTATCTGTGCTGAGCTGCCTCATTTTAAGGGCTCCTCCACTGCCCTCTCGGCCTGGCTGACAGCATCTGGCTGGCCATTCTGGGTCATAGGTTCCACGACTGTTGGGAGGATAAGCCAGTTTTAGGCTTAACCTCAAGTTCCCAGAAACCAACCCTCCTGCGCCCCCAGAATGCCAGGCTGCACTCCTGTGCTGCTGGGGAGAGCTTCTGTGGACCATCTTTCCTGAAGCCTGCACTAGTCTCTGGGGAAATGGGAACACAAGCTCTGGAAGGCCTCTTCTCAGACACAGGGGCGAGTAGGGGCCTCCGTGGGGCCTGGGGCTGTGGGCCGGTCCCCTCCACCCACCTGCCCACGTGCAGGAGAGCCCCTCGGGAACACGCTGGGTGCCCCCAGTGAGCCACTGCTCTGCCCGGTCTGGGCCAGAGAGAGGCTGCTAGGTCTAGAAACGCAAAGGCATTTCCCTCCTTGTCAGGGGAACAAGGTAAGACGGGCTGAGGAAACTCTGAGCGCCATGGCACCCACCCTCCAGGCCGCACACACCTGGTCCCTCCTGACAGCAGCACCCCCGGCCTCCCGGGGGCAGAGTGACGGCTGCTAGCCCAGGGTGGGACCGACACCGGGGCTCGGAGGGTGACAGGAGCCGAGGAGGATAGAGACATTCGGGATCCTTAGATTGGTGTCCTCACCATGAAGTTGAAGGCCCCCTGGACCGCAGAGCAGCCAGAGACTCCAAAAGGAGAAGGAAGCCCAGATCAGTGGGCTCCATGACTTGGTGTAGAACAGGGAGCACACGGAAAGGAGGTTTCTGCCTGGTCAGTGGACCTTGAGCGGGTTTTAAATACCCACAAGGGTCACGTGATACAGCAGACATTAATTATAGAACAGAGTTTTGGAAGCTGTCCTAGGAAAGGGATGGAGCTCAGGGTCAAAAGCACCCCTGTGATGCCACGCTGCTCTGTGACAGCTGAAATTCTCCAGACACCAGCACTGGCTCGAGATGAATTGTTCTGCTCGAGGCACCTGTCCCCAGGGGGCTGGTGGGAGGGGTGCTTTTCCAGTGTGTAGGCAGGGTACGCGGTGCCCTCTCCCTCGACAGGGTTCCCATCCAGCTTGAAATGTATTCTTTGATTTTCGGGTCTGGGAGAAGACTCAAGTTACCATTAACAGTCTGTTCTCTCCGCCCTCCTTCCCTTCGTTCCTCCTCAATGTTCAATAGGCCACCGAACCTCCACCCAGACCCAAAACCCCGGAGATCTTCAGGTAAGTTCGGTGTAGAGCAGGGTGGGGCTCTCTGAAGAAGGTGGGGTGAAGATGAGGCCGGGGTCAGGGGATGAGTCCTGGGGAATGTAGCCTCGCGTGTGGGCTCTCCTGTCTCCAAGTTTAGAATGGATGATGTAGGGGGGATGGGAAGATCGACCACAGGGGTCCCCAGGTCCACGTGCACAGCCACCCACGCATGGGGGTCACCGCTGAAGGGCAGCGGTCAGCGGTGTCCGCGGAGCAGAGCCCCTCTGACCAGAGGCTGGAGTGTGGTTTTGCCCTGAGAGTAGCCTCTTCAGAAGAGGGGGAGACCAGAGCTTTCTGGAGTTGGGCGAGCACCGTGGGAGGCTAGGTGGTGTGTCCTTTCCTGAGTGGACATTTTCACTCCCTCTGGACACATGGTCTCTGGAGAAGTAGGAGGAACAACTCAAGCGAAAGAAGCCATTCTTCTATAAGATGAGAAGCCAAGAATGACACAACTTACAGCTTTCCTAAGAATTTCTTCTCAGTAAGGAAGCAAGCCCAGATCCCCCACCCAATAAAGAAGGCTTTTTAAAGATTGGAGAAAGTACCACAGCAACTGGACAAAGGAGGGGCTGTGAGCTCGTGGCCGACGCTGCCGGTTGGAGGAGTGTCTCCCCTTCGGAAACAGAGAGCAGGGCTGAGGGTGGGGGACAGAGGGGGAGTGAGAGGGAGCCCTCCCCACCCCCGGCCCAGGGCAGGTGCTTCAGACAGCCCGGAGCCAGTCCCACAGTGACACATTCCAAAGCAGCACAGGCCACGCAGCCAGAGCCTCCAAGGGCAAAGCAGGCCTTGAGGGAACGCTGAAGGTGGAATGACAGAGCCCGGCACCCGGCCGGCTGGCCTCAGGACCCCTCTCCATGGCCCCGCTCCCCATAGCTGGCCTCCAGGGGACTCGGCCTCCCGCCGCCCCACGGCCCTTTCTCAGCCAGCTGGCTGTGCCCCACTCTCCACCTTGTGCGGTCCCCTTGCCACCGAGCCCGATGCACCCCAGCCCGGACTCGAGACTGGCCCAGCACAGCCTGGAAGCTTCCTCCTCAGAGGGGAAGGGAGGGCGCGGAGGACACGGCCCGGGTGCCTCGTGCTGTTTTGTCTTTCATTCTTGTCCCACCGCCCATGTGGTAATGGAGCGTGTTCACGTTCCTGCCTGGTCCCGCTCGGGTCCCAGAGGCGGACAGATGCCGAGCTGGAGGGGTGCCTGGAGCGGGGCTCCCGGCCCCAAGGCCGCTGTCGCAGGTGCCATGGTGCTGAGGGTGGGACGCAGTCCGGGCCAGGGGAGCTCGGAATCTCGTGTCTGTCCTGCAGGGCTCTGGAAGGGGAAGCTCACCGCGTGCTGTTTGGGTTTGTGCCCGAGACGCCAGAGGAGCTGCAGGTCATGCCCGGGAACATCGTCTTTGTCTTGAAGAAGGGCAACGATAACTGGGCCACGGTCATGTTCAACGGGCAGGTATTCAGAGGGCCAGGGAGGGGGTTTTGGGCCACGGGATCCCGGCAGCAAATGGCAAAGCTCTCTGAGGAGCAGCATGTGCTCCGTCACCCGCAGACCAGCTGCCCCCGCCTCCACGTCTCTGGCCTGTTGGGGGGCGCGGCTCGGCTCCGATGGGCACTGATGAGAGCGGCCTTGTTCTCCCCTTTCTCACTCCCTGATGCGGTGCCACAGAAGGGGCTCGTGCCCTGCAACTACCTTGAACCAGTGGAGCTGCGGATCCAAGCTCAGCAGCCCCAGGTAACGTAGTGCAGCGGCCTGACCCACTCCTGCCCGCCTCTGCCCCTCCATGCACAGGCCTCTCCGTAGAGGGGGGAGGGCAGCGTGCAAAAGATGCCAGAAAGGTCCTTCCACTCACAAGTCCGGAGTCCACCTGGGGTTGGCACCAGCCACCCGGAGTTGAACCTGGCGAGGAAGGAAGATTCCCTGATGTGCTGAGTGGGGCGGGGGGCATCCAAGGGACCTACGGGGCCCACCCACCTGTCTGATTCCTCCCACTCTAGGGGTGACTTGGGACCCAAAGCCTATAGGAAGATTGGGTCTTCCCAGAAATGTCCTCTTCACCCAGAACAGTCCATGTGTTGGCCTGTGACAGGTCATTAACAAAGAGAAATCCGTTCTAGAGGATGAACAGAGTAGGCCTTGCCAGCCACGGCGCCCCCCTCACACCTCGAAGGCCGGCCCTTCTGCCGGTGGGCTTCGTTGGGACTGAGCGGCCGTGTAGATGACCGCTGGTCTCTGACCTATCTCTCTGGACACTGTGCAACCAGCTGTCCTCTGCGGGCTTGGCCCTCCCTGGTCCAAGTTACTACACCCAGATGACTTGAAATGTTTTAAATGCCGTACCAATGAGAGGTGGACTTTTTCCTTTAAAGCGGCAGAATGTGGAGCGAGAGGGTGAGCTGAGCCAAGACTCAGGGTCCTCCCCCAGCTCCAGCAGATTTCCAGTGTGGCTGAAAGGGGCGGTTAGGCAGCAGGGGCCTTTTAGATGGGGCTTAGGGTTCTCGTTTCTTCTGTGATTTGTTCCCACCAGGCCAACCCTGCCTTCCCTTTAACCAGCACCTTCCTTAGTCTCCCCTGAATGTCGCCACCACTCCAGCTTTTAGGAAGCCATTTGTCCCTGGCTCCCTTTTCGTGAGCCCCCCACCCCTACTCCTACTTAAGAACATTGTCTGAATGAAGGCTCTCACCATCTCTGTCACCTCCAGGAGGAAGCCTCCCCGGAGTCTGATATCCCAGCTCCTCCCAGTTCCAGCGCTCCTGGAAGACCCCAGTTGCCACCCGGTTCGTGTCCCTGGAACCACATCCTTGGCCTGGGTGCAGGACCGCTCCCGGCTGCTTCCTCACAGAGCGTTGCTCTCTCAGCCTTCTAGGAGATTCTGGTTTCTTCTTCCCCTTCCAGCGTGCTGCTCAGCTTATGACCCCACAGCCCCAGGGCCCCTCTCTCCTGCACCACCCACCCACCTAAAACATAGGAAATAGATGCCATTTCTCCCTCCCTACTCCAGAACACTCACGGGGTGTCGGTAAATGTAGCTGGTTTCTGGGGGGCAGTGAGTTCCCAACTCAAGTAGTCACCAGACCCCTCCATCATGAGGTACGGAAACCTCGTCCGGGCAGGAAAGGTTGAAGTCATTGCACACGTTTACCCCAGAGGAGGACGGAGAGGCTCTTTTCAAATGTCCAAGGAGCTCTGTCTGGAAAAGAAACGGCTCTGCAGAGCCCCGAGGAGTAGACCATGAACCAAGGGCAGATGTGAAAGGACATTCTCCTGATGTCTGGGAAGTGAAGGGCTTGTGGTCACGAATGCAGTTTGAGCTGATGCTGCATAAGTGCTCGGTAGGGATGCATTGAAGGATCCTAGATCCGTGACCGCGAAGCCTGCCAGATCACCAGAACCCCTTGGGATGTTCCCCCACACCTCCATTTTTATTTTGAAAACTGTCAAACCTACAGATTGAAAGTTGAAAGCGTAGTACAATAAACACCAGAATACCTTTCACCTAAATTGACCAACGGCTAACATTTCATACCGGGGACTCGCCCTGCTCCCCATCCTCCCCTCTGAGCCACTTGAAAGGAAGTTACAGACTCACGGCCTTCGCCCTACCCTTGCGCATTAGCTCCTACTAGTCCCCTGCATAACCACAAGTGTTACATCTAGGACATCGAGCGTTAGTATAATATTATCGAGCATATATTTCATATTCACATTTCTCCAATTACCCCTCAAAACATCCTCGATAGCTTTTTTTGTTTGTTTTTACCTTTTCTGTCTAGGGGCCCATCAAGGATCACATATAAACCTAGGAAAATTTTATGAATATACATTCTTAGGCCTTTGATTCTGATTCTTCACGATTAGAATTGGGCCTCAGAATCTGTATTTCTAGGAAAAAAAACCGTCCAAGTGATTCTAATGATTAGCTGGGTATATGAGATCAATGGTCTTTTCTTTCCATCGTGCCCCCTCTATTGTGAATATCTTTATGCAGACTTCTATAAATTATGTGCATAAGGTCATATTAATATATGATGCTTATTAGGAAACATGCGGAAAAATAAAGGACAAGGGAAAAATAAGTGGTTCTAACATTGCTGCTTCGGACCCCTGGCTCATCTTGCACTCCCCGCTGTCATTGCTCAGAGCCCACTGGTTTAACTGGACTTTGGGGTCCCTGCTCACCCCCTGTGCTGCGGGGTGTGATGGTCCTTTGATACTTGCCTGTGTGCTCCCCAGAGGCAGGCACCGGGTTCATCTGTGTGTTTGTGCTTTGCCCTGCACATTTCCCCCGAGTGTGATTTCCCCTACAGTTTATTAAGGTTAAGAATCCCCCCAGAGACTTAAAGGTAATAAGTTGGGTGTCCTGTTCTAAGAGGTTTCATCCTGTGGAAGGCGGGGGCTGGCCAGGAGTGTTTATTCATCATCTTCTTTTGTTTTACTTCCTACCTTCTCCGTTTAGGTCAAAAAGAAAAAGAAGTGCCCAAGGTAAGCTTTTTCCTTATACTATTTCAAGTGGTAGAGAAAGGAAAAGCTGAGGCTCTCTGCCACAAGCGTGTGTCCCAGGGTTATAGAAAGAGTCCCAGAGGAAGGGTGGGCCAGTTACCACCATACACACAGTCCACAGGCTAGGAACCCGCACATGGCTCTCCCCACCACCATGCACACATCTCCTACTGGCCTCGGGTGCGTGGGCCGGATCTTCTGGCTCCGTAGGAATTCCTATCCAGGCAAGAGCGGGGCTACGGGACCTCTGAAAGCCCTTTCCATTACTGTGAACCCGGTTAGCTATCGGCCTCCCCTGCTGCACAGAACGCTCCCGGTGATGCAGGATGTGGCTGCGAGGAGGCCGCAGACACTCGCGAGCCCCTCTGCTTCCTCTCCCCTCAGGACGTAAAGCTCAGCGTCCCCGTGCCCTACACACTCAAGGTGCACTACAAGTACACGGTGGTCATGGAGACGCGGCCCGGGCTCCCCTACAGCCAGGTCCGGGACATGGTGTCCAAGAAACTGGAGCTCTTGCCGGAACACACGCAGCTGAGGTGAGTCCGTGGGGACGGGGGCGCCCCCTGGGGACCTGGTACGGCCCGGGGGAGAGAAGCGGCTGGTTTTGTACTGATGTTCTCCGACCTGGGTCTTACTCGTCTCTACCCAGCTACCGGCCTCCGGACAGCCATGAGCTGGTGCGGCTTTCGGAAGAGAACATGAAGGCTGCCTGGGGCCAAGTGAGAAACTACTGCCTGACTCTGTGGTGTGAAAACACGGTGGTGAGTGCAGTGAGCCCAAGGGCACCCCACGTCCCGTGTCTGTCGGGCCGCTTCCGCAACGACAGTGCGGCGTTTACCGCGCACGGTCCGTGAGCCTGGCCCTGTGCCTGGTGTTGAGGGCACGGCGAGTCACGAGCCACAGCTCTGCCTCCCTTGCCCCTGCACCCCGGTGGCAGCCAGGCCCGACAACGCCCGGAAAGGAGTCCCTTCCGTCTGCCGCCTCACCTAACTCTTCCAAGGTTAGGCCCATCGCCATCAAGCAAGGTCGGAAGGAAATCCTAGCTTGAGGCTGAGCTCATGGCCGTTTTCGCTGTCAGTTTCCACGGGGAAGAACACGTGAGAGTGGAGCTAGTGAGCGTTTATCCCACAGAGAGGTGGTGTGGATTACAACATCCCCCCAAGAGCCAGCATCCACCGAGAGCGTCCCACGTGCCAGATACCGTGCTAAGTGCACGCTGCGGATTCATTCTTACAGACCCCACACCTCTGGGACCTACTGTTACCCCACCTCACAAGTCAGGTAACAAGGCAAAGAGAGGTCAGCTTGACCAAGGTTGCACAGCAGGTCGGGAGTGGAACCAGAGCCCCGTATTTTGACTCCAGAGCCTGTATTCTTGAACCTCTTTCTGGACCTCGGGGCCCAGAACAGAGTTAACTGGCCAGTAAGAGTAAAGGGAGTTAGGGGCAAAGTTAGAGGCTAGAAGTAGCAGCTCCACGTTAACACTCTTGACTTTGTCCCTTTGTCTCCAAGGGAAAGGCTAGCGTTTCTTTTTGTTGTTGAGATTAATTCCCTCCCACAACCATGGCTCCTGAAAACCATCCATTTTCTTTCTGTCCACATACCAACGGACTTTTTTTCACCTTTGATGTAATTTCATATAAATGGATCATATAAATGGATCGTACAGTATATATATTCACATAAATTCATACGATCCATTTATATGAAATTGATGGACTGATAAAGTTCATATGTACAGTATATAGATTTACATACATAATGTAAATATTATGTATCTATAATATGTTTATATATAAAATATTATATCTAAGAATGTTATGTAAATATATGTTCTCTGACTTGGGTCTTACTCATCTCTACCCAGCTATCAGCCTCCAGACAGCAATGAGCTGGTGCCCCTTTCAGAAGATATATTCATATGAATATATATACTGTACATAAAACTTTTGTTTTAATAGTACATTTCATTATATACTTTTCCATTTTTATATATGCTTTTGTGTTATAATAGTCCATTTCTTTTGATCGCTAGTGGTGTCTCTAAGCGGTATCCCACAATATGAATACTGCAATTTGTTTATTGATTCACCTGTTGGTGGACATTTGGATTGTTTCCAGTGTTTGTCTAGTGACGTTTATTCCTCAACAAACATTTGTGGAGCACTGACTGCTCGCTAGATAGGCACTGGGGATATAAACACTAACGAGACACAGGCTCTTCTTGGGGGAAAGCCAAGGGCGGACGTGATTACAAAGCATGTGCTGGGTGAACTGATGGAGACACACGATGGCGTACTGTTTTTTATAAGCACAAGGGAGGGTGTCTCACCCAAAAATGCTGAAGGAAGGTGGGACAAGTCAACAGTCAATAGTCTTCCTAGAGAAAATGATGTTGAAATTGTCTTGAAGCGTAGCCTTAAAATGGTAAATAGAAATTAGCAAGGTGGAGGAGGTTAGGGTGCCTTACATGGATGGAAGAGCAGAGGGAGACCCTGAGAGTCAGCAGTGGGTGATGGACACAAGAGGAGGAGCTGGGAGACAGGCTGGCAAGGCAACAGGGCCCCATCGTGGAAGGCCTTGCACACTGCTGCCCTTGGATGAGGCTGTGAGCAGGCAGAAAGATGCATGAATGCTGGCTTGGGATGTCTGATTCAGGGGCCTATGAGCAAGGCAGGGGGCTCTGAGAGGCTGGCCGGGCCAGCTAGCTTCCTTCAAGTGCTCAGCTCCCTGTCCACAGCCCTGACACTGGGGAGTCCCAACACACGATCAAGGACACTGCAGTCTCCACGGCCCGAAGCCGTTGTCAACTGGGGTCCCTCTGACACCTTCAGTTCTCCCCTCACCCCCCTCCCCTGCCTGTTTCCTGCTTTACCAGGTTCAAACTGGGGCATCTGTACTTACATCAGTAATGGGTGTAAAACGCCACAGGTCCTATGGGAACCCTCTGGAGAGCTACTAGTTTTCATCTCTGAATGGATCTGGAGACCATGGAAATGAGCGCACTGGCAAAGCTGTCCAGACCATCTAGGCCTGGGGCCGTGGGCCCTGCGGGGGCAGAGTCCCTCCTCTACACCCTCAACCCCTCCGCTGGGCGAGAGCTTTTGCTCAGTTAGGGAAGGGTCTCTTTGGCAGAGTCTCACTGAAACCAGATACATGTGTGCTGGGAAAGAAAACTGAGTGGGAGAGGAAGAAGTAAAGAGGCCCTGTGGTTAAGCCCCAGGTTGGTGGAATCGAAGAGTTCGGAAAACTGCGTTCAGGAAGTAGGGCCCCTGGGCTCACTGGCGCCTCTGGCTGAGAGGTCACAGGCCCCAGCACCCTGGGCAGGGGAGGGGTAGACAAGGTACGAGTGCAAGGGTCCTTTGGAAGTCTGAACGGGCACCCTAAGGTTTCCGACAGTCTAGGAGGGGACCAATCCTATCAGTACTGTCTTGAAAGGATTCTGCCTAGCAGTTCGGCTCTGAATGTGAACTACTTCCCTTAATTGTTGTTAGTTATTGTTAATTTTTGTTCTTTGAAGAGAGCTTCAGTCTAATTAGTGGCTGTACGTGGCTAACGCTCCCCAAATTCCCAACACAGTCTTTCTGGGACTCACTCCAGCTTCGGAGGTCACTGCCCGCATTCTGTCGCCGCCCCTGCTCTTGGAGGCAGCCAGTCAGGATGTGCCCGTTCACTCACCAGAAGAGCAGGAACACGAGCGATCGTTTGAGCGTCTACTCTATGCAGGAACACTTACGTTTAATCACGTTTACATGTATATGTGTATACATTTAGAGTAGCTCTCTCACGGAGAGTTTAGTAATTGTCAGCTAGGGGCGCCTGGGTGGTGCGCTTAGTTAAGCCTCTGACTCTCGGTGTCCGCTCGGGTCGTGATCTCAGAGGGGTGGGATGGAGCCCTGCGCCAGGCTCCCTGCTTAGGATTCCCTGCCTCTGCCCCTGCTCACACACGCGCATGCGTACTCTCTCAAATAAACAAAATCTTAAAAAAAATAGTTGTCAGCTATTACTATTCTACATCATATCTTTTCTTCTAGCCTCTATTTCAGGTGAGGAAACTGAAGTTCAGAGAGGTTACACCACCTGCTCAGGGACACACAGCTGGTGAGCAGTGGAGCTGGGATGCAAACCCAGGCCTTTAGACTCCTTACGGCCACTTCCACCTCACTGTACTGCCTTCTAGTAAAAGGGATCTGCCAGGGCTGGCACAAGCGACACCAGGAAGTGTACAGCACTTACGCTCGCAGGTTTTCTAAAGCAGATTTGTTAAATCCTAGGATTCACATCTCTAGAAACTGCACCCTTCTTCTTTTCAACATTTGTGGATCAAAAATGACCACAGTGGCAACTAAGAGGTGTAGTTACATCTATCAGAAAGCAATGCCTTTTTTCATGGCCTTAGAAAGACAATATGGCGCTTTGCACAGTTTCTCAAACTTTAGCAAGTATGAGACTCACCTACAGGGCTTGTTAAAATGCAGACTGCTGGGCCCCACATGCACCAAGTTTATGATTTAACAGGTTTGGGATGGGGCCAGAAATTTACATTTCTAACAAGGTCCCTAGTGTTGTGGGTGCTGGGGAGAGGGTGTTGGGATTTGGAGTTAGAAACCCAGGTCTGACTTTGGGTTCTATCACTTGTGACTCAATCTCTATTTTTCTATCTGCAAAGAAGTTAACATATTCTAGCTTTTTCAGGATTACTGTAAGATTTCTGTAAGATTTTAAGACTAGCTACGGTCCTGCAGACCTTTTGGGTTCATTTATCCAACCATTCAATATTCCGAAAGTACACGTGAGGTCTATGCTAGGGACTGATCACAGACTTAGCCTTCATGAATTTTTATTCCAGGTGCTACACTGACATTTCACGGATTCCTTTAGTGATGTTCAATGTTCACTGGCCAAAAAGTTAGGAAACCTAACAGGCCTTTTATTCTTTCAGGGTGACCAAGGCTTTCCAGATGAACCCAAGGAAAGTGAGAAATCTGAAGCTAATAACCAGACAACAGAACCTCAGCTTAAAGAAGGAGACCAAGTGGTAGCACTCTTCAGTTATGAGGCCGCCCAACCAGAAGACCTGGAGTTTCAGGAAGGGGACATAATCCAGATTATATCAATGGGTAAGTACTACTCCTGGATCACAGAAACCAATTTCCATGTTAGCAGCAATAAGTTCAAGGGAAGAGAAGAAACATTAATAACCGACAAACCAAACTTTAGCCAGTGGTTTCAATCTCCTTCCTAGCTTTCAGCTGGAGGGAGAAGAATGGAGTGCTCAGCCTTTCAACCTGTTGCTCCAACGGGCAGGGAAGCAACAAATGACAGACTCAGCTGACATTCTGATCACGAAAGATGGCTATGTTTTGGAAGCCATGCATTCTCATTCCCAGAGTGAACCAATTGGAAGGGGGCTGGAATCATTTTGCCTTTGCACCAAACCATAGGATACTTTTCTGTAAACCATAGTTCTTTGAATTGATGCACTTTTTGAAGATGAGGGAAGAAGTACATAAATTTTGCCTTAAAAGAAGCTACTCGACATTGCTTTGTGTCCCTGGTGACTTGCCTAATCCCGTTAGGAATCAAACACACTACGAACTGAAACAGTATTTAAGTAGAGAGTTCTGATTTAGTGCTTCTCAAACTTCAGTACGCCCAACCACCCTTCCAAGAGTTAAATAAAATTCTCTGGCCCAGCAACCAGAGATTCTGTTTCGGGTCTGGGGTGGGACCCCCAAATTTGCATTTCTAACAGGCTTCCAATGTGAGGCTGATCTCCTGACCCAGCAAAGCACCATTCTAACTCACAGTTTGACATACTCTTATTTCTCTACTTCAAAACGAGTAAGAGTCCCATCAAATCTTTGTTCAAACAGCAGAAACGTGCATTAGCAATGCAGAGTAGTGAAAACATAGCATCACCAATTATGACAGAAAATCCAACAAATTAAGAAACAAGATTTTAAAGTTAATGGGGTAGAGAGCATACCATTGTGAGGCAATTAACTTAAAATATGAGCAATGAAATAAAGAATCAGGGTGCCCCGGCAGTGCCTATCTTCTGATAGGGGACAAGGCTTAGTAACTCCCAGCACCATTTTTTTTTTTAAAGATTTTATTTATTTGACAGAGATAGAGACAGCCAGCGAGAGAGGGAACACAAGCAGGGGGAGTGGGAGAGGAAGAAGCAGGCTCATAGCGGAGGAGCCTGATGTGGGGCTCGATCCCATAACGCCGGGATCACGCCCTGAGCCGAAGGCAGACGCTTAACTGCTGTGCCACCCAGGCGCCCCACCCCAGCACCATTTTTTAAGTGTCAGTATCAACCAACCAGCTACACTGTCCAGTGTTTGGGCGGTGGGGGTGGGATGAGATAAAAACTAGAAAACACATAGAAAAACCTTCTGGGTAGATATGGAGAGAAAAAAGGTGGCACATTCCTTACTGTGTCTGACTCTTGGTTTCAGCTCAGGTCATGATCTCAGGGTCCTGGGATCTAGCCCTGCCTCGGGCTCTATGCTTGGTTCCATGCTCTGTGGGGAGTCTCCTAGATTTCTCTCGCTCTGCTCCCCCCGCCATGCTCTCTAAAATAAATCAATCTTTAAAAAAAGAAGAAAAAAATCATAAAATACCTTTACAGCACTGTGCTGTATCAAAAAAATCTGTTATTAAATGGACCCTCACAATTCAAACTTGTGTTGTTCAAAGATCAACTGTATTTATTTTTTTAATTCTTTTTTTGAAGAGAGTAAACAGGGGTAGGTACAGAGGGAGAGGAATCTTTTTTTTTTTAAAAAAAAGATTGTATTTATTTGTCAGAGAGAGAGAGAAAGAGAACAAGCAGGGGGAGCAGCAGGCAGAGGGAGAAAGCAGGCTCCCCGCTGGGCAAGGAGCCCAATGTGGGACTAGATCCCAGGGTCCTGGGATCATGACCTGAGCCAAAGGCAAATGCTTAACGGACTAAGCCACCCAGACATCCCGGAGAAAGAGAATATCAAGCAGGCTCCACGCTCAGCGCAGAGCCCAATCTAGGGCTCGATCTCACAATCCTGCGATTATGACCTGAGCCGAAATCAAGAGTCGATACTTAACAGACTGAGCTCCCCCATGTGCCCCAAAGATCAACTGTATTTAATTAATGGCAGGTCCTTTTCATGGAGATTCCTAACAGGGATCAGATAAAACTCTTGTTATAAAAAATATCCTATCTCAAGATTTATTGTTCAATTTCTTTCATCTTATTTTTCAGGCAACTTTTTTTTTTCTGAAAAATCTAACTGATTTTCTGTATTTTACTCCTCCATTATCATATATGAGACAGAAACCAATAAGACGGTGGAAGTCCTATGTTCACTTTTCCCTCAAATCACTTTCCAATGTGCACTTTTCCCTGTTAGCACAATAGGGGTGAAGGACGGCCGAAGATCTGTGTGGCATATGCAGATGAGGTAACTCTCCTGTCCTGGTTCTAGAAATTGATGCACCCGTTTCCTTTTATCAGTGAATGAAGACTGGCTGGAAGGGGAGTGCAAAGGGAAGACCGGCATTTTCCCCAAAGCGTTTGTTGAAGAACATTCAACTACAGATTTGGAAAGCTCTCCTAGAGGAGTCTAGCATGTTCCATACCTACAAAGTTGGAGAAAAGTAACTATAACCATTTGTGAAGTTTAGCATGCCCCTGCAGGACACTGCACGGAGACATGACTGTTTGGTTTGGAGGTGTGAACTAACCTACTCTGCCCACTGAACATTTAACCTATTACACAATGATGTGAGAACTTATCATGATGAGGACCCTGGCGGGTGGGGTGGGGTGAGTGGACTGAAGTGTCTGGAAGGGCGTGAGGGGGTCTTCTAGGGTGCTGATAATGTTTCTCGCTCGGAGTGCTGGCTACCCAAATGTGTTCACTTTGTAAAAGTTCACTGAGCTGTACGCTTATTATCGGGGCACTTCTCTATGTGATATCTCAATAAAACATACAAAAACAAGACACCCCGAGTGCAGGCCCAAGGCCGAAGTATAAATACCCCTATATTCCTGTTACCAGTACAATCACAGACCGCTAGAGCCTGAGGTAAATTTACAGGTAACTCAGATGGCAGACACACGCAAAATTAACTCCTTTATTTAAAGTCTCATTGCTTAAACAGAACCTAGACTTAGTTTTCAATTCCACAGAGAATTAAAATACTAGAACGAGATCCCTGCACGCCTTCTCAGAGAGGCACCTCTGTTAAGAGTTCAACACTGAGTACGTGCCACTAGCACCTGAGGGATGTAAAGCCGCGTTCCAGAAGCCACTTGGTCAGGATGATCCTGTTAGTTAACGTTTTATACAATACGGACTATACCAGTATACATGATACAATGTTATGGTTTTATTTTGGTTATCATTTAACCAAATGGCTTGATTTTTTAGGGCTAACTTGGGGTTAACAAATACTAGCCTTTAGAACTGGCCTTCATTCCCCTCCTTCCCTCCTTCCCGTACGGTATGTACGGCTTTGCAACCACTCAAGAGCGCAGGTGCTTGTGAAGAGCAGTGAGGAAACGAAGGGTCGATGGAATCAACACAGGAGTGAGAGGCCTGCTGCCCAGCACGAACACACAGACTGGCAGGTCATGGCACTGACGTTCGACCCGCTCTCTGCGGCAGGCCCAGCAGGTTACCACTGGAAATTTCAGACACAACTCAAAGAAATGCAACCTCAAAGCTAAGACACTAATTACTGCTGGGGCTAATCAGACTTCGTGATTTTTGTAGACCAGAAAGAGAAACTATCTCTGCATTGCCCCCACTGAGAGTAAAAATAGGGATAAAAATGGAGGGTTATTAACTTCTTTGCATAAGCCAATCTTTATTAGATAAAAGAATTTTGACAGTAAGTTTCTTCCTACCCATCCCTTTCCAGAATAATGCACACTGGCTTGGAGTGCTACTAAGAGCCTAAATAACCCTGCAGCATATTCAATTTCTGACCATCTCTGCTTTCCCCTAGATGACTTGTAAGTAGTTGAAATACTTGGTTTTTAAGTAGGAGATTCTTTTGGGTTAGCAAAGAAACAGCGTACACACAGGTCTGGTTGGAGAGAACATGGTTTAATTAAAGGCAAAGCTGATCTCAGCAGCTGCAGGTCTTGCACAGACAGACCAAAACAAAACAAAAAACAAAACAAAAAAACACAAGAGAAAGTTTACTACACAAAACCGGTTTCTGATGAAGATTCTCCTCTCCCTCCTCATTACTCCACACTGAGGATGATAAGGTGAGGAACCCCGCCCCAGGAGTCAGAAAACATTCCAAACACCAAATTCTCATGCAGTACCGGGGGTGAGACAGTGAACCTGGCTAGCTCGTCTGGGGTGCGAGAATCAGGGACAGCTCAAACACTGGAATGTTGCAGCTGCCTGAATGCAGAGCTCAAACACACAAAGTGGGTCAAGGTAGTGGGGAAGGAGGCTTGGAAGGGAGGGGTGGGAGAGAGGCGGACACAGGGAAGGGGCTGGAGAGAAGCACAAAGGGTTTCATATTGCCATTGGGTGGGGGGCGGGCTTCACCCTTTCAGACCTTTCAAAAAACAACAACAACAACAAAAAAAACAAAACAAAAACAAAAAAACCCCAAACACCATGTCAAACTTAAAGAGCAATAATGTAAAGCATACGGGGCTCCAACCACTCTCTCTCTAGAGCAATGAGCATTAATCTCACCCCTTCCATTGCTGGGGTTGCCCAGACTCGAGTGACAACCGGGGCTCCTGGATGTGCTTTGCTCTGCAGCTGTCTTCCAGTTTGTAAGTCCCACACTGACTCCACACACTCACACACACTCCCCCTCCCCCAGGGAGAGTAGCTGGGCGTGCGCACGCACGCTTACGCATACGCACACACACACACACACACACACACGCACGCACAGAGAGACCTCCCAGAAATAGACCTTACCACTAGCACAGCAATTGGACATTTAGATTGTTTCCATAATTTCCCCTTAAAATATTACTTTTCCAGGAACTAACAGAAATGCTGTCCTTCTGTTTCTACACAAGAAAATTTTCAGTCTTCTTTCCTTCTAATAAATACCAAATAAAAGTTTTCCTTTCTTTCGCCTTTTCCAGAATGGACTTCGTTGTGTTTTCTTCTGTGCATGATGCACACGTGTCCATGCTGCTTTGAATTTCACTCTGAAAGTGGAGGCTGGGAGACGCAGCTTGGGCAGGGGCCTGGCCCGTCGTGCGCTACGCAGACGCCACGGCTTCCTTCCTCTTCAGACTGTCTTTTGGGTCCCAACTGCTGGACCCCATGCTGTTGCTTCTTGGCGAGATGTTGTACACATTAGGAATAGAAACAATTACTAGCAGACAGCATAGGGTAGGAAAGGGATGGAGGTAGGGACAAGAGGAGGTGGGTGGTAAGCAGGATGGGGTCACAAAAACCAATCAAACAAAAAATAACCACACTGAAAGCTTCTACCTATTAAAATGTGTCAGGCCACGAATGGACCAGCCTGTCTTCTGTGAGACTGCTTGCTATGCTACCGTAAAATGTACAGGAATCAAAAACATTAATTTAAAACCCTACAGCAGTCACCTGCCAGTCCAGCCCAGCACCACCGCCCACACTGCATCCTCGATTGGGGCTCGAGCACCTACAGAGTGAAGGGCATTTCCTGCTGGAGTCTCCAGGCCACAGAAGAGCCTGCCCAAACCTTCTGAGTGAAAGCTGAGGCCTTGGACTCTCCCTCGTGGAACACTTCCACTGGCTGAAGAGGTCAGCTTCCCCATCCTGTCACCACCAACCTCTCACAGGAGCAGTGAACGGGCTTTCCTTGCTACACACTGACTAGAAGAAGCACATCTGTGTGTGGAAGAATTCAGTGTGATATTTTACTACTGAGAGTAATAACAATAATAAAAGATGTTCAGGAATAATTTCAACTACATTCTCAGTCAGCAAAGCAATCATTAATGGATTCCTATTTTATTCCCCAAAGAGGAAAAAAGGACTGAGAAGTTCCCATTGGCTTCTCCCATCTGCCTCCCCTTCTCAGCTTTCACTTCCCTTGTGGCTGGGGACATGCACGATGGAGAAGGTGAGAGGCGGTGATATCAGGTAACTGAGTGAGACAAACAGCAGTTCCTCTCTCCCTCCGGAAGGCCCCAGGGGGACGGAGAGTTCCTGGTGGTTTTTTCTTTTTGTTGCACTGCGGACATTTCGTGCACACTCAGCGCGCCGGTGGAACGCTTACACCCTCTCGACAGCAAGAAACAGAAAAGAGGGCTGCCACCTGCAGGGGACTGTATGGGCCAGTCCTGCAAACCCAACATGCCATGGTTTATGGAGCCTTCATTCCCAGGGTTGCCACTTTGGCCTCAGTGTGGAGGGTTCATGGTGCCTTGTCCCCGCTGCTGTTTCTGCTTCTGCTGCATTAACAGCTGCTCCAGAGCGGAAGGTCCAGGGTGCATCATGGAACTGGACCAAATAGACTGAAAAACAGCCCAGAGCTTGTCAGCAGAGGTCAAATGCCTAGATGTCTGAAAGGCATTTGTTTCTCAATCCTCGCCACATATAAAGGCATATATGTCCCAAGATCCCTGCCCCCTAAAAAAACCAGCTATTAGACAAAGTTGTTGTAAGACTGTCTCCAAGGCCAGTTCATTCCCACTAAGAATACTTTAAACCTGAAAAAGGTGAAATACTTTTTACTAAAACTCAGTGCCACTTGGGACCACAGAATATTTACTATAAAGATTTTAGGCAAACAAAACATCTCTAAAATTAGATACCCTTCTTTTACTTGTTCACAAAAGGCTTAAATCAAACATACCAAAATGAATCAGAATTGTCTTAACCTTACAATGCAACTAAAACCTTTGTTTCTGTCCCCCTTGAAGATAACTGCTTTGTCACTAGTGAGTTCACAAATTAAAAAACAAAACTCCTACTCAAGAATCTTATAAGGTACACCATGTTTCTAGGACTTTACTAGATATGTGCTATCAATCAGTCAACTCTAAGGGCCTTAGGAATAAGCCTGGCTATTTACAGGAACAAAAGCAGAACCACATCTCTCCTGGTTCTTGTTCCTAAAACTCACTCACCTTTAGGCTTTCCATGAGGACAGCAGAGGAATCCTCCATGGAGGGGCCGTGGCCTGTCCAGGTGCCACTTGGAGTGCTGGCCTGATGCCAACTGCTCTCAGAGGATGATGTCGCTGAGAGATAGTCAATGCCAAACCCACCCATGGCTAAGGGATGCAAAGAGATAAGAAGAATTCAAGATGTTCTGTCGTCGTCAAATACCAAACACCAGAGAAGGCCAGAGTAAGTGACTTTACTTTCACTAGGCAATTAAGTCTGGATCTCACCTGGCTTATCAGTTTTCCACCGATCTGCAGTTCTCCTATCCCTGTTATCTGGAGTTCCAATAGGTCCAAAGTTGGAGAATGGAACAGAATTATGGTTGTGTGTTGGAGGGGAGCTTGGCAGGCTGCTTGGGTTAGAGGAATGAGGAGACTGGCTGGCTGGTGTTGAATGATCTATTAAATCACAACAACGCAAGACATTAATAGATGTTTCACAAACAAACCAAGTCCTAAAGTTTCCTATAGATCTGCTCACTTAAATTCTACTGAAATAACCACAGGGCTCGGGAGAAAGGCAGAATAAGGGCCCCCAAACGGACTCTGCCGGATGTGCTAGTTGGTCTTCCTGCACATATCTAAGGCATGGTCCTTGCTTTTAAAAAAAAGCAAAACCAGACAGACAACTTTGCACATGCGCTACTTTGGCACTCCTGTTTCAGGTAAATATCGACTGGTCTTCTCTACCAGAAACAGAATCGCCTAATCTTAGGAATTACTATTAAATCAAACTCCATTTATAAAATAGGGATTAAAAAAAACCCTCTATTTTAAAAAGTGCAACTTTTCCTGCAAAGAATGAATATCTACGAACAAAACTAAAGAAGAGCTGGAAACCTTAAGATAGGACGCATAGTCTTCTCTCTTACAACTCTGCTGGTTATTGAGGATGTAGAATGCTTTTTTAGTGGCACTTATTATGTGAACTGGCTCATCGGGCTTTTTTCCTATTTTCTTTCAGAAACGACTTAAAAAAAAACTAACATATTTATAATCACAAAATCATACTAATTCATCATCAATTTGAGTGAACAGGAATTGCAAGGTCTGTAATTTAAAGACTAGTCAATACCTGAACTGGCAGGAAGTGATGGAGACCAGGGGGTCCCTTCAAAGAGGGAGTACAGTGATGTCTCCTGGGGGGCCAGCGAAGGATTAAGTTCTGTTTTGGAGCTGGCTGTCAGGTTTTTCCCATATACTTCATTGAACACACTGTTATTTGGGTATCTTTCCTGAAAGAAAATAACCACCAAGTTATAAATTCACTCCAAGGAAAGAGATTTAAGAAAATGTAATGTTCATGTTCTCGGATGCTTAAGCATCTTAAGTGTATCAAGCTTTTCTTAACAAGACAAACTTTTGAAGGCTTTTATTTCAGTTTCTTTTGGTTTTCCTGTTAAATTCATTTTCCCTTATATCTGTTTTCCCTCACTCGTTTTCTCTACCTATGTAAACCACCCAGATTTAAAAGTATGAATGATTCAATTGGCTGAACAACAGAGTCCTAAGGATTTCCATATTAACGAGAAGTTAAAGGGCTCAAATTTATACAAGTATCGCATATACCCGAATCAGAGGGACAGAGGATAAAATAAAATGTCTGGAAGACACCAATACATGGAAGAGAAAGGAAGAGAAAAATAGGGGTATGGAAATAGAATGGGAAAGGAAATACTAGTAGCCTACTATAAAAGCACAAAGCCGATTCTTCACCATCTACCCACCTGATTGAGAGAGAATCCGGTGAGGGACAAGAAAGAGGAGGAATGGGACATGAGCTCCGAGGGCTTCTCCAACAAGGATTTCTTCACAGTCCCGGAAAAAAAGGTAGTTAAATTATGCCTTCCATTTTCTTAATATTAATCTTAAGATACTATACAATCAAAGTAGAAGACCACCACTTAAGCATACTTGTATGTACCCATCATGTACAAAGGTTTCAAAGACGTGAATTAATGTTAATACCACGACACCAGCTAAGTGCCAGATGCCACGGGCAAGTCAGACACAGTGCTCCTGGATCAATACTTCTCATCTAGCACAGATACCCCAGGAGGGACCAGGGACCCTGGAAAATGGCAGTTCTGAGTGTTTACTAGCAGGAACCTTCAGGAATACCCTTATCAAGAGTTGCATTTAAAATACTCTCAAAACAAGATGCTGAGTTGATCTGGCAGTTCTTCCCCCCAATTTTTAAAAACACTCACATTAATGACTTTTAAAGCCTTTCAAATCCATTTGACAACTGGTTTTGTGAACATGGTTTCTAAGCAGCTCTTTTGTGGCATATATTAAAATAGTTGCTAAAGTTGAACTTCTATTTATTGGCCCTAAGAAAATTACCAGGAAAAAAAGCTGAGTCTCTGATGCTCACTGTCATTGAACAGTTGGTCAACAATGCATTTATTAAACACCTACTACATGCAAGGCACTTTTTCACACACATTATATCATTAACAATGTTAAATACAGAAAGGATTACAGTTAAGATTGTTTTGTAAACACGAAAAACAAAACAAAACAAAACAAAACCCTAGAACACTACCACTCCACGCCCACTTCTTCCACCACCAGCTCCCGCGTTGGACAGAGGCGGGCAGGTAGAGCAGGAAGTAAGGTGGTGGGAAAGGAGTGGAGAGAGAGGCACTTGCCCCTGGCCCTCGAGCCACATGAGTAGAGAAGCAGGAAGAGCAGCAAGAAAGGCAAACACACGGAGTCAACAGTTTCGCAGTTAGGCTTTCCACAACCCTGAGGTGCTCTCACTGCGCTCTTGTAGTTTAAGTTCCTAGGAGATCTTTTACTTCTCTAACTTAGGGGAAAAAGTGGGCAGTCTCTCTCGCCACTCACCAGGGCAAATTCTTATGGGAACTTCAAGTGCCAGGATGGCAGCTTCTGTCATGAGAGCCATACAGTTTTATTTCTAATACTAAAATTAATGCATTTTAATCTTATGAATGTTTTCTTGCCTCATGTCTATGAGAAAGAAACAACAAAAAAGCAAAATTCAGAATTGTTTTATGTTTTGTTAAGATGGAGTAAAGGGAGGGGAAAACTTCACAGCATATGTCTTTTCATGTTCCCCCACCTCAGCAAAATATAAATATTGACAAGAATACAGAATGCCATCCTTTGAAATGCAGAGTGATTTCTAGAGGACTATTTTAAAAAGATACTGCTAATCAATACCTTAAGACTTTATTCCATGTCATCCTAATTATTTATCTCTGTATTCACTCATCTGTGGCACTCCAACAATATTTATAAATAGAATTCTCTTCATTTTTACTCATTCTGTTTATGACTATCGCTCTGAATTTAGAACAGGGCTCTCAGTTAACCAAACAGAAAAGAGCCACATACCATTCAATAATGTCACTAAAAAATCTAGAACATATCTCATGCCATATTTTGAGCACATGAAGAAAAATCTCACTGCTCCTAAGCAAGATCAAATGATCCTTGAAATTCCTGGGTTTAGAAGGAGGCGCCACCTAAAAAGTCAGTTAATTTGCCAGCACTGCATCCTGTGACCAGCCCCGAAGATGCTTCTGTATAACACATATAACAAAGCTATGACTCTGAGATTTACAACTATGGAGTCAGAAATGTTTTCCCACGTTCTACTACCATTTGCAGGTTAGTCTGGGCAATAAGGAAATAAATGGTATAATTCTGTAAAGAAGGAAAGCTCTAGAAAAAAGAAATCATCTATTCCAAGGACTCTAAATCTCAGGAAAGAAGCTGGGGTTAGAGCAAGAAGAATTGTCAAATACATACAAAGAGGCTCCGTCCAGGAAGAGAGGCGAGAGGCCCCAGCAGAGCTGGGTAAAGATCAGGAGGGTTAGAAAAAATCAGCTCTTCCTCTTCCTCCAAGGCAGCCAGACTCTTTAACAGGTCCGGAGGAAGCAGAGGGGAGCCCTTGGTGTCCTAGTGACAGAAAGGATCACAGTGAGATGCAATGAGGGATGACAAAAGCACAAAGGAGTAGTAGCATGATTAGGGGACATAAGCAACGCAAGTCAAGGAGAATTACAGCAGACAGTATTATGCAAAGAAAAGGCTCTGAAACAAAATATAGTGACACAAGGACAAGGGTGTGAAAGATCAAGACAAAAGAAGCAAAAACACTGACAAACATGGAGCAGAACATAAAAGGTTAATGGGGCTTGTGAGTAAAGCAATGCAGTGGAGCAAAGGGATTAGCATATCTTGGGCTAACGGAGAAACAGCTCTTTTAAAAAGTCACAAACATACCTGTTTCTCATGAATAAAGAGAGAAAGGAAGGGGAACTCCACTATCAAAGATAACTGGCTGACTTTGTTCCTCTCAGAGAGCAATTTGTTTAAATACGCAGTAAACCTATTTTTAAACTTAGATGACTCAGCCCAACTGAGAGGAGCTTTGTTTCAGAATTCTCTAACATGCTGTGTTAGATTTCTGCACCACCTCCCCGCCGGACCATCCCAGTTCCACATCAGTAACGGAAATCCTCAGCTCCCCCAGATCCAATCATACCGTGCAACTGTGAGCGGGAGACCAAAGCCGCACCAGTTATCGGCAGCAGGCCGCAGCACTAATGAATCGGGAGTGGCCTTAGAAACATCTACTTGAGAAATTCAAAAGATATGCAGAGCCCCAGACCTATCTCCGCCGTGTCTGGTGACAGGAAAGGACACACACCTCAAATGGCATCCTGGGCACAGGATCCTGCTCTGGACGGAAGACTCCTGGTGACCGTTTGCCCCTGCGGTCCATATTTGCTTGCTGTGCCATTACAGCTCTGTTATCGGCCACACTGTAGGAAGAATCCCAGTAGAATTCTGGGACCTTGACTTCTGAGGGATTATGGTTATATGGCTCCATGGGAAAAGGCTTCATTTTCTTCTCTAGAGGCTGCTGCTGCATTACAGGAGGTTGCAATGACGGCTCGAACAGTTTTATGGGGTCTTGGGACTGAAGGTAGTAGGGCTGTTTCACAGGCATGATTTTCCCTAATGGGCCTTGAACCTGAGGGGGATTCCACAGCTGTTTGGAGGCATCTGCCTGTTGATACTAAAAAAGAGATGCTTGTCATCAAGATGAGGATAAAATGCAATGTTACCTTTAATACTCAGGAAATCACAGAACGAACTTAAGAGACTTTACAACCAACAAAACTCAGCAGTCCTTCACCCTTTACGTTTTTCAATACACAGAGCTTTCTGGGGACAGGTGATGGGCACTGAACTCACATTCTCTTTCAATTCAATTATTTATGAGGTTTAATGAACAAATGAGTATGTGCGTGCGTGTATGTGCGAGTGTGTGTTCCCCTTCCTGCCTCAAGTGCCGTGGGGTTGACAATATTTTTAAGAATGGTGTCCTATTCTTAACACTTCATCAAGATTATGATTCTATTTCCCTTCTGTAGTTTATGTTCAAATAGGAGAGAATTATTTATACAAAGTCCTTTTCTACAAAGCCGACAAGAAGTAGCAGCAAAGAATGGTACTTAAGATCTATTATCCTTTACAAGAGAAAGGAAAACATTTGAATTTTTCTAAACAGCAAAGAGAGTATTTTTGCATTCCCACAATCCTTACACAGCTAAAGCATCTGAAAGTGTAACCCGTATTTTTAATTAACCAAACACTGAGTAATCTCAGCCTTCCCTCCTTATTTCAGCGGCACGGTACACGCGACCGTCACTGACCTGCTGGAATCCAGAGTGGTGAGGAGGGCTTTTCCCCAAAGCCGGCACAGCTTTTGTGGGGGACTGCTGCTGAGCTAGGGCTTGAACCTGCAACTGGCTTGTAGACTGTGCTGTTGGCTGAGCTGGTAAAGATGTAAGGGGTTGCTGGGAAGGTGGCTGTGGTTGTTGAGGTCCCTGGTTCATTGGCCCTGGTCCAGAGGGCCGTTGCTGGCTGTAAGGAATGTGGGACTGTTTCCCAGCTTGCACCTGGTTTCCTGCTGGAGAGTGAGCTGTAGGCTGAAGAAAGGTTCCTGGGACAGAAACACCAGCTGGGAAGGTGTAACCTGAGCCCATAGAAAATGCCACAGGAGGGGGAATAACATATGTGGGAGGCGGGAACCCTTCAAAATAGAAGAACACAGCAGCTTTAGTTCTAAAGGCACTTAGCAAAAGAAAGACAAAAGTAAGTCATGTGAGGGGGACATGGGGTAGGGTAGAGAAGAGGTCCTCTAATAAATTATAAAAGAACACGGATCAATCATCAAGTGAGACTGATCAAGCATCAATCTTTAACTCGATTTCAAGAATTAAATTAGAGTAGTGGCTGCTACTTCTATCCAGTGAAGCAACTGGAGTATTCTAAAGGTGGCTTCTTAAATGCCAGGTTTAGTGATGGGAATTCTTTCATGATAACATGCATTTGTATATAAACTAGAGAAACGGCTCAAAAATAACTTCATAAGCATTAGAGAAAAGAGAACTTCCTTTTACCTTTTAACATAATGGTTTAGTAACATAACTCCAGTAGGGTATAAATCACTCAATTAACAAGCAGAAACTCATACACAGATGAGATTAAGTAGAACAAAGTATAAAATGTATATTTACCTGGCCGGCTGGGAAGAGGAGGGAAGGCTCCAGGGTGATGAATGGGGATGAACTGGGAGTTACTTGCTTGACTTGGGGTTTGAGTTACAGGTGTTTTCCTAGCTTCGGACACCGGAGTCTTTCTTAGTTCTGTCTGGGATTTTACCTATGACCAACAGAAGCAAAACTATAATAATCTGAAACTCAAACGTGTCAGAAAGAAGCACCTACTCTAAGAAAGTATTTAAAACCTAATTATGTCAAACAAACAAACAAAAGCATATGACAGTATTTAAATTTACCTAAATTAAAAATGGGAAAATCCAAGCAAATTATTTAACTGTCAATAAAAGATATAAGAGCTTAGTTTTACTAGTGTAATTATTTTCCTTTCACAAAATTATAAAAATACTAAATACGGAAAGGACCTGAGAGTTCATTTGTTTTACAAATGAGACACGTCTCACCAAAAGGTTAAAAAACTTGCCTATAATCTTAAGCCACCTATTATGAGCCCCAGGGCCCTTTATACTTGAATTCATTAAACAATATACATGAATTATGAATTAATAATGATGATTTTTAACCCACAGGAGAGATACTTTGGCCCTCAGTTTAATTTCACCTGGTCAGCCTTAAGCATACCAGTCAGGCATCCACCCTCCACGCTGACACCCCTTTAGAATAAATAAGGATACTGTCAGCAGTAAGGAACAGGCCCCAAGATCCTACACAATGAGCTACAGAGACTATGATGTCATATGCATTGCTCGAAACGAGTAAAATGAAGGAAAACAGGTGACATTTACAGAGACCTTAGGACGAGGTACAGAGAGTGGTGATATGCTGACTCCTGTCAGGCTTTCTTTAATCATCTAGAAGCAGATTTAAGAGGGAAGAGAGACCAGAAAGGAGATTTTCAGTCTGCCTTTGTTGGAGGCAGTTGTAGAGAATGGAGGCGGAACAGGCAGGAGATACTGGACTCATGCCTAAAACACTGGTACTTTGGTTTTATAGTTCACTTGTTCTTTGCTTTTCCCAGCACTTCTCTCTCCCCATGCCTTTTCTCAATTTTTACCATGTTTTTCTGTTTCTCCCCTTACTATTAATCTTAAAATCCAACTATTATGTTATTTCTCTATTTCCCAAAAAAACTCTGCAGGTGAGATACACTGGAGGTACTATCAATTTGCAAGCAGCCTTCAAAAACGTAAGGGTCCTCATGCCTACAGCAAACAAATACATTTGCCAAAATGTGCTAACAAATGAAATGGCTACTAGGTCTTTGTTCAAACATTTTAATGGTATTAATGAGACCAGCACAGAGCAAAGAACTTTTCCATTTATATTTAATCATCTATATCTCTTTGGAAAGATTTAAGAAAAAAAAAGTCACAAAAAATTGAGCAGTGTTTACCTTTTCCCAGCAAGAGACTTAAATTCTTGCTTTACAAATTTCCATGAGTCAGGATAACACTGAAGTGATAAAATGGTACTGGCTGGGACAGGTATAAATGCCAAGAAAAAGAGCCTCATCTTTTTCTAAAAATATCTTTAATTTCTTATAGTGAATAAAAAAAAACAAACAATAAACTATAAGCCTTAATATATTCTTGGTTCTACTGGATCTAGAGAAGACCCCAAATTTCCCAATATAACATTAACGAATGGCAGTTATGCTTTCCAAAGAAAATAGAATAATTCATGTAATTAATAGGTCTGCAACCGGTCATTTCATGGGATGAACTGACCTCCCCAAATTGGAGAGGATTGACAAAAATGTCAAATCAGGTTGAGATTTTTTCCACTCACATTATAATTTCCAAGAGTGGACAGAGTAACCACCTACCATAGCTCTTACGTGACCTTACTGTGCAGCATTCAAAGAATGCATTCAAGCTTCCAGAAGAGCCAATTCTCAAGGCTTTAGGAACAAAATGAAAAATCTTGCCTTTTGTGTGAGCCTTCCTCTACCTGCGTTATAGTTCAAATACAGCTTACCTGCACTGCCACACTCTGCTTTCCTGTTTCCTGTAACTTTTCTAAGGTGCATTTCTTGGTTTCTGTTTTCCTCTTGCTGGTGTCCTTCTTTCCATCATTCTTAGTTACAGTAATTCCTTTGCTATAGTCCCTTCTCACCTCTTTGGGAGGAAAACTTCTTCCTTGGTCTCTGTTCACTTCTCGTGGCTTAATGTTCTCTTTGAAGGTGACCATTGGTTTCTCTCCTGGGTCACAGCTGCTGCTTAGATTACGGCCCGTGGACAGCACTGATTTCAGTCCTGGATTCCCGTCCGCAGCCAATGACTCTATCATGGATGGTTCTTGCAGAATGAGGTTCTCTTTGGCTTCACTGGGGTCTTCCAGTATTAACTCTGGGATTTCTGTGATAAACAACAATTTCCCTACCTCATTTTCACACTGAATCAGCCTAAAAAAGTAAAAATAAATTCACATATGAAAACCATAAACCTAAAAAACACTAACAATGGAACTGCGTCTGGACCCAAGAGTCAGTACATCCCCTGTCCCAAAGACTTGGAGACAGTGGGGTATATCACAGTATAACATATCTATTCTTCTATAACATAAAAAGTAGTTAAAGAAAAATTCAGATTCTCATAATCGATTAGCATCCGCACAGCACATTCCCATGCTCTTTTATTGCCTTCTACTAATCACAGCTACATTTACTGAGCATGTCTTAAGTACAAGGCACTAGACTAGGCCCTTGAAGTGGCAATCTGTAATTCCTCTTTTATAGGTTAAAAACTAGAGCTCAGAAGGACTAAGTTCATTCAATCATGTAACCATAATAATGCTTACAGTATGACAGGAGCCTGAATACAGAAATGAGCATGAAACAGTTACTGACTTTGGAAAGGTAATAATCAATTGAGGAGATGCTAAGGACACACACCTAGGGAAGTGGCAGAACTAGAAACTTATCTGATTCTGAGCAGTCCTGACTGAGACTGACCACCATGCCCTTGTCAATACAAATCACCATAACTGTGAACATGCCATTCAGTTAGATTTACAGATGTTTATAAATTAGAGTAGAAGCTCATGATTAACAAGGGAGACAAAGCCTCTTTCTCTACACTAGGCAGTGTAATGGGGAGAACAGAGATTAGATGGAGTATACTTAGGATCATCAGGGTCATAATTTGATGTGTTTTACCAACATTTTGACTTAAGAGTTTCTAATCAATAGCATTATAGCAGAGCCTGAAATACATGTGGGGTGTGAGAGTGCATCTGATTAAGAAATACCTTGGTTGATTATCGGCGATCCATTTGCCTATAGAGATCAAGCGCTGCTGCCGTATTTGTCGTTGCTGACCTTCCTTGTCTCCTGTAATACCCTGGTGGCCTTTGGAAAAATCTAAGTTCCTAAAATTGATATAAGCAAATCATACAAAATTAAACTTCTAAAGATACTTCCCAGGCAAACAAGTTCACCTATTTAACTGCAATGGTTTCAGATTTTTCCATACATACTTGATATAATCAACTGCATTTGCATATAAGCACCCTAAGATTTTAAGTACAATGAAACAAAGCAAAAAAGACAACATGCAAATTTATTACATTACATTAACATACTTTTACTTAGGTTTTACTTTCTAAATGAGGAGCTCAAATAAATCACAGTCTTTTATTAGGAAAGATACTTTTACTGTAAAGTTTTCATTAACACTTAACCTTGCATTTCTGTGTAATTTGTTTGAAATGACCATTGCAATGCTAGGGGTCTCTCAGTATTCCTACTCTAAAAAACTGTTAATCTATGCACTTTAGGTGGCCCTACATCAGAAAAATGTATACATATCATAAAGTATATAGAGCAAAAATCTCTTTGACATTGGAAAGGTAAATCAACCTGAAAAAAATAAGGATTTTTCAGATTTCTCCTCATTAAATGCAGCATTTTCTTAAAAAACATCTAAGCATTTCCAGGTAGATACACAAAAATGAATGAGAAAGAGAAATAGTCTCTGTCAAAAGGATGAAATATGAGACTATGAATCAATTTGATGAGCATTACAATAAAAACTATGCAAAGAATAAGCACAGTAACAGGAGGGCTTATTCCATCTGGTAAGCTCTAAAAATGTTTCACAGAGTAAGTGTTACCAGAGCTGGACTTTGACAGGTGTGGTAAATGCACACAGGTTGGTAAGGGAAGGGCAGAAGAGGAAAATGGACTGTCCTAGGCATAGCACAAAGTCTTGGAGGAATAAAAACAGAGTTACTCAAGAATAGGACACAGTGAATGGTTAGTATATTAAGTATTAGGGGAAAGGAGGGTGGTGGTGGCAGGAAATATGGCTGAAAAATTAAGCACTTGGACATGAAGCTAAAAAAGATATTGGAACCACTGGGGGTGAGTGAATTGAAATCTTTGTATTAGTAATGGGACACTAACAGGTCTATATTTAAAATATAATCATGGAAGCATGGCAGAAGAAGAGAGGGACTCTTAGTAGTGAGATTGATTAGGAAGCTTTTTATACTCCAGGTGAATGGTGATAAAAGCCTGAACTAAAGGGAAATAAATGGGACGAGTTAGATCTAAAAGGCATTTAAAACACAGAATTACAAAGACTTGGTGAGAAAGATTAATAATGGAAATAAGGATTTTTTTTTTTAAGAGTTCATGTAGGTGGATGATGGCACACAGATAAATATAGAAAGATCATTTTTTGCTGACCAGTTAGGAAAATAAAAGCCCTTTTGGGTCGTATTGAAGTTTGAAATATATGAGGGAGATCAGATTATTAAAACAGGAGTCCAAACTCCAAAAAAAAGTCAGAACTGAAAATTTTGGACTTACTACCCAAAAATGAAAGCTCAAGACAGAAGGATGAATCTGATCACCAGGGAGAATGCAGAAGGTGGGAAGGGAAGGGCAGGGAAGAACTGTGGAGGATAATACTCTGAGGCACGTGGTACAGAAGAAAGTGAAAGAGACGGAATATGATGGCAGAGCTAAGAAAAAGGAGGCTTCATGAAGGAATGAGGTCACTAGACTCAATGCTAGAGAAAACTGAACAGGATGAAAATTACAAAGTCTGGTAACCAGGAAGGCACTAATAGTTTAAGTTGCAGAAGGCTGAGAAATGACTGGGAGTGAAGAAAGGTCAGTAAGGTTAGCACACACTAACTACCCTTTTAAGAAGTCTGATGATGGAGAGAAAGGGCAACATCAGAGAAAGATGCGACTGTAAATCTTACTTTTTTAAAAGAACAAGGTACACCTGAACATTACTAGGTTAAAAGGAAGCAACTGGTTGTTAAAAAAATAAAAAGATACTGGAAACAGCGCAGAGGGTAACAGGTGGGAAGGCAAGAAGGGATAGGATCAAGGACACAGATGAGAGTTAGACTTGAAAAGGAGTAAGAAGTTATCCCTCTGAAAGGAGAAGAGACAAGAACGACTGTAAAAACAAACTGCTTTATCATCTTTACTGATACGAAAAATGTCAAGCAATATCCTTTGGTTTACATTTAGTTCCCATTTTTTGAGACTTCCCCTCTAATTTCAACAAAGTATAAAAGTGTAAAAAAAAAATCCAGTGAATAAATATCACTTGGGAGAAGCAATTTTCTTTTCCTTGCCTTTCCCCTATATTTGTAAAAGCACTTAGTATTGGTATTACACAGCAGGTAAAGGTATGACATATACAAATCCATTTCATATCAAAGGACTTCCGCTTTTAGTTGCTGTTAGGAAAATAAGACAAAGTTGGGATAGATCAAAAGTTCTTCTACACCCAAGCCTGATTTCTCATTTTAATACTGTAATCACTGGTAATGAAATAAACCTCTTTCAGCTGCCACCCACCTGAAAGAAGGTCTCAAAGCCAAGAATCCTTGTAACTCAAACTCCTCTGGAAGTGGTGTAGCTACAGAAAGGTAGAAAGCAAGATTTATAAACATTTTATTTTAAAAACTGTTATTCAGCAGAATGTTGTTCACTAAATGAAGAAAATGACATCTTCTATACAGAAAAAACGCCATCTCTAATGCTCAGAGTTCTCTGCTCTTCTCTGTAGTGATCCTGATAACAGAACTCATCTATCAAATCTGTGCAGGTTGCCTCTGGGCCCTTGACATTGTCCCCTACTACTTACCTACTACTTAATGCTGAGGAGGATGGAGACGATGGACCTTTTATTCCCTAGCAGCCTTAAAAATTCATAGCCTCGGATCCAGTCATCCCATTGTTTAGATTATCTCCTTGTTACTCAAAGTGCTGAATAACAATACCGACATCACCCAGGAACGTGTAAGAAATATAGAATCTTAGGCACTATCCTAAACCTGCTGAATCATAAACTGCATTTTAACAAAATCCCAGGTGATTTATTTGCAAATTAACGCTTGAGAAGCACTGATCTGATGGGGGTAAAATAATCAGAAAGGAGTCAACTATAGATTGTTCAGTGCAGAATTATCTCCAATGGGGAAAATTTTAAAGCAAATAGACAATAATTAAATACATGATGGCATATCCACAGGGCAGAATATTATGCAGCCAGAAAAAAAAAAAATCATGTTTCAAAATGTTTAAATAGCAAAGGAAAATGCTAACAACATAACGTTAACCTTAAAAAGCAGGCACAAAGCTGTATCTGATATCAATCCCAGGCAGGTATATGTACATGTAAGAAAAATGTCCCAAGAAATACACTATCATGTGAATAGTACAAAGTATCTTTGTATGACAGACCCATGGGTGACTCCTGTTCTTAATGTCTGAATGTCCCAGATGTTCTATAATGAGCAGGTAATACTTTAACAGAGTAATGCTGTTCACATTAATTCCTTTTAAAAAAACATTTAAGGATAAGGAGGAAGGGAAGAAGACAGAAAGAATTAAAAGGTATTGCACTCTTCGGACTCCTATTCAAATGTAGCTAAACAGGAGAATACGCTGCTGGAAGAACTGGAAGAACATTACCTCTACTTCCATCCTCTTAAACATGCTGAGTAGAGTTCAAAGTCAATTCTGAGATACTGACCATAAAGACAAACACTTAACAACAAAAGCCTATTTTCTTCTCTGGCCTTAAGCCTAGTATTAGTGATACAGAACAATGTCAACACTGTAAGATTAAGGTAGCCCTTACCATTAGTACTTGAAAGATCCTCTTCATGGGGATGGAAACTATTTAGAAGAGAAATCAGCCAGGGCCAAATGCTGTAAATTAAAGAGACATTTCAGACTCTGTTTAAAGTAGAGAAACCAGAACACTAATAAGCTATGACAATGTTTAGACTTTGTATTTTTTCCCTTGCTTCAGCATTTTAAAGGCTTTATGATTTCCTAAAACCTATTTGCACAAAGAGACCTACAACTGCAGATCATTTCCCAGGTTCCTAATTTAACAATTAGTGAAAATAATTTGTTAGTTTTAAACACTGATAATTGATACTTACTGAGAACACAGTGACTAGAGAAACAACACATTATGTTTTGATAGAGCTGTCACATACATTATCATGGAACCCACTGCTAGTTCTTCATCTGTGACAGGGTATGGGTACGCCATAGACAAATTACATACTCTGTTCAAAGTGATGAATATGCCTTTTTCTTTATGATACAAAAAAGTCCACATATTGTTAAAATATCAAGGTAAACTGAAAGCTTTCATTTGTCATTATAAAATCAAAAGCCCCTGAGAAACATCAGAATTATTCTGAGTAGAGATTTCAGAGAAAACGGTGAGAGCCAAAATAATTTCCAATCTTCTATGTGCAAAACAAGCAAACGTAACTCAAATTGGGTGTTACTCTAAGGCAGTATCAGCAGTATCAAACAGAAAATAATGGAAAAAGTAAAAAATCACTTCTCTTCAACTTGTAAACAGAAAATTGGAGCATACTGTAATAGGTAACAAACTGGTTTTACTTCAATTTCATTTTGAAATGTGAAAAATGCTTTTTCCCCATGACGGCAGGCAGGAATGGGGGGGGGGGAACACACAGGGAGCCAAAAATCCTTAAGATTGTGCCTCACACGAGAAATTCAAACAAATAAATGAAAAGCACACAAAGAGGTCTTCAGTTCAATTTCCAGAGAGTAGGTGGAAAATACAAAGTCTTCCATTGTTCAAATGTTGTGTTTTAGGAGGCGGTTTCTACATATCTATGAATATCAAACAAACAAAGCACATAAGCTAACAAGAAATTCTAAGACACTTACTACTGTCTTTCATCCACCACTGCCTCCTGAAAGACCCTGGGTCTGAGTCTCAGCCAGTCCATGGAGACCTTGACTGCAGGAAGGGGATAGGCATTGTAGGACTCCTCCTGAGACTTGTTTTGGAGAGGACACTTGCACAGGATGCCAAGAAAAGACACTCAAAGAAAAAATGTATTCAGAAAGCATAAGATATTTGAAACTATGTACCAGTCCAAATTAAACTATCATTATGAGTCTTCTGCTATATCCTACTTAACACAAATACCTCACAGCTTTTTCCTAAAAACGCATTTTTTCCCATGTTAAAAATGTTACAGGGGTGCCTGGCTGGCTCAGTCAGTACAGCATGCAAGTCTTGATTTCAGGGTTGTGAGTCTGGGCCCCATGTTGGGTGTAGAGATTACTTAAAAATAAAATCTTAAAAAAAAAAAAAAATGTTACAGGGGCGCCTGGGTGGCTCAGTCGGTTAAGCGTTTGCCTTCGGCTCAGGTCATGATCCCAGGGTCCTGGAATTGAGCGCCGCTCAGGCTACCTGCTCAGCGGAAAGCCTGCTTCTCTCTCTTTCCCTCTACTGCTCTCCCTGCTTGTGTGCTCACTCTCTCTCTCTGTCAAATAAATAAAATCTTAAAAAAAAAAAAAAAGTTACAGGTATAGTTGATGAGGGGAATGTGAGTCAATAAAAGGATAGAACTTAGGGTTTAGGCCTCCTGATTCAATGTTAGAAAATATAGGACACATTTTCATATGTCACTAGTACTCCGTTACAATGATGAAAATGCCTAAAATTATGCTTTCCAAAGAAGACAGCACAGAAAATTAAATGATTTAATACTTACTAAAGAGGGCCAGCAACTGTGTCCAACACAGCTGCTCATCTTGGCTATAACTATGCTGCTCCGTTTCATTGCTGAAGTCACGAAGGTGATGAAGTTGAAACAGGTTAATGACAGTGACGTGAACTAACTGCTGAGAGTTGAAAGCTTTTTGGAATAGCAGCCTCTGTAAAAGATGACAGAAATACTGCATATATTATCAAGAACAGGAGCCACCTTCCACACAAGAATTAAACTGGTGGTTTATGAGGCAGACAGCAAGAACCTACTTTGGAACATAGGATAAATGATATACTAAAACAATTAATAATGTGTTATAGGCAACTTCTACAAACTATAACACTGACATTTTCCCCTATTAGAAAAGCACATGCATGGTCTTCATCATCAAATTTCTTTAATAACTGTGTGTTGTTCACAGCAACCTGCTAACCAGGCTATTATAAGAAAGAAATCACCTACCATGCTCTCAGCTGGTGGCCTCAACTTAATCACCCTGCTACCTGAGCATCTGCAGTAATTTTAGCTTATTCTCATATAAAATAGCTTTCAAACACAAGTTCCTAACAAAGCTGATAGCTACTAGAGATGATATCCTGGCTTCACCCTACATTTAACCCATAGCCAACCTCCTTCCCTCTCAGGAAATGCATACAAGTGGGGATTCACTGTCACTAGCCTTGTGGTGGTAAACATAACCTTACTTACAGTTCTACCAGCAGTGATGAGAGATCCTACCATCTCAGAAATTTAGAGCTGCCTTTGTCCAGCTCCAAAGATTTTTTTTCTATTTATATAAAGAATCTGAAATATCCAAAGTAAGTTTTATGATTCTATTAGCAAGGTCTTTTACATTATCATGGCAGAGAAGTACAATTCAATTCCGCTTAAACTACTCTCTCTCTCAGACTCCTTGCCACCTGCCATTCCAGTGTGTACATCTAGAATGCTTATTCCTCTTCCAAAGGCATTTCTTCCCTTTCTTCAAAACATCCTAAAATTGTATCTCTTCTTCAGATTTTATCCATAGAAGTTCTCCTTCAATCTCTACATCCAACCTTTTAGATAAACTGATCATTTAACACAAATATATAATATTGGCATAAAAGGAGAAATTAACTTGTATTTTTCAAAAAAGCATTTTTTTCTTATGAGTAAAATTTAACAATATATCCATTAATCCACTGGCATTTTATTTTAGATGGCAATACCCAGTAGAAGATAATCACAGCCCTTTAAGGGATTTTCAAGTATATGCACAGAAGCATTAATGCGTATGAGTGCAGCCTAAGTACTAGCAAATGATAATGTAAAATTTGACGAAAGCACAGACTTTGTATTGCTCTCCCTTCTATCTCCAAGAGCCTAGAAAAGTGTATGGTACACAGTAGGTACTCAATAAGTACTTAGTGAAGGCATAAACCACACCTTTATGAGTAAATGTGTAACTATTTGGTTGAAATTTCATAAAATTTAGATTGTACTGCAGTAAGTAGAGCACCGCATCAGGAACAAAATCAGACCGGAACCGACACACTGTTACTCAAAGACACCTTCAAGAGCAGTTGAGGGATATACGGAGCTAAATTCCATGACAAAACAGCACATAGGGAACATTTATAAAAAGCCTCGAGTCTCATTTCCTAAACCCCAGGCCTGAAATCTTTCAATAAACCTCAACTTAGGAGCTAACGATTGCTAGTTAGACAAACACACTGAGGCTCACATGTAGATGACACTAACGATCTGCACATGCTGTAGAAACACTCTAAATACTTACTCAACTCTGCTAAAAGTTCATTCCCACAACGTTCGTCTGAGGTTCAGAATGAGAAAAGTTTAATAGCTCTGCCTCACTTCAGAGTGCTGGAATGATACTTCAAAGTGTATTTATAATTGCCCACATAACCCCCCCCACAACTTTATATACAGAAATATATATTTAAAGGGTGCCTGGCTGGCTCAGTCAGTTAAGTGTCGGACTCTTGGCTTTGACTCAGATCATGATCTCAAGGTCCTGAGACTGAGCCCCAAACTGGACTCTGCCCTCAGTTGCTCAAGGTGGAGTTGCTTGTCCTGGCCCCTCCCCCCAGCTCAAGCACATGCATGTTCTCTCTCAAGTAAATAAATAAAATCTTAAAATACATATATCTATATGGACACACACATATATATACACACACACACACATACACACACACACACACACACACACACACATATATATATTTGAAGAGAATATCAGTGTTTGAGGTTGAATCAAAGCAAAATGACTAGATTCTAGACCAGAATAACTTGCACAGAGAAGATCTCATTAAGGTAGGTTCCCCCTTTCTCCCCACTTAGGGAGTGTATCTTTCATAGACACAGAGCCAGGAGCAATGTCAAGAGGTCATCTGGTCCAATCCCCTGCTATTTTACAGAACTGTACCTAAACCATCCAAGAAAGATGGCTGTCAACCTGACTTTTAAGCTCTCAAAAGAGAATCCCCAGCAACCCCCTATGGATCTCTTTTTTAAGATTTAAGATTTAATTTCAGTTCTGACCTCAGAAAACACAAAGATAAGTTATTTTAAAATAATCCTTCATATATCTGAACACTTAAAATGAAACTATTTAGACTTGTTTGTTCTGTCCACGCAGAACAGCTTAGGATATAAAAATTAGCTGTTCCTTTCACGTACCCAACTCTATAAATCATGGGCTAAAGGTTTAAACAGCCCATCAGAAGAAGCAGAAAACAGCAGGGGACTCTAGAAGCTTATTTTAAAACAAACTATTTCTATTAGTTATTTAGTATAATCTCTTGTACATAAAAAGTGTCAACTGCAAAATGATTATCTATAAAAACTACTTCACATTGACTCTATTTGGCTAATTTATCTCTCTTAAGTATCTAAGTTCTACAATCTCTGGAATGTGTTACTTTTATAATACTTATAAAACTGTAAGGCAGTTATAGACAATTCCCCAAGTATTTAGATACCCAGAAGTAAGCAAGAAATATAAAATGTTCTTTAGACTATCTTGTTCGCTATTGATCCTAGTGACTAAAAAGTGACTGACACAACAGGCAGTCAAATATTTGTTGAATAAATGAATTAAAAATAGAGTTAATGTTTAATCTTGACTCCTCCCATATTTTATATATTATACATCTAAACTGCTAATTTAATATACTAATAAAAGATCATTTTCATATGAACAAAGGTTACTTAATTTTATCTCCTTCCACAAATTAGTAAAATATAGTCCTATTGAATGAAATTCTCATTCCCTTCCTTCAAACTACCACAAATCCCGATGGATCAAAGCACAATGAGAATAAAGAACTAGGTTTGCAGAACGGAAATATTATAAAGTAGGTACCAGAATCCTACCTAAGAATATAAAAACCATCAAAAGTAGTACTTTCAAAACTGAGAAAGAAAGGTGCTTGATCTGGGAAGGAAGGAGGGAAGGAGTTGTTTTTTCCCACTTTGGTACTTTCTGCCAAATGGCAGCTACTTAGTGAAAACACTGCTGCTATGTTTCTCTATAGACAGTATCTCTGCTTAAACTGAGGGGATGCTGTATGCAAGAATTCCATATGCTTCAAATTTAATTTTTACCAACAGTTCACAGTTAAGTAATGACATGAAAACTAGAAATCAGCTTCCCCCAAATCTTATGCTTCCCGATTTAAACAAGACAAATAATTCTATTTTTAAAATCTAACCTTAAACTGTTCTTCCAATTTCTCTCGAAGAGGGCTCAACTTTTCCAAGCTCTTACTCAGGTACACATGACCGTGGAATTTAATAAAGGCCTTGATGAAGTCAGAAACACCCCATTTGGTTTTCACCTCATCCCGGCTGAAATGAAAGAAAAATTGTCATGAATCTTAAGCAGCAAAATGGTTAACATCTCTTAACAGAGGTTTCAGTCTGCAAAAACACATTATTTGAGCAGCTGATACACAAGGAGAGGAGTCTGTATCTAACTTTTCATCTGCAACACACTCAGAGGAGTCACCGGCCTTCAGCACCCCTATACTCCTCCACCACGAACAAATCAGACGCAGACTGCTCAAAACTCAGCAACGACTGCATGCAAAACTATTAAAATATATCTGTGTTTTTAGAAATTAGGCAAACAGCAGAGAAACCCAGGTAACTGACTATAGCTCTTGCATGCCCAAATTTGACGGGAGAAGGCTACCAGATTACAACTCCTCTTGGAAAAGTCAACCCTACCTTTCCAGTGCTTTAGAAAGTGCTTTTTGTAGATTAGTGGAGGCAGCTGGGAAAGGGAACTTCACAGCGATGCTTCTGCAGTAGTAGAAAATTGTGGTCAGATGGTCTCCTTTGGAAGAAGCTAAGATAGCCAACTGATTATAAGGCTGACCTAGAGGAGAAAATGAAGATTCTAATGTAACCCAAGATGCACAGTCTTGCTATCAGAATAGAGATGATCAGTTTTTAGACCTTTAAATTAATAATGGGGAGTATTTTATAAAGTAAATCTCATGACTACCTCATTACAAATGGGCATAATTTAAAATAGCACACTCCCACGACAGCCATATAATGTTTAGGTTAAAAAGCACATAATTCAGGAAGAGAGCGCTATATAAGACTTTAGAAAGGGCTAGCCAGCAAATCTTTTCAGCATTAGAGGCCTAGGAGTCTCTATCACCACTGTAGTGGGAAAGGAGCCACAGACAATAAGAAACTGTACACACTGCCATTCCTGCTTCAAATGGGCTCCTTTAAGAATCAAGAATTTCAGTGTTGCTTAACAAGTATGACTTGCATCACCAAACAAGAACCACTGCTAATTCCGATTCTGAGGTCATCAAAAGACAAAAGCCCTGTCTTTTAGGTAATAAAAAATAATTTTTCTAGTAAAGAAATAGTGGTATTAAGAGATCATTATTCTGTAAGTATTAAGGAAGCCAGAGTTGTTAAACAATTTTAGATCACATTAGGGGATATTCTACTTATACTAGTTTACTGACAATGATAATCTTATTTTAAAAAATTCATTTCTGGTTAGATAGAATATACAATTAAAAGAAAAAATATGACCAAAACTCCAAATCAATCAACACCAAATCCCCAAAACTCAATATCAAAACTCTGAAATCTTTTGCTTTCATAAAACTTGGAAGATGAGCCTTGAGTTATTTTCTATATTGTTATAAAGAACAAACTATCACAGTCATCCACAAGTTGATGTAAGAGGCCCACTCACCATTAGAGGGGACAAGCTGAGCTGCATGCCTATAGTAGGACTCTGCCTGGCTGGTCTGGTTTCTGTATCGAGCTGAGATGAGAAAAAACAAAATTTAGCTTAAAAACAAGCAAATGAATAAAAAACTAGTAGGGTAGTATTTCCAAAGCAACTATAGTTTTCAATTCTAAGGATAATAAACACATTAAAATTAATTTAAGATAATTAAAGACAGAAAATACTTTAAAACAAATCAACTATAGGATTATGTGTGAAGTGTCCATCTGGTCTTCCCTATTTGGGACATTCAGCATGTAACCAATTTTAAAGCTTACCTAGCCCCCATTTTCAGGTCCTCCAGTGTCATGCATCACCAGCTCCCACTATGGACTATGCTGGTGACCTGGAGCCGGCCCACAAGAAGGGGTGAGTTATATGGCACTTAAAAACAAAACAAAACAAAACAAAACAAAAAACACTATACAATACGATCTGAAAATTGTGTATTTCTTCAATATCTTATAAAGTGATTTTGAAAAATGCCTCATACCTACTGCAATACTAAGTATGTATGTGCACAGAATACACTGAAAGCAAAAACAACCTATATACGCTATTCACTTAAATCTCCGTGCAGAACTTGGTGCTTACTTTGATGTGACCCCTCATGGAGGTCAATGATTTATGATATCAAGAAATCTAAAATCTCTGAACTTAAAGCAGTAATGTTCTCCATTCCTTGTTATTTGAGGACAGTTGAAACATAATCCTATAGTTAATTTGTTTTACAACCTTTTTAGGTTAACCTTTAAGGGATGAACAAGGATAAGTTACAGAACACTCCCAGATAAAATATATAAAATAGAAATACAAATTTAACTGTAAAAAGGAAACAATTAAAAAAGAGGTTTTAATACACTGATAGGAGGGAAAGACAATCTAGCTTCAGAAGGAGTAACTTATAAACCCTGCAATTCCAAGAGTACAGACTTCTAATTTAGAAAACATTGTGGCACCACTTTGAAAAATTGAGCTTTGATTACATTTTTGCTATTTATTTGCCTACATCTGCATGAGTCTGAATAAAACTTAAAGCTTAATATGAAAGCTGACATCTTCAAGATCCTTTGCCAATCCCAAAATATTGAGAAAATTTAAGTTCTTTAATATCCATTTTACAGTTCCTCTTATGACCATCTAAACTGGGTGTGCATGTTCAGTTTGAAGGAAAGAGAGTCTCCCTATGATTACTCCAAAGAAAAGGATGAATGTATTAGCAATTCCTTCACACCAAAGGCTCACCAATGTCTCCAAGGTGGACGAGGCAGTGCTGGCAGATATAGGAACAGGAGCTAGACTGTGGCTTCACTATGGCGCTGGTATGCGTCTGTTTATTGCTGATAATTCCCAATTGGGAAGACTTCACACGGCATGGTAAATCTACATTAAACACTGTACATAGTTCTTGTAATAACTACAAGGAAAACATGAACAAGACTTAGTGATAAGTCAGAACTGGTAAGTCAGAAGTGTTCTAACAGTAAAGTTTGTATACTTTAACGTGTACCTAATGTCATATAAAATTGAGACCTGAGCGAAGACTCGAAGAAAATAGGATAACTAGTAACATTTATTAAAAATTGTATCTTTTAAACTCTCAAGTATTAGAGCAATCTAGGATGTGCATCTAAAAGGAACACACAGGGGACGCCTGGGTGGCTCAGCTGGTTAAGCATCTGACTTGATTTTGGCTCAGGTCATGATCTCAGGGTCTTGGGAGCAAGCCCACGAGCTGGGCTCCGCACTCAGCAGGGAGTCTGCTTTTCTCCCTCTGTCCCTCCCTCTTTCTCTCAAATAAATAAATAAGATCTTTAAAATAACAAAAATAAATAAATAAATAGAAGGAACAGGAAGGTGCCTTGGTGGCTCAGTCAGTTAAATATCTGGCTCTTGATTTTGACTCAGGTAGTGATCTCAATGGTCCTGAGATGGGCCCAGTGGCGGGCTCTGCCCTCAGTGGGGAGTCTGCTTGGGATTCTCTCTCTCACTCTGTCCCTCTCTCCTTCTAAAATAATGAATAAATAAATATTTAAAAAAATAAAAGGAACAGAAACATTATTAAAAAAGACTTTACCTAAATTGGGTATTCATTCACATTCAAAAAGCAACTCCAAGAAATTATCTACTATTCCTCTTAGAAACATATAAAAACCAGGGCTCTTGGGTGGCGCAGTCGGTTAAGTGACTGACTGTTGGTTACAGCTCAGGGCGTGATCTCAGGGTCATGAGATCAAGCCCTGCCTCAGGCTCCTCACTCAATGAAGTCTGCTAGAAATTCTCTCCCTCTCCCTACCCCTCCTGCTAAGGCTTACCCACTCTCCCTCTCTCTCAAATAAATGATCTTAAAAAAAAAAAAAAAGAAACACAAAAAATTAAAGATGGGTGGTTACAAATATGACTTAAATGCAAGCCAACATATTTGTCAGACTTTAGGAGTTTCCTTGAGATAGATAGATAGATTGCTCTTTTAAGCAGGTTCCACGCCCAGCATGGAGACCAACGTGGGGCTTGAACTCGCCACCCTGATATCAAGACCTGAGCTAAGATCCAGAGTCCGATGCTTAATGGACTGAGCCACCCAGGTGCCCCCTTGAGATTTATTTTCTTAAGCCCTAGGTCAGTTCACATCTTTGCATACATAACAGATCTGATGGTATTACAGATCTGGAAGGGACTTCTGACATTATATAGACCACCCATTTTTTCCTCTTTTCTCCTTTAGTCTCACTATTAAAGGTACCTCCTCCTGGTCAGAACTAACTCCTCTGCCTGAGCATACCTATTTCATTTTTGTCTCCCTACTGCCTATCATCCCCTCACTCTTATATCTGCTTTCAACTTCTCATGCTTCTTTGCTGTGACCTACAAGTACCAAGCATCACCTACAGAAAACAATAATAAAACCCCCAAACCTTAAAACACTCTCCCCCTTGTCCTTAGATTCCTTCTCCAGCAACCTTCTAATGTCTCTTCTTTTTCTTACCAAACTCCTTCAAAGGAATCCACATGTGTGCTATCTGCTTTCTCAATTCCTATTCACTCCTTAATCCGTTATGATCTGCCCTCCCCACAAACCCTCTTCTCATCCCACCACCTACCACCACTCTACTGAAACTGTTGTCCATATGACAACCAATTATCTAATAAGCAAGTACAATGGACACTTTTTAGTCATCATCTTATTAGACCTCTTTGTTGCATTTAAAACAGTTGACCTTGTGGCTGATCACTGAGCTTTGCTAGTTGTTTTGTCTTACCAATCATTCCTTTTCGGTTCCCTTTATTCAAAGGTTTTTCTCCCCCCATCTTGCTCCCCAAGGGTTTTATTCTTGGCCCCCACACAGTTCTTTGCATTCTACTCTCATTTGTTCAAATATTTACTTATAAATATATTTATTCAAATATTTGGTTACCGTATCAGATACCACGGTAAGCAACAGAGATGAGTAAGAAAATCTACATTCTTAAAGAGCTCACAGCCAAATGAGCAAGACAGGTAAATAAAGTGGGGGTGGGGAAGGGAAGGGGCAGGGAGGGGCAAGGGATATCAAACATAATAGCTAGCATAAGCCAAGAGAATAATCTACATTTATAGTCAACATTATTCCCTAGGTTATTTGATACATTTGTCTCACTTATCCTTGTGATAAACTAGTAACAACATAGTATATGTAGTTATAAAAGCTCCATTTTTTCAGATGAGGATATGAAAGCAACAGAAATATCAAGTGATTTGACTAAAGTTACAGAATTAGAAATATCTTGATTCTATCACCACTCTTTCTAACATGTGCAGAATTCAAAATATAAAATAAGACATCCTGAGGACCCCACTCAGGATTTGAAATGTCCCACCTTTTTCCAAAGTTAAAAACCACTTTCACAACCAAATACAAGGTCTGTGTACCTCTTCTTACTAAGCACAGAAATTGTCTATTTCAGCTTTACTTAAACCTGTACATTTGTTATGGGCAAGAAATTTGCTGACATACAATTAGGTAAACAAGTTAAAGCCCAGAATGGTTGGTTAGAGTCAGGAAATATATAAAAGGCAAGAAGTATAGGAAAGGAACAAAAAAATGGAAAAAAAAAAAAAAAACCCACACCAAAACCAGATGACTGTAGAAGACGACAGGAAGAAACATGACAGATGGTGGAGAACGGAGTTCGGTAGGTACTGAAAGAACAGACTGGAAAATTAGGCAAGGCTGAACATCTACCAAGAAGAAAACAGAATGTTCACGAAAAGTAAATCAAAGATGGCTGGAGCATCATGTGGAATGTCTCCTAATAAATTTTTTGCCTGAACCCAGAGGCTGTAGATGAAGATACCAGAAAAGTTCCTGCTGATTCAAATATTCTGGGTGAGAGAGCTCTAGTGGGTTTAGAGGAAGAAACAAGGTGGCACTGAAGAAGAAAGAAAAAGAGATGTTTCATTCAGTTGAGCAGAACTATATTTGGCAATTATTCTGTGAAAACTCTGTATTAAACTATTCTACTGTTCCTTAGCTCTTTACCCTATGCTAAGAATGGAGAACTAATGATGAAGGTACAGAATATCACCTTTTAAATTACTACAGAAACTTATTAATACTTTTCTTTTGGCTCCCACTATTTTAGAGTAACAACCATTTGCTTGGTTCTTTGATGTTTTAAAAAAACCTATAGCAGAATGTTGTATCTTTACTTTCGGAATTTCGTTCTGGCTTGACAAATGGCTCACAAAATGACAACTAAGAAGTTAAAACCATCTTCACAGAAAATATAACTGAGGATGACATGTACCAGTCTCTTCTCAATCCACTTCAATTAGATTTCTATCCCCACCACTTTACCAAAGTCATACTGCATCAAATCCAAATACCATAAATTATAAGATGAAGAGGAAAAAAACACTGCCAGTCAAACAGTGACTTACAATCTTTCATGAACTTACCCGTTTTAGAGATGTTAAAATATGAAAAATATTTTAGAAATGAAGAAATACAGAATTTGTTAATTTCACCAGTGACTTCCATGTTGTCAAATCTAATTGGTCACTTTTTAATCATTTTACTTGACTTCTCAGCAGCACTCAACAGAGTTGATCACTCTTACTCCTTACTGAAATGCTTTTCTCTTGGCTTCTAAGTCACCAGCGTCTGATTTTCTACTATTGCAATGGTGGCTCTACTTGTGCTAACCTGTTCTCACCTAGACCTGTGGTTTTTTACATTTATTTAGTTAGTTAGTTTCAGAAGTAGAATCTAGTCACTCATCAGTTGCATATAACACCCAGTGCTCATTACCTCACATGTCCTCCTTAATGCCCATCACCCAATCATCCCACTCCCGACCCCCCACCCCTCCAGCAACCTTCAATTTGTTTCCTAGAGTTCAGCATCTCTTACGGTTTGCCTCCCTCTCAATTTTCATCTTATTTTATTTTTCCTTCATTTCCCTATGTTCATCTGTTTTGTTTCTTAAACTCCACGTGAGTGAAATTATATAGTATTTTGTCTTTCTCTGACTGACTTATTTCGCTTAGCATAATAGCCTCTAGTTCCATCCACGTTGTTTCAAATGGCAAGACTTCATTCTTTTTGATGGCTTGAGGCACCACTGTATATATATGCATCTTCTTTACCCATTCATCTGTCGATGGACATCTGGGCTCTTTCCATATTCTGGCTATTGCGACATTGCTGCTATAAACACTGGGTTGCATGTGCCCCTTCGAATCACTGTGTTTGTAAGTCCTGTAGTTTTAAATACCAAACACTAATATCAGGCTAAGTCAGGGTTCTCTATTGTAATCATAATATTTACTCCAGCCCTGACTTTTTTACTGAGCTCCAAGTTTGTTTATCTAATTTCCTATTTGACATCTGCACTTAGATCTCAAATAGGCTATCTCATTTAACACAAACACAGCTGCTTTCTCTACACTCCTCCCCTATCTCAGTAAATGATTCAACCAGTCATCTAGCTGCTCAATCTGATAACTCAAGTCACCTGATAATTCTTCCCCTACCCTGATTCCACATATCTAATCCGATCCATCAGCAAGTCTATTGGCTATTCTTCAAAAATCCATCAATTTCTTTCCATTACCACAGGACACCCTAATTAGTTTCCATTCCTGATTCACAGTAATTCATCCTCCATACAACAGCCAGGATAATCTTTTAAAAGTGCAAACCTTATCATGTTACTCCCTAGCCTCCTTTCCAATGGCCTGCAACTACACTTAAAGATTAAAATTCAAAACTCATCGTGGCCTGTAAGGTTGTACAATGATCTGGACTTGGCTATTTTTATTGGCTATTTTATACTGAGGCTATTCCCTCAATCTGGTGGCTTAACCTACACTGCATGTAATCAAGAAAAATGTACAAAACATTACAGTTAGCGACACCATGAACTGTTTCAATGATCAAACCAAAACAACATAAAAATACAAGTAAAAAGTCCTATTAATGCTGATATCTGAAAAAGTTTATTAACGCTCATTCTACAATTATTATTATTGCTCAACCACTGACTAAGGAAAGCAGCTGGAGAAAATCAATGACTATAAAAATTGAATAAAATAAATTTCAAATTAATTACTCATATATTTTCCTTATAAAATAATTTGAATGATTTTATTATTCACCTGCCCATAATTTTTTTTTTAATACAAATACTGCACTCCCTCAATAAAAATGATTCTTGCTTTCTTTCCTTGCAGGTTTGGTTCATCAATGTGCAATTAAAGCTTTGGAAATGTGTTACATATATATTACATCTTATAAAAGGTCAAGAATCATGTTTCAAGGTGACAAACCAATGGCTATTATAAAAATGTATCACAACATGTGGATGCCTTCCCTCTCCCTCCACCAGGGCCAGCTGCCTGGAGTCCCTACTGCTCCCCCTACTTCAGCTGTGTTCGTTCACAATTGCAATTTCTACTGCAGAGGGAGGGGAAGGAAAATAGATCTGAATCAGAAATGAGACTGGAGTTTTAAAACTAGACTATGTTTCAAAAACATAAAGGCAACCAGAATGTTATGGAATCTTTCTAAGAAGTTATGATGGAAATCTGGAACTCAACAAAGCATAGCTGAAAGCAGTGATGGAGGGAGGGAGGAAGGGACGACATTTTTGTTAATACTCTAACTGAGCTGAGACTCCTCAATTGACATATTGAGTCAAACTGTATATATAATTTTATATGATTTTCCACTCAATAATATAATTTTTTCATCATCTTAAAAAAATCTCCATAAATATCACTTACAAGAGTTTCATAAATTTCTATTTTACAGATATGCCATAATTTATTTAATCATTACTCTATTGTAAGATACTGGTGTTATTTTCAAATTTTACAATTTAAATTATAATATCTATTTGTTCCTTTACATATAAATATTATTGTCCTTATTAAATATTCACTGATCTACGGACAAAGAAAAAACTGTATTACAAAAACAATCAAACAAACAAATAAAAAACCCAAACAAACCTGGTAACGTTAGGAAACTCTAAATAAAATGAAAAAACAAAAGAAGAAACTGGAAATATTTGCCAAAAATCATAGAAAAAATTAATATCTTTCATGTGTAAAGAGCTCAGACAAATCACCATGGAAAAAATAGTGTCCAACAACGAAAAGGAAAAGTAAATAAATGATTAATATAAAATACAAGTATCTAATAAAATATGAATGCAGTTCAACACTAGCAACCCAGACATTAAGTTTTAAATGAAAAATTATTTTTCATTTATTAAAAATGAGTTATTCATTTAATCATTTACTTTTACTGAAAACACTTAATGCTGGCAAGCACGCATCAAGACATTCACTTGCACACTCTGCTGATGGAAATACAAAAATATAAATGACAATCTTTTAGGAAAACGTTTATCAACAGTTTTAAAATTTCATTCACCCAGTGATTTAATTCATCATCCAGTAAAGAATTGCCACCATGAAATAATCCAGTATTAGAGAAAATGCTTTATACACAAAGATGTCTATCAAACTGTTTAACAAGACAAGGGAAAATTTACATTATGTTTATAAAGCAGATATAAGACTGGATATGTACAACTATGTATAAAATTACTAAAACACCAGAAGAATATACATACTAAAGTAGTAATTTATCCTGAATGGGAGATTTAAAAAAATTTTATTTTTGTGTAATTTCCAAATTTCTTGAAATTAGTATGCTTTAATTTTATAATCAGAAAGTAAAAGAGTATCTATTAATGTGTCCATCTCTTCATTTAGACTGGCTGTTCCCTTAAAGGAAAAGACTCTTTTCCCTCCATATCCTCAGTATCTGTATTGTGCCTTACAAATAGTAGGCTTTTAAAAGCTACTTGTGGAATGAATTAATCTTCAACATCTGCTTTAAGGACTAGTTAGTGGCATACCACAATCCCTCTCCCTCCAGAATTATCGACTTCTACTGTTAGAAGTTGGCATCAATTTGAAAATGAATTTTGAGAATAAGAACCATACTTGAATTCTTTCAATAATGAACTGTGAAGAATGTTTTAGTCTAAGTAAAACAAATAATCTCTATAAGATGATGGCTAACTATGGGATAACTTCCAACACAGTCTTTTCTTTTCCTTCGTTCAAAGAAATGATATAACCGAAATGGAGCCAAAATACAGGTAGCAATAATCAAGAAGCAACATAGAGAGAAAGGCCAAAGATTAGCCCAAGATCTTCAAGACCTCATCTTATCATTCTAAGATGAGAGTTTATACACATTTTGTTAAATTACAAATGCTACTACAAATGGATGAGATGAAGTTTTCTAAAAGATTCTGCTTAAAGAAAACTCACTGTTCAGAAAGATTGTCTTTTTTTAAAAAGATTTTATTTATTGATTTGAGAGAGAGAAAGAGAGAATGAGTGAGGGGGAGGGAGAGACAGTGAGAAGCAGACTCCTCGCTGAGCAGGAAGCCCTATGTGGGGCTTGATCCCAGGACCCTGAGATCATGACCTGAGCCGAAGGCAGACATTTAACTGACTGAGCCACCAAGGCGCCCTGAAGATTTATTTATTCTTTTACTTTGCCTGATTTAGAAATTATGGCGGGATGCAACCGAGGACAAGATAAGTCTCTTGGATGATAAATAATAGCTTATTATTAAAATGGAGAAAAATCTATTCCATTTCTTAAGTAATTTAATAGAATTTAAAGTCCCAGATAAATCCTACTGAACACATAATACAATGAAAAATCACTCGATATCACCAATTTTGACGATTTCTAGCCTAGTACACAACACCGCTGTTAAATTTGCTCTAATACCACTTATAACTGACTACTTCTGCTATTTCACTAAGACATGGTTTTTCTACTCATTACCCTTTTTCTATTCACACAATCCTACCTCCAACCTTCAAGCCAAAACATCACCCTTTTTTGGTTGAATCTTTATTGTTCAAAAGGTCTTATGGTAAACAATTAGGGATATTTTTATTCATGTGCGATTATAGGGGATCAACTCCTGGATGGCCCACACAATGGTAACAAAAAGTGTTTATATGAACAACAAGACACATACAAAGAACATTCACAACTAATTCTAGAAGAATTGGTATACAATGCAGAACTCACCTGAGTATAGAAGCCACTAGCTGCCTCTAGGAACAGAGAAAGGTTTGCCTGAACTTCACTCCGATTCGGGTTTGCTCGATTCTTTGCCTGGCCTTGTAGTGTTGTGATCTGATTCTTAAAGGCATGATTCCAGCTGAAAACAAAATGTAATTCTATTTGGTATAGCAGTGACTCACTGGGCAGACACTGGTCCCCCTGAGAACAAGAAAGAACTGTTTGTTATAATTATAACACACTAGACAGTAAACCTGCATTAAAGTTATTCATTATTTAAATAACTTTATGCTCCTCTTTCAGCAAGACTAGACATGCTGTAGAATCCAACTGACCTTAGTTAACACTTACCAATGTTCGAATAATCAGATTGTGGCTTCAGTTATTAATCTTTTAGAACTACTAGAGTTACAGCCTATTTAGGAATCCCAGTACAAAATCAGAACTATAGTGGCAAGACCAAAGTAAAAGTAAGCTATTAATGAATTGCCATACATTATGTGAAGAAATAATTCTTTTTGAAAATTCTTTTTGAAAATATTAAGCCATATCTCTTATTTCCATAAAATCTACTTCCCACAGCACTCTGTTCTAATTCTATTTAATACTTTTATTTCTTTTGGGGTTAATATTTTCTTGAGAGCCTGAAATATAAACTCATTTTTCGACATTTCAATTCTGGCTATTTAAAATAGGAAAAAACACAATGCTGAAATATAGCATACCAAAATCCTATTATAAAATGTCTTTCATTAATCAAGCTGTATATAGAATCATTTTAAATTCAGTTATGGTGAAATACAGTCCAGTCCTTAACTTGGAAACCACAGGGGGGAAAACGGAACTAGGAAGGAGGGAGAGTATTACTGCCTTGATTTAAGGAAGCAAACACAGATAAAAGGTCTACAACCTACCTGGAAAGTACCTAATTCTTTATCAACATCAACTTTGAGACTCAAGAGCACTGGGTGTTTTTAATGGTTTATGAGGACAATCACTCCCTCAGCATTTTTGATGACATTTTATCCTTGACCCTAATATCATGGAAATGGATTTTGAGTGGCTGTGATCAAGCTCTTTTACTACTAGAACTCCTAAACATATGAAGTATCTAACAAAGGTGTAAAAAAATAGGAAAAACTAATTTCCACCACAACTTAGGGTAATGGCCATTACTAAACAGAATATTCTTAACTGATTTTTAATTTTCCATCAGCCTAATATTCCTGTTTTAATTTATAAGGCAAGGTCCTCCACAAAAGGCATTTATTTACTCACTTGGGAATCTGGTCATCTGCCATTTCACCTCTCATAGAAAGAACAAGTGGAATATCCTAAATATACAAAATCTTTCTTTAGTCTTATTGTGGGGTTGGGGGAAAGGAAATACCGTATTTTATAAAAGGAAGAAATTCCTTTACAATGCAAACACATTTTCCTTTGGGAGAAATTTATAGAATCACATTTACCAAAGAAGATTTTGATAAGCTTACTATTGAATTTTTTTTAGTCATGGCTTAAATGCAGGACTGAACACATACAGAGAATCCAAACACTGTCTCTTAGTACTTGAAATATATATAGGTTTGTTTTTATGATATGCCCTAAAGACCTTAAAAACATTCAACTCCGAGCATTTCTCCTCTCGCCACCCAAGACTCTCTGAAGTAATACCAATGGTTAAATATTTTGTTAAAAATACCCACAAGCATTAGAATTTTTGTTTTCATTGAAAGAGCTTACTCTGAGATAGGTTAAGAAGAAATAACCAAATTGTTCTTTTCTATCCTAAAGTCTTGGTGATACTCGATCTTACAGGGACATCCCAAATGATAATACTTACAGATCCTGTTCTACTTTCTTGTCTAAAGCATATTCCAAATCAGTAACTAGCATTTTCTGGTACAGGTCCTGCAGAGCCTGCCTGGATGTCCAGACCTCGGCTGGACCCAGCTTAGAATCTAAATAACAAAACAAAGACAGAACAGTAGACAGAAAGAAAAAACAGATAGTTAAAATCATTATACCACACCAATGACTCCTTCCCTCTCCATTTCCCAAAGCAAATACCTGCTTTAAGTAGATACCACAGATTGCTGCAGAAGTTTTATACTAGTATATTTTCAAATGACTTTCACCTTTTGGCTAATGACTAAATCTGGTTCGAAATGTTTCTGCATTTGTCTTTTAGCTTTGAAATAACACCATGACATGAAAAAAGCTTAAAAAAATGAATGGTGCACCCTTTGCTTTAGTTTGGACTTCTATGTATTCATATCATAGGAATCATATGCCTCAGAAGTCACCCCATTTAAAATGACAGACTGCCAAGATGGTCTGTTTACTCTCATAACTCTCTTTGTCCAAAGCAGCTTTTTTCTTTTTATTTTGAATCATTCTCTCAACTGTCCTTACAGAATCTTCATGTCTGCTCACAATCCAGCAGTCGTTTGCACATTCTGCTGTTATTCCTACTCTCTATATGTCAACCCAATAAAGCCAAACAAGTGAGGGTTATTTTAATAATTGGTAAATTGCTTGCCAAGAAATTCTGTGAGCAATCCATACTTGCCATTTAACGTAAATGAGAATTCATAGCAGACACTGATTAAACTGCTCAAGAGACCAAATGAGAGACTGGGTGCAAGATGAAAGGAAGTCAGGCTATGACTATATGTAATACCCAGCTGGGGCCATATTGTCTGCCAGAGTCCTACAAGACACGTTAGCTTTTCCGATTACTAGGCTTATGAGTGCAATAATTGACAGCGAGCTGCCTCAATAGAACTTAATAACAGACTTTTCAATTAGGCTTCTGGTTACATTTAGTATTTTGCTGCAGCACAATGGCACAGTCTTTACTCTTCTTTAAGTCTGCAGATAGAATCTCCTGGATATTTGAATTAATCCTCACAAGAGTTTGCTGGCTACAAAAAAAACAGGGTGTAGTATCAGCTTCTTGGTCCCTTATTAGGTTTTTAACGACTAAATAAACAGATTCATAGATTTATGCAATCTTGTTTCGATTCATTGATGGCAGGGAAAGGATTATAAGAGATCATTAACTCTGATCTAGCAGACAATCATTTAAATTACTTAATATCCTACCTAGTTAATGTTCTTGGGCAGTCAAACGTTCCTTATAAAAGCCAAACTCTAAGCTTACTTACTGAGGGTAAAGTAAAAGGTAGAGCTAGTTTAACATTGCTCCACGTACAATTTTTGTCACATAATGCATTCTATGACTGACAGGACAATACAAAAGCATAATACAGTAGCTGACAATGATATCCATAGTCTGGAAGATGATGACAGTCACATTAACAATGGGAAGAACTGAGATACCATATTAAGTAAACCTGTTAAAAGTGCTTTTAGCTTTTTCCCCCTCTTTTCCTTGAACAAGAGATAATGATATTACCCATAAATCCTTAAAACAATATCAACATTAACATTAAACTGCAATATTGAGAAAAAGACACCTAAAGACCCTATTTCTTTTTGATAGTAAATTTTGGCAAGAATACTGGTTCTAATACTTTAACTCTTCTTTGTGGATTTCACTTCAGAACTCAAGTTCTCAAAAATTAGAATGAGATCCATTTTCACATATCTCTTTTTACATTTTAGGACAGCATATGCTGCTACAGAGAGCACAGTGATCACTACACAGTCATTGTCATATATTTCCCAATTCTGGAAAGTTAAAATCACCTGCTCCTTCTAGTGACTTTCAGTTATTCTTTCGAAAACACCTTGGATATTTATTCAAAACAAAAAAGATAAGGGAGAAAAGAAAGGAGGCAAGGCAGCTCGCTCAATTTCAAGAACTTTTAGTAAAGTTTTCCTACAAATATCTTTCCTCAAGATCTACTTACTATTCAAGTTTGGGGAATTATAAACAGGAAGACATGAACTTAATACCCTAAGGTATTTTTGTTATATGGTATATGAATTCTTTTTTATATGTCTTAAATTGATGATAAATAGTTCATAAAAATTAAATGATTATCTGCACTAAATTAGGTAATATTTAATTCAATGTAGCACAGATTATATAAAATTCTTGATCATCTACGTAAGAATTCAAAGTTCAAAAACAATAATTATTAAAAACAAATAGTAAGTTATCATTCCTTTTGACAACCAGGACAGTGGAACAAGTAATATAGGAAAAATGAGACCCTTCCCTTAATTTAATGGTATAAAATAAGTGTGAAAAACAAGTGAGCAAGCCAATACCTGTCATGTCAGCCTTCAGGACTTCTGCCTGCCTAAACAGAGGGAAAAAAGAACATTGATTAGAAACAAACCAGGCCTACTCAACATAAATAACCCTGAAAATTAAAAGTTAAGTGAAATCATATACTACATAAAGATGTATACCACCTCCATATGTGAGTGTCCCTGCTTTCATATCCAGGGTAGAACTAGGTCTTGGCAAACTGATGCCACTACTTAAAAGAATATAGGGTCACCATGAATTCTATGAGTACAGCTCACATTCTTGCTGTTTTCCTCCAAATCTGACATATTTAAGGTAATGTTGAATGACACTCATTAAACAAAAAATTTTCCCTGAACACAGCCAGGAAATCCTGTTTCTCAATTCACTAACCATTGTAACTATCTCAAATCCCCCACTCTTCTCAGATGTTGATTTCTGACCTCCTCATAAGGCTAGCCCCATATCTCAGCAAAAACAATGATAGATGAAGGCTATTCCTATTTTATGTTCTCAAAGCACTCATTTTTTCTTCATAGTACATATCATAGATTTTAAGAATGCTCACCATCATAACCTATTAGCACAAGTGCCCAGCATACAGTAGGCATCCAGTAAATATCTTTAAAGTGAAGAAAGGAAAAAGTATGATCATGTTCATATACTCTAAAAAGGTATGTATATAAACTTATGAGATTTCCATGTCTTTCTTTTCTTAAGATTTTATTTGAGAAAGAGTGAGTGAGCGCGTGTGCATGCCCACGAGGGAGAGAGAGAGAGCAAGCACAGGTGAGGGGCAGAGGGAGAAGCAGACTCCCCACTGAGCAGGAAGCCCGACGCTGGACTCAATCCCAGGACTCTGAGATCATGATCTGAGCCGAGGTCAGATGCTTAACCAACCGAGCCATCCAGGTACCCCAAGATTTCCATGTCTAAAAACCAAATATGACATAAAAGCTAGAGAATAATCAGAGATTCTAAAATTTTTACTGTAAATGTTACGTACTTAATATCAGTTGTGAATTTTAGTTTCGTCAAAACATAAACTGTATGTCTCAATTGTAACATCACTGCAAATTGTGCTACTCAATATAACCTAGCTTCACTGTTTGCTTTGGGTGTTAAACTTCTGCCATTAAAATAAATGAATAAACAAACAACTTTCACAAAGTTTGTTGGGTTATACCATTAAAACCTAAGATCATAAAATTTAACAAAGAAGACCATATATCCTGCATAAGATGTTACATACGAACCTAATACCAACCACAAATCAAAAACCAGTAATACCCAAAGAATAAAGAGAAAGGAATACAAGTATATCACTAAAAAAAAAAAAAAAAAGCCAGCAAACCATGAAAGAGAGCAAGAAAAGGATAAGAGAAAAACTATGAAAACAACCACAAAACAAGTAACAAAATGGCAATAAATATCTATCTAGCAGTAACTACTTCGAATGTAAATAAATTAAATACTCCAAACAAAAGACACAGGGTAACCAAGTGAATAAAAAAACAAGACCCACCTACATGCTGCCTATAAGAGAGACTCATTTCAGACCTAAAAACACCTGCAGATTGGAAGTGCAGGGATGGAGAAATGTTTATCATACAGATGAGCGTCAAAAGAAAGCCGGGGTAGCAATACTTGTATCAGACAAAAGAGATTTTAAAGCAAAAACTATAACAAGAGACAAAGAATGACATTATATAATAATAAAAGGGACAATCCAACAAGATATAACAATTGTAATTATTTATACACCCAACATGGGAGCACCCCCATACATAAAACCGTTAATAGCAAACATAAAGGAATTAATCAGTAGTAATACAGTAATAGTAAGGGACATTAACATTTACGGTAATAGACAAATCATCCAACCAAAAAATCAACAAGGAAAAGGTGTTCTGAATGACCCACTGGACCAGATGGATTTAACAGATATACTCAGAACATTTCACCCTAAAATGGAATACACATTCTTTTCAAGTGCACATGGAACATTCTCCAAAACAGATCACATATTAGGCCATAAAACAAGTCTCAACAAATTCAAAAAGATCGAAGTCATACCGTGCATCTTTTTTGACCACAACGCTATGAAAGTAGAAAACAACCACAAAAAAAATCTGGGAAGAGCACAAATACATGGAGGTTAAATAACATGCTACTAAACAATGAATGGGTCAATCAAGAAATCAAAGAAGAAATAAAAAAATTACCTGGAAACAAATGAAAATGAAAATACAATGGTCCAAAATCTTTGGGATGCAGCAAAAGCAGTCCTAAGAGGGAAGTTTATAGTAATACAGGCCTACTTCAAGAAACAAGAAAAATCTCAAATAAACAACCTAACCTTACAGTTACAGAATCTAGAAAAAGAACAACAAAACTCAAAACCAGCAAAAGGAAGGAAATAATAAAGATTAAAGCAGTATTGAATATATACAGAAACTTAAAAAACCCAATAGAACAGACCAATAATACCAAGAGCCGGTTCTTTGAAAAGATCAACAAAACTGATAAACCTCTAGCTAGACTCAACAACAACAACAAAAAAAAGAGGACTCATATAAACAAAATCACTAATGAAAGAAGAGAAATTACAACCAACACCACAGAAATACAAACAATTGTAAGAGATAGTATGAAAAATTATATGCCAATAAATTGGAAATAATGGTTAATTCCTGGAAACATATAACCTACCAAACTGAAGAAGAAAGAGAAAATTTGAACAGACTGAGATTACCAGTAAAGAAACAGACTCAATAATAATTTAAAAAAAACCTCCCAACAAACAAAAGTCCAGGACCAGATAGCTTCACAGGAGAATTCTACCAAACATTTGAGAAGTTAACACCTATTCTTCTCAAACTATTCCAAAAAGTACAAGAAGGAAAACTTCCCAAATTCATTCTATTTGAAATCCCCAAATTCATTCATTCTATTCATTCCTGATACCATAACCAAATAAAGACACAAAAAAGGAGAACTACAGGCCAATATCTCTAATGAACATAGATGCAACAATCCTCAACAAAATACTAGCAAAACCAAATCCAACAATACATTAAGAAAATCATTCATCACAATCAAGTGGGATTTATTCTTGGGATGCAAGGGTGGTTCAATATTCACAAATCAATTAATGTGATACATCACATCAATAAGAAAAAGGATAAATACCATATGATCATTTCAACAGATGCAGAAAAAGATCTGACAAAGTATAACATCGATTCATGACAAAAAACCCTCAACAAAGTAGGCTGAGAGGGAAAATGCCTCAACATAATAAAGGCCATATAGTAAAAACTCACAGTGAACATGTTCAATGGGAAAATATGAGTGCCTTTTCCTAAGGCCAGGAACAAGACAAGGATGTCTACTCTCACCACTTTTATTCAACATAGCACTGGAAGTCCTAGCCACAGCAATCAGACAACAAAAGAAATAAAAGGCATCCAAATTGGTAAGAAGAAGTAAAACTCTCATTGTTTGCAGACATGATGCTATATATAGAAAACCCTAAAGACTCCACCAAAAAACTCCTAGAACTGACAAATGAATTCATTAAAGTTTCAGGATACAAAATCAATACATGGAAACCCGTTTTATTTCTACACACTAATAATGAAGCAGCAAAAAGAGAAATTAAGAAAACAATCCCATTCACAATTGCACCAAAATAATAAAATACCTAAAAATAAACTTAACCAAAGAGGTGAGAAAAACCTGTACTCTGAAAACTATCAAGCATTAATGAAAGAAATTGAAGATGACACAAAGAAATGGAAAGGCAGTCCATGCTCATGGATTGGAAGAAAAAATATTGTTAAAATGTTTGTACTACCCAAAGCAATCTAGAGATTTAATGCAATCCCTATCAAAATACCAACAATATTTTTCATAGAATTAGAACAATCCTAAAATTTGTATGGAACCACAAAAGACCCCAAATAGCCAAAGCAATCTTGAAAAAGAAAAACAAAACTGGAGGTATCAAAATTCCAGATTTCAAGATATACTACAAAGCTGCAGTAATCAAAACAGTATGGTACTGGCACAAAAAACAGACACAGATCAACAGAACAGAATAGAAAACCCAGAAATAAACCCACAATTATATGGTCAATTAATCTTCAACAAAGGAGGAAAGAATACACAATTTCTCTTCAACAAATGGTGTTGGGAAACACCAATACCAGAACAATGAAGCTGGCCAGCTTCCTTATACCATACACAAAAATGAATTCAAAATAGATTAAAGACCTAAATGTGAGACCTAAAACCACAAAAATCCCAGAAGATGGCACAGGCAGTAATTTCTCCTACATCTGCCACAGCAACATTTTTCTAGATATAGCTCCTGAGGTGAGGGAAATAAAAGCAAAAATAAATTGTATTGGTACTACATCAAAATAAAAAGCTTCTGCACAGCGAAGAAAACAATCAACAAAACTAAAAGACAACCTACTGAACGGAAAAAGATATCTGCAAATGTCGTATCTAATACAGGGTTAGTATCCAAAATATATAGAGAACTTAATTCAACACTCAAAAACCAAATCATCCAATTAAAAAATGGGCAGATGACATGAACAGACATTTCTTCAAAGAAGACATACAGATGGTCATCAGACACATAAAAAGATGCTCAATACACCCCTTATTAGGGAAATGCAAATCAAAATCACAATGAGATATTACCTCACATATTTCAGAATGGCTAAAATCAAAAACACAAGAAATAACAAGTGTTGGCAACAATGTGGAGAAAAAGGAACCCTCTTGCACTGTTGGTGGTAATGCAAACTGGTGCAGCCACTGTGGAAAACAATATGGAGGTTCCTCAAAAAGTTAAAAAAAAAAAAAAAAGAACTACCTTATAATTCAATAATCGCACTACTGGGTATTTATCCAAAAAAATACAAAAACGCTAATTCAAAAGGATATATGTACCCCTCTGTTTATTATAGCATTATTTACAAAAGCCAAATTATGGAAGCAGTCCAAGTGTCTACTGATACATGAATGGAGAAAGAAGATGTAGTATAATATATAATGGCATATTATTATTCAGCCATAAAAAGAACGAAATCTTAGCATTTGCAACAACATGGATGGAGCTAGAGAGTATAATGCTAAGCGAAGTAAGTCAGTCATAGAAAGACAAATACCATATGATTTCACTCACATGTGGAATTTAAGAAACAAAACAAATGAGCAAAGGAAAAAAAAAAAAAAGAGCAAGACAAACCAAGAAAGAGACTGTTAACTATAGAGAACTGATGGTCACCAGAGGGGAGGTAGATGGGGGGATAGGTGAAATAGGTGATAGGGGTTAAGAATACACTGATGATGAGCACTGAGTAATGTACAGAAGTGTTGAATCACTATATTGTATACCTGAAACTAAAACAATCTATGTTAACTATATTAGAATTAAAATAAAAACTTAAAAAAAAAAAAAGAAGAATGCCATATATCCTATCCTACCCATGTCAAAACAACACACCCCTCCAAAAAAAAAAAAAAAAAAAAATCTTGCTGGAGCATTATTTGAGCCTTATACTGAGAAAGCCAGTGCTAATTATGCATCTTTACTAGACTCAACGTTTTCATTGTGTCCCTGAGCTGCAAAGTTACAAAGGATGTATGTTACTATGTTCCCATATATTAGTTAAAAAATTCATACAAGTATATACAAGATATCTTATACTTAGAATTATGTGTCTAAAGATTGTTTTCTCATTCCAAGCAAGATTTCCTTATAAAAATGAACAAATATCATTTCAGTATGCTAACATCTGCCTAGTGAGAATACCAACTTCCTGTCAAAGATTTTATTGAGCATATAATAGGAACCATTTACAAATAATCTGCTTCCTCTATAGGCTGTCAGTTAGAGAAGATAATGTAAGTCTAATAATGTCTCTTGTAAATCTAGCCAATTCTGCAGCAGGCTTCCATTGATAAAGATCAAAATTTTACTTTATATTTTTACATACCATAATCTAAGAATTTTTTTAAAAACTAAAAATTGAAGCACTAACAAAAGTGCAAAAATGTCATAAAAACTATCTGACATAAATGTTAAAAGCATTTTGAAATTCGAGGACTCGGTATGACAAGAGTAGAGGTGCTCATTCTCTGTATTGTTCGTTCTCTCCTTGATTCTGAAGGAGACACATTAATGATGAAAATAATCTTGCTAAATTGAACTGATGAAAAGATAGCTAAATGAAAAATTCACATAACCACATGAAGCTATCTATCATTATTCCTCTTCTATAAACAAGGAAATTGAAGCTCTGAAATGTGAAATAATTTGTTCACAGTCACAAAGCAATTAGGTACAATTAAGTACAAACTTAGTTCTTTCCTACTCCAAAATCTAGTCATTTCTACTTTTTTCAAATTAGAATTTTAAAAATCATGATTTAAAAAGCTAATACAGATTCTGTCAACTAAACACTAACATTTAAGTCACCTAGCCTAAATTAAAAGATTTGTTGAAACAGAAAATAAATTCCACCTGAGATTTTTAATCAAAAAGACCACAGGAAGTAAAATTCATATTCTATTACAGTGGTCAGCCTATGGGTGAAATTCCTTCCTTCACTCTGAATCTATTTTCATAAATAAATTTTACTGGAACACAGTCAAGCCCCTTCATTTGTGTACTGTCTATGCCTGCTTTCTGCTACAAGGGCACAGCTGAGTAGTTGAGACAATGACCACATGGCCCACCAAGCCTCAAATATTTATTATCTGGCTCCTTTACAGTAAACTTTGCCTCTCCTGCTCTAGGGAGTACTTGATCAAAAAAGAGAAGTAAAGTATCGGTAAGTTCCCAAACCAAATAGTTTTCCCATATGGGGAACCATCAATAATAGTTTCCTCAGAGTAAAGATCTATTTTTATTAATGTAGTAATCTTACCACAAAAAGAACCATATTAAAAAATACAGTGTCATGTAACAAACAATGAAGTTCCTATGTGTAGGTCATGCTATTCTTTTTTGATGGACTTAAATCTATAAACTGTTTAAAACCCTGTTAGGGTTTATATACTATTATCTACTAACTCTTCCTTTTTCCTGTGTACCAAAAATACCCATTTAGACAGGTGAGAGGATTAAACTGAGAATCATCATCTCACAAGACGATGAATCCCTACCCCCCACTACACAATTTTTTTCTTTCCTTTTTCTTTTTATCTTTTTTGGGGGGGGGGGTCAGAGGGAGAGAGAGAATCTTAAGTAGGTGCCAAGCCCAATATGCAGAGCCCGACACCAGCTATAATCCCACGACCCTGAGATCATGAACTGAGCTGAAATCAAGAGTAGGACGCTTAACTGACTGAGCCACCCAGGTGCCCCACAATTTTCTTTTTTTTAATAGTGTATGATATACAGGAAATCAAATCAATAGATATGTGATCTTATAGCAACTGCTTTTATAAATATTAATACATAACTGGCTGATTATTTCATAAAGAAAAACTACTACACCTCAACTGACCTACTGGTTTTAAGCCAATAATGTTAAAGTTTAATCTTACAGTTTATAGCCAATGCTTATATAAAGAGAGAAAGTTTTTAAATGTTTTCTCTGGGTAGAAGATTTTGGAAACATGAGTTTCTTTTTATTCTTACTTTAAGCTGAAGGAATTAATGAAAACAATGAATGAACCAAGAATTCAAAAATGAAAAATCATCATGTCTTCAATAATAAAATAGCACTATTAAACAGTTATGAAATATAAAGCTTTCAAAATATTAAATACATTGTGTCACTTCTTTATAAGAGAAATTAAGCACTTCTATCAAGCAATAAAAAAGTCATTAAAAGGCTGAATAAAATCTAAAACATTCAGTGATAAACAATGCATTGAAAGCTAACAACCTGAAAGGATATTCTTGGAGACAACATGATCATCAAAATCTATAAATATATCCAATGTATTCTAATGCACTAGGTACTGAAACAGCCAATACTATATATAGTACTTACTACTGTCAGACACTGTTCTAAGGGCTTTACATAAATTATTTAATCCATATTATGAACTATTATTACCCCCACTTTACAGATGAAGAAATCCATGGAAACAGAGGTTAAGTAATACATCCTAGGTCATCAAGTTAGTAAGCAATAAAGGTAGCATTTGAACTCCTCAATCAGTTCGGTTCCAGAGCCTAACTCCTTACCACTATATCATAGTTTCTCTTACACAAGACAACAAGGAAAAAAAAAAAATCTGGAATGTTTGATAGTAATAACCCACAGAACTAGGGCTTTCAATATTTAAATATTTTGCAATAATTTTTTATAATGTCATTAGAGAAAAAATACTAAAATTCGTGTTTATCTTCTTTAACAAATATCTTGATTATACACAGCATTTACATAACAATGCAAGGTAACATATATAGAGTAATCATTCTTAACACACATTAAGGTTTGTGGTTTAAAATATAAGATATCCCCAAGGGTGCCCGGGTGGTTCAGTCGGTGAAGCATCTGACTCTTGATTTCAGCTCAGGTAATGATCTCAGGGTCCTAGGATCAAGCCCCGCAGGGAGTCTGCTTGAGATTCTCTCTCCCTCTCCCTCTGTTCCTCCCCCCATGTGCTCTCTCTCTCTCTAAAATGAATAAATTTTTATAAAAATTAAATAAATAAAATATAAGGTATCTCCAAAACAGGGGAAGACACAGTGGAAGATTCCCTCTACCTGAAACTTCCAAGCCCATTTCTTCTATGAGCAGAACACAGGAAAATGACCCAACATTTTCTAATCTCACAGTTGCTAAAGAAAGGTGAATCAGCTTCTTTTGTTTCGGGAGGTGAGGCTAGAATATTTTTTTTAGAAAAAATTTTTTTGAAAAGCAGGTTTTATTTCAAGTTAATTTGTTTACTTATTTTCATAGAGTACTAAGGAGTACTTGGGATAACAAAAGTATTCATCAATTATAATCATAAATATAATAACCTAATCATAATTATTTGTGCAAAACAGTAGGCCAGATACTGTAAGTGAGTGTGAGCCTACACATGCATGCACAGAAATACACAATCTATAGATCTATAAGACATCACCAAGTCTCATGGTATTAATCAAAAATAAATAAATAAATCGTATCACTCTACTGTTGAATTTCACATAGAAAAGAACACCTAGGGAAGACGCTGCTCCTGAAGGAGCTCTTCTCAGTAAGGGATAACAAAAACACTAATTTGTTCTCTCTCTATGGCACTTTACAGTTTGTCATGAATTTTCAAGTCTCCTGACATTATTCAATGCTCTATATTACAACATTTATTCTACAGTTTCTATTATTTGAAAATGTGTATCTAGTTTTATTAAGGGACAGGCCTGGTCTGGAAATATCAAAGGTAAGAAGGAATTCTTCTTCCAGGCCGAGAAAGTAGCACAATAATAAGAGCTAAGCTAAGTCAGTGAAGGTGGGAGACTGGAACATAAAATATAAGGTAGAACGCCACGAGAGATGAGCTGGAGACCAAGGCAGAGAGCAGACTGTGAGAGTCTGCATGACACATTAAAGAGCTCAGATTCTGTCTTTTAAGTAATAGGAAACCAGGGCTGAGTTTTAAGTAGGAGCACAGCATTGTCAGAATTTTATTTTTAAAAGATTACAACAACATGCATGAAAGATGGATTTTAAAAGGGCCAAGACTGGAAGGGAGGAAATGACAATACAGATGGACAAAAAACCTAGATTCAAAAAATACCTGGAAGTAAAATTAGTGGAAGGAAAGCTAAAGCAGAGAAAACAGTCCAAATCATTCCATTTGTTAGCTTGGATAGCTGGGTATATGAGAAAACAGAGGTGCAGAAGCAGGAAACTTAGAGATAAGTGTCAAGCACAGAGGAGCCATCAAGACTAGGGGTATAGTACTGGAGGGACCAGGACGTTGGTGATAGTTAAAACCATAAGAGAAAATGTAATTGCCCAGATGGCAGAAGGGAGAAGCTAGCTTTCAATGATTTTTTTTTTTTTTTTTTTAGTATAGGTGACACACAATGCTACATTAGTTTTGGGTGTATAACACAGTGATTCAACAACTCTATCTGTTATGCTATGCTCACAAGTGTACCTACAGTCACTATATAACACTATTACAATACCACTGACCAGATTCCCTATGTTGTACCTTTTATTCTTGTGACTTATTCATTCCATTACTGGAAGTCTGTATCTCTCTCTCTCTCCCCTTCACCCATTTTGCCTGTTCCCCCATCCCTTTTTCTTCTGGCAACCATCTATTTATAGGTCTGATTCTGCTTTTTGTTTATTCATTTGTTTTTTGGTTGTTTTTTTTTTTTTTTTGGATTCCACATGTAAGTGAAATCACATGGTTCCTTGGCTCCTCAAAAACTGAAAACAGAAATACCATATAATCCAATTCCTACTGAGTATGTATCCAAAGAAAATTAAAACACTAATTCAAAAAGATGTATGTACCCTATGTTTATTGCATCATTATTTACAACAGCTAAGATATGGAAGCAACCCAAGTGTCCATCCATAGATGAAGGGATACACAATGGAAGATCATGCAGCCACACAAAGGATGAGATCTTGCTGTGTGCAACAAAATGGATGGACCTAGAGTGTATCATGCTAAGTGAAGTCAGACAGAGAAAGACCTATATTCATTCTTAAGGGGCAGATAACTATAAGGACTGGAAAGCGGGTTGGATTTGGTGAAATAAGGGTCAATGATAGCCCTGCCAGAAAAGAGACAATGTCCAATTGCAGGGGACTAGGGAACAAATAAGAAAGAGAAGTTTAGGGGAGCCTGGATGGCTCAGATGTTTAAGCATCCCACTCTTGATCTCTGCTCAGGTCATGATCTCAGGGTCATGAGACTGAGCCCCAAGTCAGGCTCCACGCTGAGTGCAGTGCCTGCTTAAGACGCTCTCTCTCCCTCTGACACTCATCCTGCTTGCACAGGCTCTCTCTCCCTCTCTCAAAAAGAAGGGGGGGGGAGAGAACTTTAGTTCAATTAAAATGCTAGGCAGTGAGGAAAAAGGGAAGAGGGCCATGATAAAGAGAAGTTTCTTTTTTATAATGGTAGAGACTTAAACATGTTTAAAATGAAGAAATGAAGCTAGGAGAATGGAATAGGTTGAAGACCTAAGAAAGTGAGAACAAAACTGACAGAGCATGGTTCTGGAAGATATGGAAGGAAATGAGAATATGATTAATAAGACAGGAGGCAAGACTATCTTTGAAAAAGAGGCAGGATGAAATTGGAGGGAGGTAAGTTTAGATGGAAATGTGCTAGAAGAATCTGAGAGTAGTGTGGCGTGAAGAGATGTCAAGAGAATTCACAGCTACACTCACTGCTTCACTTCAGAGATAAAGTAGGAGATCAGATCAGTGTCTGAACATAAGAGGTAGATAAACTGAAGAGAATGGTGAATATCTGGGATAATTACAAAATGAATAGGAAAGGAAGCCTTACCAAAGGTGAAGAAAATAACTGAGAAAAAGTTATGCGGGCCATATGGATTAGACATGAGGGAGAGGACAGTGTTCAGGGCTATATCCCTAACACCTAGAATAATGTCTGGTATATGGTAGCTATTTACTAAAATTTTGTTGAATTAATGAATGGTAAAATGCACACAAAGAAGAGGCAATTTTCTTTAACAAAAAGTGATACAGAATAAAAAAAGTCTAAATGTGGGTTTCCTACATATTGGTAGTGGTACACTGGAGCTTCTTTCCAAGACACTTCAATTTCCTCATCTGTAAAACAGGGAAACAAACTCCCTTTCAGAGTTGCTATAAGAAATAAACAAAACAATCAGTAAGTTACATAAAGAACATAAGTGAAAACTCCAAGAGGGGGACTGTAATCTGATTATAACACCAACACTTCAGTGACCACCAAATTACTTTTGCTAATCTGGTTCCTGACACAGGATCCTTTCTGAAGCAGAACACAGGGTTGAAGAAAACATTCCAAGATGGGGGTCAAAAATCCTGTCATCTACTACCATATAATGCTAAAGGACAATAGAAAGAGAAACTGTTTACACGTCATGATGACAAGTTCTTAGTATGTACAGAAAATGAAACCAGAGATAGATACATCAAAGTTGCAAAATAGTTTCTTTTTTTGCTTCTCTCCAAATAGTAGTTTTGATTACATAACTTAAACAAATACATTTTAAATACTGGACCTGATAACAGATGAAGCAAATTATAAAATACAGAAATGTTACAATAATGGGCTATAGACTCTAAACTCCTCTGTTAAGAATTAACTAATAGCCTAATGATAATAGAGTTTGATCATTTAGTATTTGCTAGGTCCTGTTTACATGCTTTCGTATTTTATTAAATCTTTAAATCACGCAACAAATCTATCAGGTGAGTAGTAAGTTTATCCCCATTTTGCTGACAAGGAAACAGAGGCACAGAGTGGTTAAACAACTCGCCCAAAGTCACACAACTAGGAAGTGGCAGAGCTTAGGTTCCACCTATAGTCTGGTTCCAGAGTTCTTAAGCACTGCACAGTAAAGCAAGGCTTCTGGAATAGCCCGGCTATAGCTGTCATTGTCATGGTATCAACTTCTAGGGGCAACTATCGCTTCTCATTTAAAAGCCATATCTCTGAGATCAGATACCTTCACACATTCTGTCAATGTAACTGTCATTACAAGCTGCTGTGATAACAGTTTCTAAATCACCATGTGGTTAGAGAGGGCTTCTCTAGCGTGCAATCATGTACCTATTTCTATAGGCATCTGGGAGGCTGGACTGTATCCAGGCAGACACAGAGAACTAAGTTAAGAGATGATGCTCCCTGCGCTCAAATGAATTGTTATATATAGAACCGAAAACACAGGAATTTTCATACTAAAGGACAACCTATAAGATATATCACATGTCCCTACACTTATCATGAATATTCAGAGACCTCATAAACATAAAAATGTCTTAGACTTACATTAGTAAATGTTTTAAAAATTTCCTTCAACTACAAGATATAAATGCTCATGACAAAGTAAACATATGCCAAAGTTCTCATGAAGCCACATAAGTAAAAAAAAAAAAAACAAAAAAAAAACTTAGCATTCCCATCTCCCATCTCCCATCCTGGCCAATAGCAAATGCTTCACAAAGTCTCTAATTCTTCCATTAGCACTCATAGAATATGCATACTTTAACATACATCTCTAAAAGGAATACAAACATGTAGAAATCCCTTGTAATTTTTATCCTACCTAATATTACTTGATTTCAGATGCTCCTCTGATTTCAAGTTTCCGGTCCTCATCTGGGACTTAAATGAAACGTTTTCTCCCACAATGACTATCTGCAAGAACATCCAATTTCTCATAAGGTAGAATGGTTTAAGACATTCTAGATAGAGGAGAGGAGGAAAATATGAGTTAACCCACAATAACAGAGAACTCCTTTGAAAAATAATTAAATTATTTTCTCTTTATTTGAAGTGATTTAATGTCAAAGGCAAATGAAAAATACTTTTTTCTTTCTGTATTAAGTTTCTTAGAATATACATCTTAAAATGCTATTTTGCGTATTTCTAACATTCTAGTTTTAGATCAAAGTATTGTCTAATCTCCCTGTCTCTCTGAAAGCTGACTGGTCTCTATAGGGCAAACAAATACTAGTTACCCAGCAGGGTTTTTGTCGTTCCAAGCTGAGAGTGCCCTACAGAACACAGTACCAGATGGTTGGTCCAAACTAGACTGTTTACCAACAGAAAAACATGTAAAGCAATTAAACCACAATTATAGGTGGTATGAATGATGTTTAAATTCTAAGATCAGCTAAAAAATGTCAGGTTTTTAGATCTTTATTCACTCACTGAACAATGATTTAGTCATGTCTATGTACCAGATACAGTGTGAAGGACTGGGTATACAATGATGAACAAAACAAATATGGTCCCTGCCATGGATTTTAAAGTATAATGTGGACACTGATCCACAAGGAAGGAGGAGGCAATAAAGGGTAGTGGTTAAAAGCAAGGGCCTGTGTGTCACACTGTCTGCACTTAATGGCATGCTGGGAGTAAGTCAAGCCACAGAAAATCATAGCAAAATTTCTTAGGGACATCAATGTAACTCAAAGATTTGAACAAAGTAAATATTATCGGCTGCTGATAATTGCTTACATTTCCAATTACTGTGTGGCAGATTCTGTGCTAAATGTTCTATATGCATGATCTCAAAGAATGGGAATATAATGTAATAGTTAAGCGTCTTGTATTCAGACTGTGCATTCAAACCAAGCTCTGCCAACAACTAGCTGTGTAACCTTAGGAAAATCACTTCTCTATGCCCCAGTTTTGTTACAAGTAAGGAGATAAATAAATGTACCTACCTCACTGAGATGTTTTGAGGATTAAATGAGGTAATAGAAATAAAGCACTTAGGACTGTTCCTCAGTATGCCCTCAGAAAATATTAGCTGTTTTGTCACTGTTATCAGTATAGTTATTAGTCTTCCCAACAATCCTAAGATGTGTTATTATTCTCATTCTATAAATTAGGAAATTGAAGCTAAGAACTCACACTAATCAATTCTAGAATAAAAGACAAAGTTATTTATAATATTTAACAACAAAACACCAGTCTTAAGAGAAATTTCAAACATGCAGGAGGTCCATGTGGACTTTGTCCCCTTACTTCAAAAGCATGTATTCAATCTCCAACGACTTTAGTTGTACTTTACTGAAGACTGAGAAAATACCATATGATAAAACCCAAGCTCCTTAGCATAGCATGTGAGGTCCCACAGCTCCCCACTTAATACTTTATGACCTAATAAAACTAAATTACTTTCAGTTCTTAGCTATTTTATTCCTCAGTATCTGTACTCATGCTCTTTCACTCAACCTGGAATGCCCTCCTTCTTCCCTCCTTGTCTGGTTAACCCCTTCTCTTATTTAAAACTCTTCTATATGAGGGCTTTGGCATGGCCAAGCACTCCCAGCACATCTTAACGCCCGCCTGTATGTCAGCACTCAGCACTATTATGAAGTTATTTCCTCTACTAGAGGCTGTCCTGTGCAACTTTGTATACCTGGTGCCTAACTATGCCTGCCAGACTAACGTGTATCAAGTAAATTTATGTTAGTTTGGACTACACAGTCTCTCAAAAGGCCAAGACACTAAAAATTCAAAGTTTCTCAAAACTGACAGTAGTCTTGAAAGTCTTGCTGGAAAACAATTTCAAAGGTTTTTTATCTGATAACCAGGAACAACATACTTCCTTCTAGTTCAGAAAATCTACCATTTTATACAGTCAGTTAGAGAAGTCCATGATCATTTACCTGGCTATCTGAAATTCAGATTGTTTTCTGCACACTGGGATCTATATAGTACATACAATACACTACATATTTCTACAGAAATACAAAATTTGAGGGGCGCCCGGGTAGCTTAGTTGGTTATGCATCTGACTCTTGATTTCAGCTCAGGCCATGACCTCAGGGTCCTGGGATCAAGCCTGGAGTCAGGCTCTGCGCTCAGCGTGGAGTCTGCTTGTCCCTCGTCCCCTGCCTTTGCTCCTACATGCGTGGGCTCTCTCTCAAATAAATAAATCTTAAAAAAAAAAAAAAAGGAATATAAAATTTGAAACCTCAACGGAATATGGATAAATTCAATAACCCAAGTGAGTAAAACAAGTAATTCAGAGTAAGGCTGACTGAATTTAAATTGAAAAAAGAAATTTAGATTAACCCATCAACAATTGGAAGACCATTTCCCCCTCACCTCAATTTTTATATTAGATGAGGTATGCCAAAACAACGGTTTTCAACTCTACCGAACCCAATGCCTTTGGAGAAAAAAAAAAAAAAAAACGCTTTCTATGTAACAACCCTGTACCTTCTAGAAATAAAATACAAGATTATATTACACTATTTATTTAATACAGTAAAAATGAAAACTAAATGCCTTTTAGATTAAAAAAGGGGAAAAATAAAGGAAGGCAATTTTTTAAAAAAGATTTTTATTTGTGAGAGAGAGAGAGAGCGTGCGAGCATGAGTGGGAGGGGCAGAGGAAGAGGGAGACAGAACCTCAAGCAGCCTCAGCACTAAGCACAGAGCCCTATGTAGGGCTTCATCTCACAATGCTGAGATCACAACCTGAGCTGAAACTGAGAGAGTAGGATGCTCAATGGACTATGACACCCAGGTGCCCAAAAGAAAAGCAATTTTTAATAAAATTAGCATCTGAATATATAAATGATCAGGTAAGACTACCTTTGAAGACATAATGAAGTAAATGCTTGCACATACTTATAATGGTAAGAGAAGGTTAACAGAATTCCAAAGACAGACAAATGAAAGCCAAAATACGAACAGACACTAGAATTAAAATAAATATTAATGTAATAGACCAGATTCATTGGAAATGGCAATAAGAGAAAAAAAATGACGTAAGGGCAACATGACAAGACAAAGTACAGAGGTGATTTGAAGAAAACAAGTATGTGACTATATACTTTGATAGGTGACATGGAACAAAAATTAGATTAAAAAAAAAGAGCAAACGGCCTTTATATAATGTAAAATACCATATAAATTAAAGTTAAGCAAAAGCAAAATACTACTTCCTGATGTGGAGTAGGTGGATAATATGCAAAATGGACAAGTTAATTAACTCGAAGAGCTAGCAACAAGATTCCGTTGACTTAAATCAAAGAATCCAGGGGCGCCTGGGTGGCTCAGTCAGTCGAGCGTCTGCCTTCGTCCTCGGGTCATGATCCCAGAGTCCTAGGATCAAGTCCCACCTCAGGCTTCTTGCTCAGCAGTAAGCCTGGTTCTCCCTCTGCCTGCTGCTCCCCCTGCTTGTACTCTCTCTCACACACCACCTGGCATCTGCACCCTTATTAATTCCCTTCACAAACTGACCCTAGGCTGGCCATGCAACTTACTTTGGCCAATTGGACATCACCAAATGTGCCACAAACAAGCTTGATAAGCACTTGCGCATTTGAGCCTGCTCTTTTGCTAACACCATCATCACGTGATGGATCACAGACCAGTTGGAAAAAGGAGACCCAGTTTTCCCACCTACTGATCATCTCAGTTGAGGGTCCAGACATTTGAGTGAGGTTGTCTTGGACCATTCAGGTCAGGCTGAGCCACTGGCTGACTGAGTCATCCAACTTGACCTAGACGGTCTGAGACAAGGGAAACCTTTGGAAATTTTGAGCAAGAGGTGACATGATCTAATCTAGATTTTAACAGGTTCCACCTGGCTGCTATACTGAGAATTAACTGTCTTGGTCCAGTAGGCAGCAATAAAGATAGCTGTCATCAGACTCTGACCAACATTTGTTGAGTGAAGGGGGAAAAAAAGAGAGAGAGAGAAAGAGAGAGAGAGAGAAAAAAAAAAAAGATTCCTGGCCAGCCAGAACACTGGATTTGCCATTTAATAATAAAAGGAAGATGATACAAGCCGGTATATGGAGAAGAGTCCGTTTGGGGACAACAGTGCTTGGCACATGGTATTATATAAGCTCTTGCTATTGTTTTTGGTAACAATGGTAATTCTGAGATGATTATTATATATATCCAAGGGAATGAACTGATAGGTAGTTAGAGTCGGGGGTTTAACGGAAAGTTCTGGACTATAGATATTCATTTGGGAGTCATCAGCATACAGGCATACCTTATTTTATTGTACTTTTCTTTACTGTGCTTCACAGATGCTGCATTTTTTACAATAGAAGGTCTGTGGCAACCCTGTGTCCAGCAAGTCTATTGGCACCATTTTTCTAACAGCATTTGCTCACTTCATATGTCTGCCACATTTTGGTAATTCTCACAATATTTCAAACTTTTTCATAATATTATTATTATTATACTTGTTATGATGTCCTGTGATCAGTGATCTTTGATGTTATTGCAATTGTTCTGGGGCACCACAAACCATCCCCATATAAGACAGCAAACTTAATCAATAAATGTTGTGTGTGTTCTGACGGCTCCACCAACCCGCCACTCTCCCATCTCTCTCCCTCTCCTGGGGCCTCCCTATTCCGAGACACAGTATTGAAATTAGGCCAGTTAGTAACTCTACAATGGTCTCTAAGTGGTCAAGTGAAAAGAGTCGCATGTTTCTTACTTTAAATCAAAAGCTAGAAATGATTAAGCTTAGTGAGGAAGGCACAATGAAAGCCTAGATAGGCCAAAAAGCAAGGCCTCTTGCACAAAACAGACCACTTGCACATTCGAAGAAAAAAGTTTCTGAAGGAAATGAAAAGTGCTGCTCCAGTGAACACACAAATGATAAATGAAAAGAGCCTTATTGCTGATGTGGAGAAGGTCTGAGTGGTCTAAATATATCAAGCCAGCCACAACCTTCCCTTAAGCCAAAGCCTAATCCAGAGCAAGGCCTTAACTCTCTTCAATTCTGTGCAGGCTGAGAGATTCAAGGCAGCTACAGAAGAAAATCTGAAAGCTAGCAGAAGTTGGTTCATGAGGTTTAAGGAGAGAAGCCATCTCCATAAAACAGAAGTACAAGGTGAAGCAGCAGATGTTGATACAGAAGCTGCGCCAAGTTACCCAGAAGACAGAACGAAGATTATTTGTGAAGGTGGCTAAACAACGGACTTTCCATGTAGACAAAACAGCTTACATGGGAAAAAGATGCCATTTTATTGCTTTCATAGCTAGAGAGGAGAAGTTAATGCCTGGCTTCAAAACTTCAAAGTACAGGTTGACTCTCTTGTTAGGGGATAATGCAGCTGGTAACTGTAAGTTGAAGCCAATGCTCATTTCCCATTCCAAAAACCGTGGGGCCCTTAAGAACTATGCTAAATCTACTCTGCCTCTGTGCTCTGTGAATAGAACACCAAAGCCTGGATGACAGCACATCTGTTTACAACATGGTTTACTGTAAACCCACTGTTGAGACCTACTGGTCAGAAAGAAAGATTCCTCTCAGAATATTACTGCTCATTGATAATACACCTGGTCACCAAAGAACTCCGATGGGAGATGGACAAGACCAATGTTTTCATGCCTGCTGACACAACATCTTTTCTGTAGCCCATGGATCAAAGAGTAATTTAGATTTTCAAGACTTGTATTTAAAAAATACATTTCAGGGGCACCTGGGTGGCTCAGTTGGTTAAGTGTCTGCCTTTACTCAGGTCATGATCCCAGGGTCCTGGGACTGAGCTCTGCACTGGGCTCCCTGCTCAGCAGGGAGCCTACTTCTCTCTCCCTCTCTCTCTCTCTGCTGCTCCCCCTGCTTGTGCTCTCTCTGTCAAGTAAATAAATAAAATCTTAAAAATGAATAAAAAATATATTTCACAAGGCTATAGCTGCCACTGATAGTGATTCCTCTGATGGATCTGGGTAAAGTCAAGTGAAAACCTTCTGGAAAGGATTCCCAATTCTAGATGCCATTAACAGCATTCGAGATTCATCTGAAGAGGTCAAAATATCAACATTAACAGCCATTTGGAAGAAGCTGATTCCAACCCTCATGGATGACTTTGAGGAGTTCAAGACTTCAGTGGAGGAAGTAACTGCAGATGTGGTGGAAATAGAACAAGAATTAGAAGCGGAGCCTGAAGACGTGAGTGAATCACTACAATCCACTGATAAAGCTTGAATGGATGAGGAGTTTCTTCTTATGGTTGAGCACAGAAAGTAGTTTCTTGAGATGAACTTTACTCCTGGTGAAGATGCTGCGAAGACTGTGGAAATGACAACAAAGGATTTAGAATATTACATAAACTTAGCTGATAAGGCAACGGCAGGGTTTGAGACGACGGACTCCAATTTTGGAAGAAGTTCTACTGTAGATAAAATGCTATCAAACAGCATTGCATGCCACAGAGTAATCACTTGGAAAGGAAGAGTCAGTTGACGTGGTAAACTTCACTGCCTTATTTTTAAAAATTGCCAACCCCAACCTTCAGCAACCACCACCCTGATCAGTCAGCAGCCATCAACGTCAAGGGAGGATACTCTACTAACAAAACAATTACGAGTCACTGAAAGCTCAGATGACGGTTAGCATTTTTCAGCAACAAAGTATTTTTTAAGTAAGGTGTACGCATTGGTTTTTTAGACATAATGCTATTGCACACTTAAACTATAGCATATGTAAGTATAACTTTTATAAGCACTGGGAAACCAAAAAATTCATTTGACTTGCTTTACTGTGATATTTACTTTATTGTGGTGGTCTGGAACTGAACCCATAATATCTCTGAGGTATGCCTGAGAGGCCAAAGCTGAGAAGGGAACAGAACAGTAGATGGACTGAGAACTAAAAGCCATAGAGTTAGGAGGAAAATTTGTTTGTCTGTTTAAGATTTTATTTTTAAGTAATCTCTATATCCAACATGAGGCTCAAACCTACAACGCTGAGATCAAGAGTCGCATGCTCTACAGAATGAGTCAGCCAGGTGCCCCAGAAGGAAAATTTGTTGAATGTGGTGTCCTAGAAGCCAAATGAGGAAAGAGCTTCAAGAAGGGGACAGAATCAATTAAGTGCTGCTGATGCATCAGGTAAAATGAGGCCTGAAAACGGACTATTCAACTTAGTAATGTGGAAGCCACTGAGGACCTTGTTAAGAACAATTCTGGTAGAGAACTGGAGGCATAAGACTATGGTTTGACTTCAATAGAAAATAGGAAAGGAACTGAGACTAAAACCGAGTTTAGACATCTTTATCAAGGAAAGAGAGGCAGTAGCTGGAGATGGATATGAGGGTCAGAAGAGTTTTTAAGATGGGATATATAAAATGCTTTTTATGGGATGGAATGGGAAAGACTCAAGGAAGAAAAGCAAAAGGATGAGAACAGTCTCATCAACGCCATAGGGGCCCGTTTAACTACTGCATGTTTAAAAGGAAAAAAGGTCCTTGAGTGAAAGAATAAAATTTAAAGTGAATATATCAAGAAGGAAAATCACCTAATAATTATTGGGGACCCACAAAATGACCAGTGAAACACATAAACCATTCTCAATTTAATTTTCATAGCAATCTGTGATAACTACTACATAACTATTCTTCCTTCCTTTTTTTTTTTTTTCTCTTAGAGTGTGAACATGAGCATGGTGTGGAGGGATGGGGAACAGGAGGGGATGGGCAGAGGGAGAGAGAATCTTATGCAGGCTCCACGCCCAGTGCAGAGCTGAAGGCAGGGCTGGATCTCATGACCCTGGGATCATGACCTGAACCAAAATCGACAGTCAGATGCTTAACTGACTGAGCCACCCAGGTGCCCCTATTTTTCCAATTTATATATAAATAAGGCTCAGAGATTTTAGGAAACTTGCCCAAGATCACAAAGATAGTAAGTGCTAGGACTGGGATTCAAATCCAGGTATATCAGAATTCCAGATCCTAACCTTCTATTCATTATTCCATGATTCATGACAGACTTCAATTTTCAACAATTCACATAATCAAAGCTAAATTGTGAATATTTTATTGCTTATGATTTATTCCAAGTTTCCCTTTTTAACAACATAAGACCAATCCAGATCTTTTCCCTTAAACCTAAAAAACTCTTCTTCGGGAAATGTTCCTGGTTTTACTGCTAGTACAGTTTCTGTCCCAAGAGGTCTCTCTAGCTGTTCTTTCCACTCTCTCTTCCTCATCACAATGCAAACCGAGAATCCCAATTCTTAGAAAATTCTAATAAAGACAACTTTCAGATAACACAGGTTTACTATATTTTCTTGCATGAATTATACAGGAGAAATAAATGCACACAGACTTCAGTGGCAACAGAATGTTCCTAAGAGTGACACTAGTCATCACTGCTAGTAATATTCCCTATGGCTTAGGACCCAAGGTACTCAGAATAAGCTCCTGAATATATGATTGAAAAAGAAAGGGAAGGGACATCTTCATGGACAAATCTTCACCCTATACAAGGTTTATGTAGATATAACATAAAGCAAGATCAAACAAATTTTATTATACTCTCCCATCCTGCTCCTTGAAATATAAAAAGCAAAGATATGGCCTGGCCTGTTATTCCAACATTACTCAAAATCCAGTTTTTAAGTTCTTTGCTAACAAGGAAAAAATATATACCCTCCTTACCTGCTAAGTGTATAGTAACATTTACAACTCTATATCATGTTAACAAAATCAAATTACCAGTTCACTGGGCAACAGACCCCAAGAAGTTAAGAGTTTATATCAAATCTGGCTCATATCATTATATAAAAAGTATCTGAAGAAATGACAAGAATATCTTTCAGATCTGATGAAAGTTATAAACCCACAGATCTAAGAAGCTCAGTAAACCTTGAGCATTTAAATACAAAAGAAAACCACATAAAGGCACTGTAATCAAATGGTTGAAATTCAATGATAAAGAGAAAATTTTCAGAGCAGGCAGAGAAAAAAGATACATTATATAAGGAGGAATAAAGATTACACTAATGCCCAAATTCTCAGAAAAAATGTAAGCCAGAAGATAATGAAATAATATCTTCAAAATATTGGGAGGGGGAGGGGGGAGAAACCTATATTATATATCCAGCAAAAATATCCCTTAAAACTGAAGGTGAAATAAGGACATCTTCAGAAACACAGAAACTGAGGAAACTTGATGCCAGCGGATCAGTATCATAAGGAATATTTAAAAAAAGGAAGTTCTTGAGGCTGGAAAAAAAATACCACACAGAAATCTAGAACTACACAAAGAGATAAGGAATGCCAGAAATAAAAAATATGTAAGTAAATATAAAATAATTTTTTTCTCCTTGTTTTTAAATTTCCTTAAAAGTTAACTAACTTTTAAACAAAAATAACATGTAGTCTAGGGTTCAAAACAAATAAAGGGGAAAAAAAAGGTAGAGTGCCCAGCTGACCCACTTGGAAGAGCATGCAACTCTTGATACCAGGGTCATGAGTTCAAGCCCCATGCTCGGTATAGAGATTACTAAAAACAAACAAACAAACAAACAAACAAATATATGACTTTAAAACAAAATAAAAAAGGGGGCACCTGGATGGCTCAGTAGGTTAAGCATCTAACTCTTGACTTCGGCTTGGATCATGATCTCAGGGCTGTGAGATCAAGGCCTGCGTCGGATTCCGCACTGGGCATGAAGCCTACTTAAGATTCTATCTCCCTCTCTCTCTGCCCCTTCTCCCCCCTCTAAAAAGAAACAAACCGCAAAAAAAAAAAAAAAAGAAAACAAATATAGAAATGTTTGACAACAGTACAAACAAAAGGAGAGGGAGATGGAATTATATTGTTTAAGATTTTATATTATACGTAGAGTGTTATAATATAAAAATGCATATTGTAAATCCCAGAGCAACCAAAAAGGGGGAGGATACCTAATAAACCAACAGAAGAGATAAAATAAAAACAGAGACAGAGAAAAGAAAAATAGATAAATCTACAATTATTCGGAGATTTCAAAATTCCTCTCTCAGTAACTGACAGAAAACAAGGCAGGAAACTAGTAAAATCAGACCAATACTATCAACCAAACATCTAATTGGCATTTCTAAAACATTTTACCCAACAGAAGAATACATGTATTTTTCAAGTGCACATCATTCAGCAAGACAGACCACATGCGAACCACAAAATAAATCTCCAGAAATTTAAAGAATTAAAATCACAGAACTACCAATCAATACAGAAAGAGAGCTAGAAAATTCCTCACCTATTTGGAAATGAAATAATACCAGTCTTAATTATCACAAATCGCAAAGGAAATGGGAAGATATTTTAAACCAAATGAAAATGGAAACATTAATGTGTAGGATGCAATCAAGACAGTGCTCAGAGAACTCTTTATAGCTTTAAATGCTTATATGAAAATAAAAAAGGTCTAAAAGCATTAATCTAAGCATCTATCTTAAGCTATAAAAGAGTATATTAAACCAAAATTAAGTAGAAGAAAATAATGAAAAGCAGAAAACAAAAATCAGAAAACAAATAAAAGCTAACTTTAAAAAGCTCAATATAATTCTCCCCAAATTGATCTATAGTTAGAATACAATTCCAATCAAAATCCTAGCAGGCTATTTTTGGTAAAAACTGACAGGCTGGCTTTAAAACTTATCTGGAAATGGAAGAACCTAGAATAACCAAAACAATGTTCGAAAAGAATAAATTTGAGAGAACTTACACTACTGGATTTCAAAATTTACTTCAGTGCGGTGATAATCAAAACAGTATAGCGTTGGTATAAGAATAGATATATAGGTCAATGGAACAGAACAGAGTACCGAAGCAGACTCATCTACTCATGTATGTAGGTACATGCATATGAATGTGTCTGTGTGTATAGCCAAATGATGTTTAACAAAGTGTCAAGGCAATGTAATGGGGAAAAAATGTTTTCAATGGTACTGCTGGAATAACTGGAGATGAAAGTTTAAAAACTGGAAAAAATTAACCTTAAATGATGCATCACAGCACGCACAAAAATTAATTCAAAATGGATCACTGACCTAAATCTATAAAATTTCTAGGAGACAATTTTCACTGCCCCAGGGCAAATAAAGAATTCCATAAAGGCCAGATTCAATAAAAGAAAAAGTAAACTGATAAACTGGAGTCATTAAAATTTAAAACTCCTACTCCTCAAAATAATTAAGAAAGTGAAAAAGCAAGCCAGACTGGGATATATGTGTGTGTGTATAAGCACAAAGGATTTACACTGAAAAAATAAAAAGAGAACTCAATAATAAAGCAATCCAATTTTTAAAATGGGCTAATGATTTAAACACTATAAAAGAGAATACACAAATGGCCCATAAGCACATGAAAAGAAGCTCAACATCTTCAGTCATCTGGGAAATGTAAATCTACAATAAAACACCAATTCACATTCACTGTATGATGAAAATCAAAGGACTACCAATACCAAGTGTTGTAGGTAAGGCTGCGGAAAAACCAGACTCTTCTACACCGCTGTGAAGTATAAAATGTTATCATTGCTTTGGAAAATAGTTTGGTAATTTCATGTGTAACTTTTTACACATGCCCTTAGTATATGACCCAACAATTCCATTCCTACAGATTTACCAAAAGAAATGCAAACAAGTCCACAAAAGACTTAAGAATGTTCCTAGAAGCTTTATTCACAACAGCAAAAACTGAGAAACAACCCAAAGGTTCATCAAAGGGTGAAGGGATAAACAAACTGTAGACAGTCACACAATGGACTACTCAGCAGCAAAGAGGACAAACTACTGATGCATGCAACAAAGTGGACCTGATCTAGAAAATATTATGTCAAGCAAGAGTCCAGACACAAAAGAGTAAATACTATATTATTCCATTTATGAAGTTCTAGAACAAGAAAAAGTAATTTATAGTGATACAAATCAGAACAATGACTGCCTGAGGCACATAGAGGGTTAGGACACACTGCTACGGAGTCTGGGAGAATATTTTGCGGATTTCGAAGTGTTCTATATCCTGATCAGGGTGGTGGTTAGAGGGTATATTTTCATAAAAGTTCATTAACTGTACAGTTAAAATGAATGCGTTTTATTTTGATTACCTCAGCTAATGTGATTTAAAAGTATATGCCCTATGATAATATGATTAAAATGCATTATCTAAACATTGCATAAAATGCACATTCTATATTCATAAAAAAACTAAACAGCATAAACAGTACTGGTAGCAATTTAATACTACAAATTTTCTCAAGAGTTAACAATGACTGTCCCAACTTAGCTTTTTCTCAGTCCTCATACTCTGCCTAGTATTCATACTATAGTGTATCAACACTTATTCAAACTTCAGCCCACATCAAAATCTCTTTCAAAACTTTTGAAAAAGTTTACTGAACTTCATCCCCGCAGTTTCAGATTCAGCAGGTCTGAGATGGGACAAAAGAATTTGTATTTCTGAACTTTACTTTTTTTTTTAAGATTTTTATTTATTTGACAGAGAGACAGCAAAAGAAGGAACACAAGGAGAGGGAGTGGGAGAGGAAGAAGCAGACTTCCCGAGGAGCAGGGAGCCTGACGCAGGACTCAATCCCAGAACCCTGGGATCATGACTGGAGTGGAAGGCAGACACTTAATGACTAAGCCACCCAGGCGCCACAGAATTTATGTTTCTAACAAGTTCCCAGGTAATGGTGATGTTGTTGGTCTGGGGACCACACTTTGAGAACTACTGCATTAAAACCACCCCGTTATTAAAACTTTCCACATACTTAGCTTTTCCTGGCCCTTCCCACCTTTTTGATAGGTCATTCTTGTTTCTTCTCTCTGCTTCCACCTATATAGGGTTGCAAAGTCATTAAGAATGAAACACCTAATCATCAAGAAAATGTAAATCAAAACCACAATGAGATATCACCACACACCTGTCAGAATGGCTAAAATCAAAAACACAAGAAATCATGACAATGTGGAGAATAAGGAACTCTCATGCACTGCTGGTGGGAGTGCAAAGGTGCAGCTACTGTGGAAAACAGTATGGAGGTTCCTCAAAAAATAAAAAATAGAATTACCACACGATCCAATAATTCCACTACTGGGTATTTACCCAAAGAATATTAAAGCACTAAATCAAAAAGATATATGCACTTCTATGGTTACTGCAGCATTATTTACAATAGCCAAATTATGGAAACAGTCCAAGTGTCCAGGGATAGATGAATGAAGATATATATACACACACACATACACATAACGGAATATTACTCAGCCATAAAAAAGAAGGGAACCTTGCCATTTACAACAACACGGATGGACTTGAGAGTACAATGCTAAATGAAATAAGTCAGAGAAAGACAAATACCATATGATTTCACTCTTATGTGGAATTTAAGAAACAAATGAACAAAGAAAAAAAAGAGAAATCAAAAGACAGACTCAACTATAGAGAACAAATCGATGGTCACCAGGGGGGGAGGTAGGTGGGAGGATGGGGGGAGGGGGAAGAAAGAAGAATGGAACTTGACCTTATTATCACCTGGTATCTGTTCCCTGAGGATCTCACTGATACCTATAAACCTCAATCATTACTTCCCAGCTTACGGATTTAAGCAACTACGAAACCAATCATTTCCAACCCACCTCCAACTATGTCCCTATTCCAACTGCCTATTTGGTATCTCTGCATGAGTATTTATTAAATATTCCCTTCAACACCCACCATACCTTTATTACCTATTTCCATGAGAAGTGTTACCATTTCCCCATGGCCAACTTCAATATGACTCTCCCTCTCTCCCTTCATATGTAATCAGTAACCAAAATCCCATTGCTTATACTTATGTATTATCTTTCATAGATGCTTCTCAGTATCCTGATTCAGGATACTTTTACATGGATTTTGGCAGTTTTCTCAAATGGTTTCCATGACTTTATTTGCATGAAGTTCCCAAATATATGATACCAAATAATTCTAAACACATCAATTTCCAGACTGAAAACATTAATTTCCATTTATCCATAAAGTTCAAACTAAGTAGCCTATCAGTCAGTATCCCCCAATTTAGCTTCTAGCCTTATCTCCTTAAACCTCCCCCCTCATGAACTATGCTCCAGATGCTTCTGACTCTTCTTGTAACTTTTTTTAATCTATAAAAAATTGTATTTTCTCCATCTGGAATATCCTTCTCTGGTTCACCACAAAATTCTCCCTATTTTAGGGAGATGATATGCCCTTCATAAAACCTTCTAAGACATTTTTACGCAGTCAACGCTTCAATTTGTATCTGTTATGCCACATACTACATCCTAACATGTTACTTCTTCAATTACGCTCTGGAAGTGTAATCCTTACTATAACCCCAAAACTGCCTGGAAGAGTACTTTATTAATAAATATGCTGAATGAATGTAGTTAAGTAAGATATTATTTGTGTATTTTTAAAGTATGTATTAAATAAAAACCTCAAGGCTACAAATATGAGTTCACACAAAAATTTTTTTTAAGATTTTATTTATTTATTTGTCAGAGAGAGAGAGAGAGGCATCGGGAGAGGGAACATGAGCAGGGGGAGTGGGAGAGGGAGAAGCAGACTTCCCATTGAGCAGGGAGGCCGACGTGGGGCTCGATCCCAGAACCCTGGGATCATGACCTGAGTCGAAGGCAGATGCTTAACGACTGAGCCACCCAGGCGCCCTCACACAAAAAAATTTTTAACAGTAAAAATCCTTTGATGGAAATTCCTCATGGTCTATACTACTACTGGCCAATAGAAGGAAATCTAAGTCACATATTTACCATTTGTAACCTATTTCTTTTTACTTACAAAAGTAAAAAGAAGAAAATAATGTATTTTAATCTAATATATCTAAAACATTAGCATTTCAACATGTAGACAATACAAAAATTATTGAAGATTTCAAATTCTTTCTATGCTAAGTTGTCAATATGTGGTGTATGTTTCACAATTACAGCACCTATAAATTAAGTAGCTCATTTTTCATCAGAAATATTTGATCTGTATTTAGATTTCATAAAATTTACTGTTGAAGGTAAATTGCATACCCAAATTATTCTGACAACTCAATCAAGCATAAATTCTTAAAACTTAAGTTAATTAAAAAAAAAAAACCTTAATTATAGGGATGCCTGGGTGGCTCAGTCAGTTAAGTGTCTGACTCTTGATTTTGGCTCAGGTCAAGATCTCAGGGTTGTGAGATTGAGAATTGTGTTAGGCTCGTGCTGGGCGTGGAGTATGCTTAAGATTCTGTCTCTGTCTCTCTCTCTCTCCGCCCCCACCTCTGGCTGTCCCCTCACACCCTCCCTCTCTAAAAAAAAAAAAACACCTTAATTATAATACAGTTCCTCAGTCACACCAGCCACATTTCAAGTGCTCAATAACCACAGGTAGCTAGTAGTTACTATACAGGGCTATGCAGGTATAAACCACTCATGAGAGGATCAATTATTTTAGCAATATGAAAGAGAAATATTAAAAAAGACTTTTAACTCCAGAGCACCAAAACACTTCAGAGCAAACACTTTGCATAATAATAGAAGCAGCTGTAAAAGGATTTATACCAATAATTTCTTAATATTTCGGGCCTGCTATATCTTAGACACTGTTCTAGGAGCTGGGATATAGCAGTGAAGAAAGTACACAAGGTTCCTGCTATCAAGGAATTTACATTTTGTATCAGGGATTGTAGAAGGAGACAAAAAGCAAATCCATATATAATCTAGTGGGGTTAGAGTGTGAAACTGACTGGGGATCAGTCTGGGGAAGACTCCCCAAGAAAAGTTAGATCCATTCATAGGAGTGTGAGGTCTCTTCCCCACATTGTTCCATTTGCCCTCCCTTACCCAGCTCAAGCTGAAAAATGCAACAAGAATCAGACAACAAGGCCCAGACCAGGACAGAACAGCTAGTCTTTTTAGTATCCTAATATTAACACAGCACTTAGTACCCTAGGCACTTGATGTTGCATTGAATAGAATTAAATATCACACACATACACACACACAAGAATAATATAACCCCTTCTAACTTTGCTGTTTGACCCTCTGGTGTCTTTGAGCTTCAATTTCCTATATGAAAAGTTAGAGTTAATTATGTTTATTTTGCACTTTGCATTATCAGCAAAACATATAATACGTGTGAATGGATGCTCTGAACTCTAAAGCATTATGTGAAAAAGAAAAACTTATCAGGGGTATTATAAAAAGAGCTTATTAAACATTTCATTTTGGGCAACCCCTTTGGGTCCCCTCCCCTCTTGGGAGCTTTGTACTATCACTTTGCTATCGCTCAATAAACCTTGCTTTGCTGCCCCCTCCCCCCAAAATTCATTTTTTCTGATTGACCCTCATATAATAAACATGCCACACCACTGGGATAGACCTGAATTGTCTAATTCAGTAGGCACTAGCCACACGAGCATTTGACATGTGGTTAGTATGACTGACAAACTGCATTTTTAATCTTATTTCATTTAAATGAAATTAAATTTAAACAGCTACATATGCCTAGTGGCTACCATTTTGGACAGCACACGTATACATTAATACCACTGTTACTGATAACGTACTGGAATGAAAAAGGAAAGCCTCAAAACCTGCCTACCTTCCTCCACGCCACTATTCAAAAGGCAAAGGTACAGCTGACAGCAATTTTTGATAAGCAGGTGAGAGAATGAAATGGAAATGAAAAGTTTTCACAAAACCGAGTTGGCTTATGAGGTAGGGTATGAGAGAAATAGCACTAATTTATGTTAGGGTACTGGCACATACACATAGCTTTCCATTCCTGTTCTGGCTGCCATCAGAACAGAAACAGACCTGTCTCTTACTCATCTGTGCATCTCTGGTACAGAGTTTCTCAAACGAACAGAATCCCATTACCAATGACTCTCCACCGTACTTACACGCTCTCTCTGGTTGGCATTCTTCTTTGAAGCCCGGCATCTTAATTTCCCCTCCTATTTTTAAGAAGTCCCCCAACTTATAAGGCAGAAGCAATTTCCACTATAGATTTACTAGCTTCCCTTGCAGCTGGGGTGCAAATAGATGAATCAGACTTATCAATGAGCACACCAACACCGCATGTTGACTGCTGGTAAGAGAACAGGTACTGTGGTAAATCCATCCTGGACAGTGAGAGCAACTAAATCCAATTCCCAATTATCAGTGGTCCTGCATGTCATGTGTGGGTCAGGGATATAAATTATGGAGAGATCAAGGTCCTACACAGAAGTGTCTTCACAGGCTGAATTTTAAGGTTGTATACTCCAGGCTATATAGCTGTCATAGGAGTCAGAATAATGGCCTCCCCAAAATCCCATATACTAATCCCCACAACCTGTAAATATATTAACTAACACTGTAAAAGGGACTTACATTAAGTCAGATGTGATTAAGGATTTTGAGAAGAGATTATTCTGGATTACCTGGGTGTGTCCAGTATAATCACAGGGATTCTTACAAGTAAAAGAGGGAAGAAGCAGGAGGGTCAGAAGAGATGTGATGAAGGAAGCAAAGGGTACAGTGACAGAATTACTGGTTTTTGAAGTTGGAAGGGGGTCATAAACCAAGGAATGTGAGCAGCCTCAAAAGCTAGAAAAGGCAAGGAAATGGATTCTCCCCTATAACCTTCAGAAGGAAGGACACCTAAATTTTAGCCTAGTGGGGCCCATTTCAAACTTTTAACCTGTAGAACAGTAAGATAATAATTTGTGTTGTTTTAAGTCGCCAAGTTTATGGTAATTTGTTACAGCAGCTGTTGAACCTAGGTCTCTAGCCCTTTCATGCTTAAATGAGCCAGCTGTTTTTCTTGCTCACATAACTGATATACTCCCCTAATTCTCCCACCCTTAAGCCTATATAATCTACTAGCATTTCTTTTTTTTTTTTTTAAGATGTATTTACTTGAGAGAGAGAGAGAGAACACACTCAAGTAGGGCGAGCGGTAGAGAGAGAGAGAGAGAAGCAGAGAATCTCAAGCTGACTGCTCGCTGAGCACGGAGCCCAGAACAGGGCTTGATCTCACCACCCCGAGATCATGACCTGAGCTGAAATCAAGAGCCAGATACTTAATCGACTAAGCCACCCAGGCACCCCCCATTAGCATTTCTTAAAAAGACAATGACATAGTTTTTGCTTCTTTTCATTGTCTGTGTGAAGTGTACCTAGTTTTGTTTACATCACAATGGAGAAGAATATTAATTATTCAGACTTTACCATCTCTTGAAGACTGAGATATGTCAACCATTCTGACTGAGAAATTAATATATTTCAAAATGTTTGCAATAAATACGATCTCATACATTACTGGTCAACATTTACTGGTTGTCAGTATTGCTCTAAAGTTGTACCAAGATAGGGGCGCCTGGGTAGCTCAGTCAGTTAAGCATCTGCCTTCCACACAGGCCCTGATCCCAGGGTCCTGGGATGGAGCCCCATGTCTGGCTCCCTGCTCAGCAGGGAGTCTGTGTCTCCCTCTGCCCCTCTCCCCTGCTTGTGTGTGTGTGCACGCGCGCACATGCGCGCTGTCTGAAATAAATAAAATAAAGTTGTACCAAGATAATTGAGAAAGCCCTCCCCTCAAATGCTAACAGGGGAATAAAATGGTGAACAAACACAAAATAATGTAACCAATGAAAGAGTACTGAGAATAAAGAGAAACATCTGGTCATTTATGTGACAAAATTCTGAGATGATTCAAAGAAAGACTTTCTGGAAAAAAATTAACTTTTCAGGACAATGTGAAGTCACATGAAAAGAAGCTAAGACTGTGAGATAAGTAGAGGAAGGTTACCACTTTTCTAGAGTTAACCATAGTCTTACTCTCTCAGGATCAGCTATGTGTTTAAGCAGGTAAATGATAAATTAAAAGATGTCAGGCCACGTATGAAAGCTTTAATAATTTGTTACTTTTAAAAAGTCACACTGAATTTTCCTTCTGAAGCAACTTATTACCTAAGATTTGAATTTCATACATGTAAAATTCTATTCCTTAATGTCAGAAGCTGATACCTGTACACCTCTGTGTAATAAGTCAACCAAGGCAATAAGGAAAAGGCAATCTTAACATTCTATACTAAAATTATAAAACTGGCAAGTCTTTCTCCACTTGTCCTATTAGCCCAGGTGGGTCAGAACTGTTTTTCCCCATAGTAGTTAGTTCTTGATATTCCCAAAGGTTTTGGGAAATATACTGTATTTAAGTAGCAATACTGAAGACAGAAGCTGCAGGAAGAAAAACTATGAGAGAAGAACAGCAGGCCAAGTAATCAGTAAGAGAGTTCAAAGCACTCTAAGTTAATTTATTACAAATATAAAAGAAAAACAATCTCCCCCTTCTCTTTCCCTTAATAACTTTCCTGGCAAAACTACCCTGCCCTCTCCCTTATTATTCTACAAAAAATAAATGCATAAAGAAGCTTGAGACTGATGACAAAAGTTTGTTCAGATCATATATACTACATATATACTTATGCATATTAAATATTTTATAGAAATATATTATCTAATAGCAAATATATAAATAAAAATAAAATTTAAAAATCCTACAATCCTAAGCAAGTAAGAACATAAAACTATAGAGGTAGAGTCCATATGATGTATGGTTAAAAGCATTCTGGAGCCCGACTCCTGGCTCAGCTACTTTATGCATGACACTGGGCTTAACATTTCTGCTTCTCTGTTCTTCTATAAAATGAAGTCAATAGTATACCCCTCACAGGGGTACTGTGAGGATCCAGTTAATATACAACGTTTGGAACAGGGTCTGGCACAAAATAAAATTGTTGGCGTAGTCTTATCAATCATTGCAAGCACACAAACCAGCAGCCTCTCTCCATGAAGTTATCATACCTCACTGCTACTCTGTGCGAACCTCCATGTTAGAACAGAAAAAACAAGTTATGTTAGCATTGCCTAAGCAAAGACTCATAGAGCAGAGGGTCTAGAGCACAAACATTAAGAAGCCATTCAAACAATAAACAGATCAAATCATTCCTAAAATTATTCTTTAATAAAGTCATAAAATAAAAAATAAAATCGTTAACATGCCAAAACAATTTCAATATAAGGACTATTAACTCAAGATTCCCTATCAAAGTTTCACAAATATTTATATTAAAAAGTATACTTGTATGGCCACAAAAATCAGAATATACTGCACACATCCCAACTGCAGCACAAAAACAAGTAAAACCTCACACAAAAGAAAGCCAATTTTTATTAAAAATGAGACAAAATTACTTATGGTGACACAGTTTTGAGCACTGCCATCGCTTGTAGCTTCATAGCAGCTGCCAAAAATAGTGGAAAGACTGTCACTTCACATATGAAGAAACAGTGGAGGTAATATGTGGGAAAGTAGAAAACTTGAAGGTTATTTTATTAGCTTCGTATCACATTATATCATTTTCAAACTCACTTTACAGTGCATGGCCACCATTCCCAGGTTCTAAATTGTTCTCTCATTTTCATCTTGCCTCACTTGGGAATCTGGGGATCTGAACCAAGTAACATAAAGAAAGAAATTATGTCCACAATAGGGTCTAATCCCAAAGAAAAGTAACTCATGTCTTATCAAGAAAAGCACCTATTTCAACAGGATCTTGTATAAAGATAAAATACGAACGACATTTAGGGGCGCCTGGGTGGCTGAGTCGTTGGGCGTCTGCCTTCATCTCGGGGCGTGATCCCGGCGTTCTGGGATCGAGCCCCACATCAGGCTCCTCCACTTGGAGCCTGCTCCTTCCTCTCCCACTCCCCCTGCTTGTGTTCCCTCTTTCACTGGGTGTCTCTCTCTCTGTCAAATAAATAAATAAAATCTTAAAAAAAAAAAAAAAAAAACATTTAGTCACTCTGTCTAGCTCTGTTTCTCACCTGGACCCTCCTAATTAATCACATCTTCCAACTCACTAATGTGGTCTGTCTTCCTCTGATACTACCATTTTCCTGTTTAAAATCATTCTATGACTTGCCTCAGCTTTCAGAATAAATTCGAATTGCACTGAATTTGGTAACTTTCACCTGACCACCTCTTTAGCCTATGTCCTGCCTTTTCTCCACATATACTCTTAACCTAAGTCACAACGCCTCTCAGAAAACAAATTTGCCTTCTACTGGAAATGATGTGACAGATAGAATAATCTTCTAAGGTTCTTGGAATTGTTTCCCTTAAGACAGTTTATAACACCCATCATGGCATCTTCATATCCCAATTTCCTTAAAAGCAATCATCTAGATAAATTACTATAATAAGTTCTATTCCTAGTTCTCTGAAAAGATTAAAAATAAAATGGCCATAAGTCAAATGAACATGTATTCATAGGATTGTCCCTGATCCAGTGTTCCTATCATAGTCCCAAAACTTGGAATATACAGTAAGTTCAAATAAAGAAAAAAACTGAAAAAATCCATTAACAATAACATAGGACAACTGCTCCACAAGAATGTGAGGTTTTTAAATACCAAATAATACACTACTACTACTAACAATAACTGCATTTCTTTCTTTTTTTTTTAAACTAGGAATAAGGTGGCATGTTATCAACTTTTACTCTGTTAACTCATTTATTCCTTGTCAAACCATAAGAAACATATCCCCATTTTACCACTGACAACACTGGAATCAAAAAAGGTCAGGTAACTTATCCGAGATCATACATCCAGTAGTCAAACCCAGGGCTGTTGGAAAACTAAGGTCATGCTCTGAAACCACTATACTTTTCAGTGCCATATTTGGCCAATGCTCTCATGTGGAATATCACGCTAAACTTTCTGGTAACACAGCACTACTTTTAAAAGGAAAGTAACACATCGATAAGGTAAATCCCATGAAATAACTGTTTTCCATATAAAGAATCCAGTGTAACTCAGTATTTCTAAATTTATTTTGCCTTGGAAACACTGAGAATCCTAACACCTATAAATTTCCTAGACAATTCATGTTCAGTGGAATGCACTCTGGAAACACTAGAGCATTGGACAGATTTGCTCATGTGTAACACAAATAAAGACATCAAAGAGTCTGCTTCAGAAAAAAAAAGAGAAAGAGATGCAGGAGACCTTCAGTACTGGTGTGGATACAAGAAAACAGGTACTTTTAAACACTATTAGGGTGGGAATACGCAGTATGAACTTTCTGGTATATCTACTATGTATTATTAGTTCCCTTTTGTTGCTGTAATAAATTACCACAAATTTAGTGGCTTAAAACGACACAAAATATTATCTTACAGGTCTGAAAGTCAGAGGTCTAAATGGGTCCTGGTAGGCTAAAATCAAGATGTCAGCACAACGGTGTTGCTTTCTGGAGATTCTAAGGTTTTGGCTTTACCTAGTTCTTAAGGCTGCCTGCATCCCTTGGTTTGTGATCCCCTTCCATACCAGCAGAATGCTCTCTCCAGTCCATCCTTCTATCTTCCTTTTCCCTATTTACAGGGTCCTTGTGATTACATTGGGCCCACCAAATAATCCACGATAATCTCTTCACTCTCAACGCAGCTGATCAGAAACAGTAACTTCCCCCTTGCCATGTTAACATAACATATTCACAGACTCCAGGAATCAGGATGTAGACATATTCTGGGGGTCAAGGTGGGGGGGTGCTATTCTGCCTACTACACCTAACAAATTTATTTTTAAATGTGCATACCCTGTCACTCAAATAAGCGTACACAAGGATATGTGTGTACAAAGATGTTCATTATAACACTTTTTAAAATAATAAAGTACTGGAAATAACACAAATGTTCACTTTCAGGAAATCAGTTTAGAAAACTATGGTGTTCCCATACAACAGAACAGTACGCTGATGTTTCCAATGATGATGTTTCCAAAGACAAGCATGTCTTTAATAAAATGTTAAGTGAAAAAAAAAAGCCAGATCACAAGAACAGATGATATAGTCCAGTCCCACTTATTAAAAGAATATACATACACACAAATATATGAGTGTGTGAATATGTTACCATACATATAAAAAATAACTGGAAGGCGACACAACTCTGGATGGTTGGATACCCATATACTCCTGTAAGCCTGGAACAGTCCAGGTTTATGCCTATTGTCCCAGAAATGATTTGCACTCTCTTTCACGGTCACAGGATCATTCTTACAGTTTTCTGGGGTTTGTTTTTTACCATTTCAAACAAGTACTTTAAATCTGGATACTAAAAGTGGCAAGAATCAAATTTATGTTACCATTTGAAATTTTTAAAAATTAAAGTAACTTAGGAAATATGCTTTTTAATATGTGAATTTGCAACCACTAATTGTGAGCCATCTAAATTACCTTCATTACACCATTTGACAGCATTGATGGCAAACACAGACATCAAAAGAGAAACTTCACTTTTAAGAGCACTGCCCAACTATGTGCAGTGGACAAAGAGGGAGCAGATTAAGGCCAATCCCAACTCTGCCACTAATTAGGTAACTTAAGTATTGTTTTCCTTCTCTACAATATGCCAATCGAGCGAGTTATACAAAGTTATTGTATACAATGGCTTAAGAAGACAATTACATAAGTATAAAACACTAATAAAATTTAAGTACCCTTGAGAAATAAAGTAGCCCACTTCACAATAAAGATCACTCAACCACTCTATAGCCAGTAAGACACAATTTGCTCCTGCCCAATTCAAAAACTACCTTAGCAAGTTTATAAGTTAAATATTGAGACATTCAGAAATGCAGAAAAGGAATACAATGCATAATTAGGCTCTTTACTATGCTGTTTTATATACACATTTTCTCATGTAATTCTCCTAAGAATTCTATCATTGTCATTTTATAGAAAGGAAAATACAGAAAGAAAACTAAAACCGGAGAGGTTCAAGGTTATACTGCCATCTGCAGCAGAGCCAGGATCTGAACTCAGGACAATCTAAACACAAATTAGGCCAGTCTTAATTTAAAGGCTTTGCTCATTCAACACTAGCCCGCTTTCTTAGGATACTAAGAAGACCCTTGAGTATGAGTTATAAACAACCTAACCAATAAAATTTTTTAAATTAGAAAGCAATTAATCTATTAACATTTACTTATCCTTTCCTATTATAAACCAGAATCTATGACCAACATGCCGTATTTGAGTTATGCTTCTTAAAATGTTCTGACCTTTTTCCATTAAAAAACAAAAAGCAAAAGTAACGATTTCAGTAAAACATATTATCTTAATTATTTAAAATAAGGAGAGTTTAAGAAATACGTATATTACAGAATTAGATATTAAAATATAAAAATTTCACTTTAAAATATCTCATACAAACTATACATGTGCACGTGCACAAAATTTTGTGGATGCACTTTTTATATTCAAATTCATCCTGTGATGGTGCTTTTAACACTATGCTTTTTATCTTTTCCCACGAGCAATAAAAAAATTTTCAAATAAGCATACATTTTAACTAATTTCTTCTTTGAATATCATCTCTTTTTTTAAGATTTTATTTATTTATGTGACAGAGAGACAGCCAGCGAGAGAGGGAACACAGCAGGGGAGTGGGAGAGGAAGAAGCAGGCTCCCAGCGGAGGAGCCCCATGTGGGACTCGATCCCGGAAGGCCAGGATCACGCCCTGAGCCGAAGGCAAACGCTTAACCACTGCGCTACCCAGGCGCCCCTGAATATCATCTTCTAATTGCATTTTACTCTGATTATCTTTCTACCGATAACTCATCACAGCATAATATCTCACCAAATAAAAAAACTAAATAATAATTCATAACCTTTCTAAGAGATAGTATTAGTAAAACACATTTTAATATACTGTGTCCCAATTTACAGCACTGAAATGCTAGGGTTTTGGGAAGAGGAAGGAAGGAAAAAGTACTCAACTTATGTGTTCAGTGAACCCATGGAGTTTCAGGAAACAGACTGAGAATATTAATACATTAAATACAGCAGTTCTTGAAATATAATAGATTTTAGAACCATGCTTCTCAATTAAGACAGAAATTACAGAAAGAAAAATGCCATCAAGAACTATGAGAACAAAATATTAATCATTATAAAATGTTTTGTTTTCCTTATGAAAGACTTGAACAAGTTGAATCCAAAGGGACTTCACTAATTTAAGGTTCTGGTTTTCTTCCTCTTTCTTCCCTCATCTCCACCCCTATTCCATGTTTGGACTCAAGAGGTAAAGACTCTAGAAAATCAGTCCTATCAACATAGTTATTTTCAGAATTACATGTATTCACTAAAACTTTCACCTCCTACATAATAATTTAATAATGTTCCAAATAACTAATTTTTACCTAAGATGAAGTTCTTTCAAAGCCAAGGAAAGGAAATGCAAATCTTTATGTATCTCAAAGGAAGGGCTGTAGGCATTATATAAGTATCTTTCTTGTGTCTTCCCATTCTAGTAGGAATGTATACAACAAACATCAGCCATTCAAATCTAAATTGCTCCGATAAGATTAATAACCAGATTTGTTGAAAAAGAACCTTAGACTCCCAAACAAAAGCTGAATGAGATAGGGCTAATAACAATCTCTGTAACTTATATACCATAACTGACTGACAGTCTGATCTGATCATGGTGTTTACATCACCAAACTCTCAAACATTTCTAATACCAAACTTTTTAGAGTTCTCAAACACACTACCCCCAGGCATTTACTTACTCATTTTGTTCCTCTGCCTACTACATTTTTCACTTCTTTCTTCACCTCATTAATCCTACTCATCCTTTAAGACTGAGCTCAGAGACTCAACTTTGGAAGCTTTCTCTGAACTCCCCCAGCAATAAAACCTCCACTTCCCTCAGTATACTCTAGCATCCTTGAAAATATTTAATATAGTATTTACTACATTATATGGAAATATCTGTGTAACATCCATCTCGCCCAGGAGACCACTATCCTAAGGAACAAAAATCAGTTCATTCATTCTTATATTCTCAGGGCCTAGCACTGGCATCCATAAGCATTCCATAAATGTTTTGCAAAAAAAAAAACAAAAAAACACGAAAACTTTATTCAACACTCATTATGTACACTGTATACTTAAAAATGCTGAGACATGGTCTCTATCATACTCAGTCTAGCTGCAAAGATAATTCACTTATATAAAAAAGAGACCTTTACAAATTTAAGAAATTATACATACCACATGACTAAGAGACAGGAAATACTACAAAGTTCAAAGAATGCAGAAATCACCAGAGTAGGGGCGCCTGGGTGGCGCAGTCGTTAAGCGTCTGCCTTCGGCTCAGGGCGTGATCCTGGCGTTTTGGGATCGAGCCCCACATCAGGCTCCTCCGCTGGGAGCCTGCTTCTTCCTCTCCCACTCCCCCTGCTTGTGTTCCCTCTCTCACTGGCTGTCTCTCTGTCAAATAAATAAATAAAATCTTAAAAAAAAAAAAAAAAAAAAGAAATCACCAGAGTAAAGTCTTCACAGAGAAGGTGAAGCTTAAGTTAAAATAGTGCAGGATGGTACTTCCTACAGGGAAATGGCCTGGGAAGAGAGATTAAAGCAGGAATGGATAAACCATGTTTAGGAGGCAATGAGTATACTCTGGCTGGCACTGTGAGTTCTTACGAAAACCTAACAAGATACCATGTGCAGAGGTATATAAAGGTCATTTCATGGAAGGCCCAAAATGCCAGACTAAGGAGTTTAAGCAAGGTAAATCAACATACAAATGCTTTGCAGGAATATTACCCCAGGAGCAATATAAAAGATCAACTGGCAGGGGGACAGGTGGAGTGTGAAAGAGAACCAAAATTTGCTAAACATATGTAAACCTTTATTATTTTGTTTAACACTGACAATGATTTTATGAGGTCAATGTTCCATTTTAACAAGAAAGAAATCAAGACCCAGAGATGTTGTCAGTTGAAAAACAGAGACTAGTGGGCAATGTTTAAAACCCCACAGTCAACACTTTCTTGCTACTTGCAAGAGTTGTAGGCAAGATATCAGGTAGAAGACTATTTCAACAGCAGGGCCATAAAGCTGATAGTCCCAGACATGAGAAAGAAGAGGCAACAGGAAGGCATCATTTCCAAAAGCGGTTCAGGTGTAGAACAGTCTGAGGACACTGGGAGAACACAAAAATGACTGCAAGAGTTTAAACCTGGATGGGAGGATGGGGAGTGGCAGCACCAAAGAGCAAAACAAGGAAACATGAGGGATAGGGTGAGAAGAGTGAGAATTACCAGTTTACCTTTAAGAGTGCTGAGCTTGCTATGACAAAAAGACTTCTAAAATTAGTAATGTCCAGAAGGTAGATATGCAAAATTACCAGATTAGTCATTACCAGAGGCTAATTTTCAGGCACTATCTATAACTAAAGCTTACATAGTGCTTACTATGTGCCAGAACCATACCAAGTACTTTGCAAGTTAACTCACTTGATCATTATAGCTCTGTAAGATAAAGATTATTATCATCACCACTTTTCATATCTAGAAACTGTGGTACAGAAAGCTTAAGGAGCTTGTCCAAGGTCACACAGCCAGTAAGTGGTAGAGCTGTGATTTGAATCCAGGCAGTTCTGCCCCAGAGACCACGCTCTAAACTAGTATACTCAACTGTACTTTATTATGTATTATTGTATTTTATGCCTATTTCATTAAATAGTTTATAAATTCTCTAAATGGAGACATGATATCTAATACATGTGTCTCCCCAGGACCTAACACAATGATTTGTACTAAATAAACATTTGATAGATTTTAAACAATGATGATGTGGTGACAGCAAGTGGATGTGGTATCTGAGGAAAAGAAACATTAAAAGAAGGGAAAAAAGAGGAACAGGGCTATGCGTTTCTTTTTGCCACTGATAGGGCAAGGCAAACCAGGAAAACAAAATAAAATAAAAGGCAGGATATTCAGAATCATGGAATCTCAGTGCTAAAAACAACAGACTTCAAGAACTTCCCTAAGGCCCCTGTGTATAAGCCATAGCATCTATGAACTATGTGATAATTATGTACTTGTTTGTAGGGCCTGCTAAAACTATTTGACAATAGATCCTCTTTTTGTCCCCAGGGACCTGGGATATATACCTTGGCCCAAACTGAATGTTTACTTGAGGGAGGGATGAATGGATGATATGAGAGGGACACAGAAAGAGAAAAAGGAAAACAAAAGTGTCAATATAAGTGAGAAAGAAAAACAATCAGTGGATGAATCTGGCCGTTAGTTCTTTGGCACCTCTGGAAATACCAATTCCAATGAGGTGCTAAAGAAAAATAGCTGGATTTTAAAGTATTAAGGAAAAGCAGATGACAAATAAAAGTAAAAAACTACAGGGCAAACTTGAAATTGTTAGCCATAAGAAATTTTGGTAAGGAAGGACAGAATCTAAAGGGAAAACAGGAACAGGAAAGGATTTTTAAGAGAAAACTGAGAGTGGTCCACAAAATACTATTAAGGGGAATATTTAAATAGACTAAAATAATAAAAAAATAAACTAAAAGAGGGGAGACAAAAGAACTGAAATAAGGTTCTGGAAAAATGGTATATGATCAAGTGCACAGGAGAAGGGATCCTTCAGGACTCTAACCAAATTGGCTTTCCCCTTCCACCGTCTACACCAGCCATCATATGTTCAGAACGACCACTTACACATCTCTACTTCTTGGTCCGTAACTATCTTACCTAAGAAAAAGTTAGAAAGGCCTGGTTAGAATACTAATGTCATATATTAAATGAGAGTAAATGAAATGCTTAAAAATTTATTTGGAGTAAAGGAGCTATGAGATGTTCCTCCTTCCTATGACATCAATTTTCCTAATATTCACTTTTAAAAGTCTCATCCGTTTTTCAAAACCCAAATCAAATCTCACCTCCTCCAAGATACCTTCTTCACCCCACCTCCACTTCTGTTGAAATAAAGTTCTTCTTCCCTATATTTACATAGTACCTGTTTCTCTACCATAGCACTTTCTGGTTTATCTGTTATTATTATTAAATGTCTTTCTCCAGTATCTTTGAGCTTCCCACAGGCAAAGCCCCTATAATTGTGCTCTGAACATAATATTAACTGCCAATAAAATGAAACAGACTTTAAAAAATACATTTAAAATATGTACAAGTTTTCACCAAGTCTAAATATGGTAACTAGTCTATTACACCTAAGAGAAAACAGTTAAGAGAAGCCTAAGAAGTAATCTATGGCTTGAAGAAGGAGAAAATAAGAAAAAGAATTTATGCTGTGCATATATGATATAACCTTCCTCTCTCTCTCTCTCTCTCTCTCTCTCTCTATATATATATATATATATACCTTTTTTTTTCTTCTCAACTGATAGTGGATATGTGTGGAAGTATTTCTGGTTGACACAAATGGAAGTGAATGATACTGTCATTTAGTGGGTAGAGGCAAAGGATGCTACTAAACATCCTATGATGCACAGGACTGCCTCCACAGCAAAGAACCGTCTGATCCAAAATGTCAGTTAAGGGCGCCTGGGTGGCTCAGTTGGTTAAGCAGCTACCTTGGGCTCAGGTCATGATCCTGTAGTCCCGGGATTGAGTCCCACATCAGGCTCCCCGCTCAGTGGGGAGTCTGCTTCTCTCTCTGACCCTCCCCCCCTCTCGTGCTCTCTCAAATAAATAAATAAAATCTTTAAAAAAAAAAAATGTCAGTTAAGTGCCACGGTTAAGAAATCCTGTTCTAAATGAAGCAAAGAAGAAAAACAAAGCTGCTACCTAGTCTACTTGAGACTGCTAAAGTTTTCTTAAACATCTACTCTTCCTACTGACTAAAAATTGGGTCTAAGGGAGTGAAAACAACATTCCTAAGGAGCTCCACTTACATGTTAACAAGAAAGGAGTTGGTTACAAGTTCTCACTTACCTTGTGACATGTTTGCCAAAACTCCGTCCCTGTATATTCCTGTAACTGCTGATTAGCCCTTCTTAGTTACAATCTCCTAGACCACTGTTAAGTCCATCCACAACAATTCAACAACTACATTAAAATACATCTTGATTATAAACTTGAACGACAACATGTGATGACCACCTGCCAAATACCACCACATACAGATGACCAAGCCACTATCCAAAAGACATGTGCTTAATAATTTATTCTCTGAACAAGATTAATCAGGTAAATGAACCCACCTAAACTTTCAGGTCCTCATTCATGCCACTAGAACCAAAAATCTGAGAGGCTAGATAGGATTAGAGATGCAGTTGGAGGCTGCAAACAATATTACTCCACCAAAAAACAAACTAGCCCTTTTAAAGTCTGAACCACACTCTACCCCAAAATTGCCTCGAGAAACTTGCTGCACTAGTGAGTCCAGATCTTACTAGAGCACCTTAAAAAAACAAAACAAAAGCTCAGCAGTTGTTTCATCTACCAGGAAGGTAGAACACAGCAGCTGTTAGAAAGCAATGAAACATAGTCTAGGACAGGAAGTATACATTTTGAATCCAACTGAAACCACAAGGGAAGCAGAAATTAACTGCCAAAACAATTTAGCCAGTCAATATTCAAGCAGGTAAAATGCTATTAAAACCATTATAACAAAAAAAACAGTTATAAGCCTCAAGAGAGAGTCATTTTTTTCCCAACAATTTTACCATGTTTGGTAAATCAGTCATGTTTGGCTGATTGTCTGGGACCAAAGCTATTTGATTTTAAATCCTGTGCAGGGGCAGGGGGTAGGGGAGACTTTTTGACCACGTGAATTAGAATCAGCATGTGCTACAGGATTCCTCTGTGTGTGTGTGTGTGTGTGTGTGTGTGTGTGTGTGTGTGTGTGTGATTTCATATTATGCTATAGGATTTCTTGAAGTTTCTAGACACAGTGAATGCCCAGCCCAGAATTACCAGAATCTTCCAGAACCTATTTAGTATACATATTCCTCCCAAACTGCTCCCACTAACTTCTCTGCTCCTCTCCCCAGGCTAGGATAAAAGGCTCTGCTTGCTACTTTATCCAGCCACATCTCCCCACCTTTTATCTCCCTGTGTCCCAAGATTTACAGTGACACATTTTATCTTAACAACTTACTAGATATTTTAATTAGTATATAAATGATAACCATTTTTCTGCTGTCTCGGAAAACCACCCTGTGGCTGTTACATTATTTCTACCTCTGGCAACAAAGTTTCTGACAAAGAAGTGTGCCACTGGAATGCAGCTCTTTGTTAACCGAAGTATCACGAAAAAAAAAATTCTAACAAAACAATTTGTAGAAGTTTCTCTTAAAGGTGTGTAATACCAGGGATCAACTTTAGGTGGATCTCCCTGAAAAAGCTAGAGCACAGAATGAAATCAAAGCAAAAAGACAAGAACAGGGAGGGAAGGAAAGGAGAAAAGTCAGAGGGACTACACAGTACCAACTGCTGCCTCCCACAACAGCAGCGGATGTCATTCAGTGGCACCTGTGCCACCTTTTATAACAAGACTTGACCTATTTGGTATTCCCTCTGGCTATGATTATTCTATTTTCTCAACTTTCCAAACAACTTTGATGATGTCTTCCCTGTATGGTACTTCAAGACTTTTCCCATGCCTGTTTTTCCAACTTTGATATGTTAATTCCCATATTCCTACTCCCTAAAATACTATTGTTTTAAAGCATGATATACATCACCTACTATTTCACCCATGGATTATCCTTACCCTTCTCCCACCTTTATTAAATGAACAATAGTCAATATACCCTTTTCTTCTACTTGAGGTGTCAAAGTCTTTAAGATCTTTCCATTTTGTCATAAATCGAAAGAGAAAACACTGAATTTTTCTTCACTCTAATACATTTCTAAGGATATTCAGTCTAGGACCCTCATAGTTAAGACCATTTCTTTTTTTTTTTTTCAAAGATTTTATTTATTTATTTGACAGAGAGACAGCCAGCGAGAGAGGGAACACAAGCAGGGGGAGAGGGAGAGGAAGAAGCAGGCTCCCAGCAGAGCAGGGAGCCTGATGCGGGGCTCGATCCCAGGACCCTGGGATCACGACCTGAGCCAAAGGCTTACGCTTAACCACTGAGCCACCCAGGTGCCCCAAGACCATTTCTTATTTTTATAAAATGTAGGAAAGTATTCTTAATTTATTCATTTGGATAGGAGTCTTGTCCATCTGCTATTTCAAAAAATGACACTTCTCAAAAAGAATTTTTTTAAAGACACTTCTCTTCCAACAACAACAAAAAATGTCCATCATCTTGTCGTGCCTAGAACGTCACCTTCTTTCCCAAGCAGAAGACAGGTTTTTTTTTCATCTCTGCTCTATTTCTACAACTTCAAGACTATTTCAGTCCACTTGATTTTGAATTCCCTCTATCTTCATCTTATTGATGCTTTTTACTTCATAACCTCATATCTCACTCTTCTGAAACTGCCATCTTACTCCCTGGTTTGCCACCACCCCACCATTTCAATGCCAGACACCCCAGCTCATTTACTCCAACAAATTAATTCAGCTGACACAAAGCTAATTTTCCTCTACATAAGGAAAGATCTGTAGCTATGCAGTTTAAAAATTGCCCAGTCATGGTCTTATACCACTGAGAAAGGTAGGCAACAAAACTCCCCCGAAAGTCAAGGTCACAAAGAGTAATTGCTGTACCCCCAACCACACTTGTTCAGCAATACCTAGCATCCTTCCCAAGTTGTCTGACAACCAAAGGTTCGGTTTCCAACAAAGAAAAGAAAGTGAACATGATGCTTCCCTGAAGACATTCTCTAGCCTCCTCACAACCGACTTTAAATAGAATGATTATCTGAAGAGGAAAAGGGAAATTTGGACTGGTGCAAGTCTTTATTACCCCTTTACCCCTTCCTCTCTAAGTCCCAGACTACTATTAGCCCTAAGACTTGCTTTATTTACTTAGAATAGACATGCAAGACCGAGAAAAGACTGGCTCCCAGGAATCCTTAAAGGACCCCAGGTCCTATGCCTGTTCAATTTTGCTTACTCAACTTTAGCTGAAAAATATAAATTATTTAAACATGGTGTTCATTCTTATTCTTCTCTCCTTTCTTCAAAGAACTCAAATCATCTCAAATGATCTACCAGTGATTCTACAACTTAAGGATAAGTCTTCCCTATCATGCTGATTTCACAAAATATAAAACACAATAACACAGAAGCCTCTCAAAGCCAACTGATCTTCCCATTGAAATTATCACCACTCTCCCAGTCTGCTTTTCATACCTTTCTATTCTACCATCTTACTTCTGGTCCTAACTGCCCATTATTATATTACACAGATTCATCTCCCTAATACCTATCTATGAACATGTGAATGATCTTCTAAACAAAGCATCTCAGATTCTCCACTGTTCATCCATTTAACTATAAACTATAGTTCATGATTCAAGACCCTCTCAAATACGGGCACCTTACCTAACAGGCTTTCCTTGAACACCCTGTCTATACAAAACAAGATATCCATAACTTGACTTTTCCTCCTAGTTCTTGTCACCACCTGACAAACAAACTTATCTGTTCATATGTTTTTTGATTGCATAATTCTACCAGAATATGTCTTCCTATGTTTACTCTTTTGTTCACCATTGTATCCTCAGCCCCTACAAGAGTGACTGGTATATACTTAGCTCTCAATATGTATTTGTGGAAAGAACGGTTGAACCCAGACATGTCACACAGTATGGCTAATACGCAGTTAGAAGACCTACAGAGCTTTCACATACCAGCCATATGGTCCTCAACAATTTTTACTTCCTTGTGCTATAGTTCACTCATCTGTAAAAGGAAGGGGTTGAACTTCATCTATAAAAAAATCTATATAAGTTTTTCCAGCTGCATCACCCTATATTCTTGTTTAAACTAGACTAAACACCTTCCCTGGCCCCAAACCTTCCTATATTCATATCTCTGCTGTTTCCTTCCATTGGATTCCCCATTCTCAATCCACATCTGTCAGAATTTTGCTTATTCTTAAGGCCCATAATAAGTGCCACTTTCTCCTTGAAAACTAACAAACTGTAAACTCTGTAAGGAGAGGGTGGAGTTCTTTTCTATTCTCAGCAGTTGGGACAATGCCTCCCGTATAGGTGTTCAACAAAATGACTGATGAATCATGAGTGTATGAATGAGCAAATGAACAAAGGAAGTTTTTCCTGATTTCCCCCAATTGCTCAGGTAATCTTCTGCCTTTGGACTCTTATAACACTTGGCATCCTTTTGACAGTTTACTGTGTGCTATTATTGATTTACTTGCCTAATACACTAAACGCAAATACCTTAAAATTAAGTACTATCCTAATGGTTCCCATAACCCCCCTCTACAATCTCTACCGTAGATCTTTCCCACAGTTGTATTTATTAAGTTCATCTGATATGTTAAACAATTAAAAGGGAATAGTGGAGAAAAAGGACTACCCTATAGTCATTGAACACACATGTTGTGTAGATCCTGTCACTGTTAAATTAGGCATTCAACCATAATTCAAAGATCTCATCACTCTCTCCTTTCCACACTCTGCTTAATGAAATTATTACTACTTTTTCATAAGTAGAACAGTCACTCTCCTATATCACTTACTACCTACCTTCTCTTGTAATATGCATATAGAAAGCCAAACACACATCAATACTTTCACTTCACTTAACAGCTAAAGTGATTTTTCTGCTCATTTCCGACTTCTACCCCATCCAATTCCCTCCTCTACAAGGTATGAAACCATTTTTTTTAAGAGATCTTCCCATAAGCCTGCCTTAGTTCTGCTCCTGAAAGACAAAAAGGATCCGTTTTAAGATCTTCCTTCCCCTTTTCTAAAAAGCAGCAACTCTCCAATTAATCTCAGGCTCTAACAATATTTCTCTGCCATCAAGATTTTGACCCTCTTTTACCTCTACCTTGAAGCTCTTATTCTGCTTCCATGGAACCTTCCTGGCTGCACAATCGCTGGTGTCTTTCCATCCAGTATGCTCTCACCATCACATACTTGGTTCCAACGTATCTATCTTACCCTTCCTAAAATGTTTATCAGTCGCTCCCTTTACACCACCCCAGACACACATCACATACTCGCACACGCTCTGTACCCTTGCGTCACTCTACCTCCGACATACAAGTTCCTTACACCACTCTCAATGAATGCACACGACTCTCAGAATGGTATCTTCCGACTACACTAATTCTAACTCAGTTTCTTCTGGGGAACCCAACACCGTCCACAGTACCTCCCTCTTTCCTCACTTCCTCATCCATTCCCCCCTCTTTTTGCTCCCACCTCCATCCAGCCAACTAACTACAGATGACATGATTCCTCAGCACTTTCAACCCAAGAATAAAGAACAAACTCGGGTTTCCAGCGGTCTCCCTCTCCTCTAGTCCTTCCTCCTCGCCCCCCTCCCCCAGGTGTGCAGACTTCCACCTCGTCCTCTCCCCATGCATCGCCCCAACCCATCCCACACCACACAACATTACCCCCACCCACTGGGATCAGACTCCACACCCACCTCTACTCGGGTCGCCGCCGCCGCCCCCCCTCCTCGCCAGCGAGCCTGCGACCCCGGGGGCGCGCGCGCACACACATTCTCACGCTTCCCTAACCTCCTTCCCGGCACCAAGACTAGCTGGCTACGCTGGAACTCAGCCCAGCCCGCGGGGGCTAGACACCCGTGAGTGTGCCCGCCCCGCCCCCTCCCGCGGATCCCCTCGCAGCCCCCGCCTCCCTGCCGGGGAAAGAGAGGACACAGCAACTCCCCCGCCACCCCGACACACCACCTCTGTGTCTGTTGCTCCATGCCCAACCCTCGACCAGCGCCCCCCACGTACGGGGCCGACCTCTGCACTCACCGGAGATACTGCGCGCTCTGCAGGCTCATCCTCCGCCGCCGCGTCTTCCCGCGAAGCCTCTGTGGGTCTCTCAGGCTCCTCGAAGCGGCCCCGCGGCACCGCGGGTGCTGGCGGCCGCCGCCATCTTCCTCTCCTCCGGCTCCTCCTCGCTCGGCGGGGGGGTGGGGGTGAGTGAGGCGAGGGGGAGGGAGCGGGGAAAGCTGCTCTCGCTGCTGCTCTGGCCCGTGGGGCGCAGGGACACTCCGACCCGGGAGGGGGGAGGGGGAGGGAGAAGGGAAGGGGGCGGGGGGAAAGGGGAGGGAGAAGCAGAGGAAGGAAGTGGGGGTCCCTCTCGCGAGATTTCAGTGGCGCCCGTCCCTCCGGGTGACTTCTGCCTCTCTGTACCGCTCCCTCTTGGGATCGGCTAACTGTGAGGACCCTGTGCGGCTTTTGAGCGACCTGCTGGAGGCGTTTGGCGGCTTCCGGCCAATCCACCCCTCTCCCGCGCGAGGGGGTAACCCCAGCCTCACCGGGAACATCGAGCCCAAATCAACCAGGAGTTACACTCAAAGTCTTCCCCCGTCTTTCCACTCCACCCGATTTCTCTCTTCCTCTTCCCACTCCTCCACTCTTCCCTACCGGAAACGCTGCCCCTTCCTCCTACAGTTCCGCCCGCCAGTACCTCAACTCTAGTCTACCCTCGCGCCCCCGAGAGTGACGCTAAGGACCCCCTCCCCCTTTCTGGGGCCTTTCCTCCTGCACGCCTGGAGACTGTTGAAGGGGATGGGGTGGAGCCCAGGGAGGAAGAGAAAGAAAACCAATCGGATTGGATAAGCAGATACCATGGCAACTGGCGGCTGTGGTTGTATTGTCATAGTAACCAATGTGTGCGGACTGGGTGACCCTTCCTCGGCGAATGGATTCCCTGGAAAGTGCCCAGGGTTCCCCCTTGGCTTCCCTTCCGTCTAAAAGCCTCCCCCAGGTTGGGAATCCGGGTGTTCTCCTGGGCGGCGAAGTTCATTTCCTCTTCCCTTTCCCCTTCCCGCAACAATGGGGGGACCCCGAGGCATTCACCGTGGGCTTTTCCACCCGCCTGCGGCCGGGAACCACCTCCAGTTTCCTCTCAGTGCGGGGCGTGGAGAGGGCCGGGCCTGCGAGGAAGACGCCGGGCCTGAAGGCTGGCGAGCTGCGGACTGGAGCATGGAGGGCGAGGCGGCCCGGCGAGGCGGCGGCGCGAAACTGCGAGGCGGGCGAGGGGTTTCCCCAGGACTGCCTCGGGCTCGGAGAGGCGGGATCCCGCCAGGACGGGGTCCCTGAGGGAGGAGAACGGCACACGACGACCCAGATTCGTCTCCTGCCGGGCAGGGACCTCAGACTTTTCCCGGAGGGTCGACCCCTTACCGAAATCCCCCAAACCGCAGCCCACGCACGCCCTCGGCGACCGAGCCACCGCTGCTGCGGGGAGGCCTGCAGAGTGAGCGTGGGAACACATCCTAGAAGACTTCACAAGTGGTTTTCCAGCATTTAGAGCCAGGGACGTGGTGAGACGCCCACGACTGCCAGCCCTCTCAGAGGCACCCCCCAGTGGGGGTCCCACTTGATAATCAAAGGCTGACGTCCGAGTTCCTCCCGCTGCAGACTTCTTTGATGGGTCCGCAGTGTTTTAGAACTTGTCACTCTGTATCTTTTGGGTCCGAGAGGAAAACGTTGAGTAAAATAGTATCGACAAGAACCTAGATACTGGAGCGAACTTCCGATGAAAGGCATCTAGGAAAAGGATTTTCATTCTTAGAACAAAGATTTTTGAAAGTGTTAGGTGTATTTTGTGTCAGGTTTGGGGCTAAAAACCAGAAATAAAGAATGGGGTCAATAATACTACGGAATGTGAGAAGTAGCTGGAGAAATGGTCATTCTCATGGTTTGAAGGACTTGACATTTTACAAATTACATTTTCAATTTGCATTGTGGAGTCCTTTACGTAACTGTACCCAAATACTTTAGGATGTATAACTGTATAACCCACTCCCCACCCCCGGAATGCAGCCCTCACTAGTTAAAATCAGGATTTTAATGGGCTGTTTTGGTTTGGCTGGGTTTGGGTAACTGATTTCCTGCTGTCTTCCATGCTAGGTAAAGAGGCACTTTCAAGATCCTTCCCTGAGACCACACCTATTACAAGACTAGACCAATGTCTTCTTGGAACATCACGTATACGTTTGGAGGAAACGAAAGGACAGGCTACTCTGAAGTAAATCCCAAGAATAGATTATCATTAACGAAATAGAACCTGAACTATGCCCTGCCCCTCCTGCTACCACAGCCTACTGTGATGTGGCGTGAAGCTGGTGACTGTAGCTGTACACAATGCCCCCTGTCATCCCTCGCCTGCACCAGCGCGCGCCACCCACTCAAGGAAAAGAGAGCCACCTAGTGAAAGATTGTTCTCATCTCCAGTGTAGGTACTTCTTTTCCTTCAACTCTAGAGGCCAAGGATGGAGATTACTACCACATATTACCTAAAATACCCTACATCTCTTTCCTGAAATGTATTAATCAGATCTTTAAAAAAGATTTTAGCCAGAATAAAAATTTTATGTTAGGTAAAATAGTTACTCTCCTAGTAATCATCACAATAACACCTTTTAGGTCTGTGGCTTATAGCTCCAATAAACAGTATCTGAGTATATGTCATGACACTCCTGACAAGGGATCTAGGAGAATATTATTATTTTCTTCTCATTTCAGAAATAAGGAGTCTGGGATCAAAAAGATGAATCCTTTTGTTGTTTTTTTCTATAAACATTTATTATATTTCAGGCACTGTCCAGGTTTCTGTGGATTCTATGGTAAAGAAGAAATGGTCCCTGTCTTGGAGAAACCCACCTTTGGTAGAGATAGCAGAGAGTGGAGAAGTGACATGAATGCAGTATGGTGGGTGCAGTCATTAAGGTAAGAACAAAGTACTTCAGGTACACCGAAATAGCTCTTTATGGAAGCTTTCCTAAGAATTTTATAGAATTCTTCAATAGCTTTACAATGTCCCTACAAACTAGATAGAATAGTAACAGCAATGCCAATCCTGAAAGTAACTTTTGAAAATCAATAAAACTCAGAAAACCCAGGATTTACATATTGCGTAATATACATTTTCCAACCTCCCCTCTTTCTACTGTCCCCCCATCAAAAGACTTGTAGAATATAAGCATCCTTATGCAATAGCTTTTATTCACATTTTCCCCCTGCAGATATAAATTACATCTAAACCAGCGAAATTAAAGAGAAACTCTTACTTTGTCTAATCCTACCTGATTTTAAGTGTTTTTTTGTGTGTGCCTAAGTGATTTTGTGGAAAGATCATAAGCTAGCAGACCTGAGTGTGCATTCCAGCTCTGCCCTCCAAGTCTCTAACCTTCAGTTTCTTCCTTGACCAATATGGAAATGTTATCTGTTACAGGCTTCCTGTGAACTTTAATGATGACATACGTGACTAAGTACAACTGACATACAACACTGGCACTTGATAAATGTTAATTTTCTTTTTGCTCTCTTATTCTTTTATGTCAAGCTACAAGGACTAGAACTGCAGCATAAAATTATTGTTTTTAAATTGTAGCGTATCTACTCTTTGTGATACTCATAGGTCTGACCACACACCCAAATCTATTCTTATTCAGTGCTAGAAGATAGATATCCTTATCCATGACTCTGATCACAGAAAAGAATACAATATCAGCTCAGTCAGTTAATCGTCTGCCTTCGGTTCAGGTCATGGTCCCAGGGTCCTAGGATCAAGCCCCACATTGGGAGCCTCTTCTCCTTCTCCCTCTGCCGCTCCCCCTGCTTGTGCACTCACACGTGTGCTCGCTCTCTCTGTCAAATAAATAAAATCTTTAACAACAATAATAAAACAGTACAATATCAGGGCATTGTGAGTAGATTCAGAGGGTTGAAACTTTTAAATAACTTTTTATCACTAAAAAAAAGCCTAATATGGGGCTCCTGAGTGGTTCAGTCAGTTAGGCATCTGCCTTCGGCTCAGGTCATGATCCCAGAGTCCTGGGACTGAGCCCCGCTTTGGGTTTCTGCTCCCTGGGGAGTCTGCTTCTCCTTCTCCCACTCCCCCTGCTTGTGCTCCCTCTCTCTCTCTCATTCTGTAAAATAAATAAATAAAATCTTTTTAAAAAAATAGCCTAATATAACTGCATTTTGGCCCAAGTAAATAGTGTCCAGTTTCCAAACAGACAGCAAGTACTTCCTGAGAAGCTACTCTTAACATTCCTACCAAATTTACCCAGAGCTTTGGTAACCTGATAATTAATACATAGGAAGCCTCCTCCCTTTTTTATAATAATAGACATCTCACCTGACCCATGAAACCATAACAAGCACTAATTTATTTGAATATTTAGCCTACATATTCTGAATGTTTCCAAATCATGTACACACTTAGGTACTTAATACATATGTTTCTATTTTGATGAGTAGAATGATTTATCAACAGCAGTCTTCAAGTACAGGATATGTGTGAAGCCAGTCCGTGCTGTCTTCAGTACCACACCTCAGGTCATGGAGCTAAATGATTCAAACAAAAGAATGATTCATTCTCTTCAAGTAGTGAGTCAGATACAAATTGGCATTTAAACTCAGGTCTCTGGTCGCTCAAGATTTCTTAGGCCAAGGGGTCAGCAGTCTTTCTCAAACAGTTTGCCAAGTGTATATTCATTCACTCCTGAGCAGGAGTCACGGAGCCCGAAGAACAGTCAGGAAGCCTTGCAGCCCAAGATCCTAGAGAAGAAACTTGTGGTTTGGGAGGCTGTGAGGTAACAGAGAATGGCAGTCAGAGCTCATTCTCCTTCTCCATTCTCCTAATATTTAGTGGAAAACTTGAATAATCTTCAAGAATTTCTCCCAATTCCCAATTAGAAAATACCTCTGGGAAAGAACCACACCTTAAAATCTTACCTGCTAATTTAATGGACACAGACCATCTGGAGAAGACAAGAAATGCTCTAGGGAAAATGGAAGAGTATTAAAAAGAAAAAAAGAAAGACGTTAGCCTCTTAACAGTCTATATTGTCCAAGGGCCTTAGTGTTCATGGATCTCTTTACTACTCCAAGCACAACACTTCTGGCGCCATCTTGGTGTCCCCAGTGTGAAATAAATATGTTTCATGTCTAAATCTGTTGTATTATCCAGTAGCTGCATTTTTTTTCTTAAAACACCCAACTAAAAAAAAAATAATCTTTTAATATTTTACAGTCTGCACTTTCCTAATTTCTATAGGGTAGACTATTTTTGAGAACAGAGAATGTGATACGATATTCTTTGTCATCCGCTCTTCTTCAAAACCCTGGGAAACCACATGTGCACACACACACATGCACACCTCCTTCTTCTCCCTGTCTTTATTATTTTACCACCTCTATTTGCAATTCAAGCTTGATACAGATGTAAAGCAAAGAAACTCAGGGTGTAAGTTCATCACTTCAAGATATACTAAGGTACATACCCAAGGACTGTTTTGCTTTGCTTAACTATTCTAGGGTCTTTTCCATTCTCAGAAAAATTCTGCATATCAGAAATCTAGATAGTTTGTCCCATATTAATAAAAATTCTTAATATCATTGGATTACTAGATATAAGAGCACGTTCCAGAGCAAATTAAATAGTTAAGTTTATATATTTTTGTATTCTACATTTTAGTCATATTAAGCTTTTTAAAAACTTTCATTTCCTGGCTTAAATTCTCCACTGGTTTTTCATTTCCCTTAGAATAAAGTTTCCAATCCTTAAGATGACCTACGTGATCTGGTCCTTGCCTTCCTCTTCTCTAACATTTCCTGGCATCACCACACTTGCCACACTGACCTCCTCCTAGGTCCTTCAGTAGGTAGCCTTCTTTTCTACACAGAGACTTGACACAAGCTATTCCTGTATTTCTCCTGGACCACTCTTCTCCCTTCTTATGCTTCAAGCCTAAATTTGAACGTCTTTGGAAAAATCATCTCTACCCACCCCCAATCAGGCTGGATTAGCTACACCTATTACATATTCCCCCAGTACCCTTCCCTCTTCATGTCATTTGTCATATTCCTAATTCTTTTTGTTCAATGTCTGTTACCTCCAATTGGCTGTAAGCTTTGTAAGGGCAGACACAGGGACTTTTTGGCTCACTCCCCTAATAGGGTGCCTGATACAAGGTGTGCTCAATTAAGGTTATTTGAATCAATTAATCTGCGGGAAAAAAATAGAAATAAAAACTAGAAAAATAGAAATTTGGACCATGACTTATGTTCCTAATTATGGAACATAAAAATAATCCCTAAGGAATAAGAAAAGAACTTCCATTGGGCCTTCCACCCATCTGGGGAATTGAAATCTGCTATGATATTTAACAAGATGAAAGTTTTAATTAAATGAAATTTGCTTAGGTAATGAGTAAAGAGCACACTCACACGATTATGGATAACTCATCAATTATCTCACGGCAAAGTCTCATACTTGAATGTAGGAAAAAAGTCTTCAATATCCAAATCATTTTTATTTAACTTTCATGTTTTCTGATTTGAGAATAGGGAAAGCAGTCAACCCTTTTATTGTGTGGCAAAATAAAAAAACAACACTGGATGGCAAGAGAGAAAAGAAGCTATTAGCCAACTGGTAAATAGGATAGAAAAATTAGATTTAAAAATTCAGAAAGAAAATGGAATCAGACTATAGAATGGAAAACTCAGTGATCTTTGTATCTCTCACCAGATAAGTGTCTATAAATTTCTGGCATTATTACTGTTTTTTTTCTTTTTTTTCCCCTCCTGTGATGGGATAGGGATAAATAAATTGAATATAAGTTTGTTAAGGAAAGGGCCACACGGAATTTCACAGTAAATGGTAGATTTAAGTTGTTTCTGGAGGCAGATTCTCCAAGTTCAGTTAGACAGCGTACGTATCCTACCTAGCAGTCCTGGGCTCTTTGTAGGCACCCAACAGGTGGAGCTGCTGTTATTATGCATAGGGGGTGAGTCAGAGCTTCTCACTCGCTCAACTTCGTGCTCTAATTAATGTAGGTTAGACTTGTTTTTAAAAAAACGAACACAAAATGTAGAATCGCGTTTGTAGAGAGAAACGTACTAGCACACTGCCTCTAAATCATATGACCAGTTGCGTCATATGACCAAGTATAAATTGCCAACAGAGAAAACAGCTTTCATCTACTTACAGAGGATGTCTCAGTTCATTAGCAGTTTTATGTTGGAATGAGATGAGATCCAAGATCTGTCAAAGCTGAAGAGGATAAGGAGGCTCATAAGGAGCAAAACCAACTGCTTGTGCTTTCCCCTGCCCTCTTTCAAACTGACAGCTCAGGAAGGGCTCTCTGGCTCACTCTCCCACTCCCTCAACCATTGGCTGTAAGCTTTCTGTTCTACACCTCCCCTCCCCCAAGTGATCCTGTGCTTTGTCCAAGAGGACATGCATCGTTTTAGTTCTTTAACAATGTTTCTGTGGTGGGATCAAGCCTATAGTGCACCCAGATATTCGAATGCCAATATTTCCAAAATGTAGGCAGCAGTGGCCTAGATGTTACAGGAGATTATTAGCTGTAGAAAGAAGTCGAAATTAATTTTCTGTAAGTATTTGTCGGACAGCCAAATTTTAGCATTAAAGCAAAGTAGGAATCTTAGGCAGAGTTATGAGTTTAGGGTCTATGAGGAGTGTTCATAACTGAGGATCCGTTCTTATCTTTCACTGCTCTTTCAAGACAAACCTGAATCTAAACCAGTACTTTACTTCTGGGAAACTTAATCTGGGTATATCCTGATACTAAGGAGAAAGGTTGATAAGTTATGGCTCCTTTAGAATTTTATTATTTAGTTAGTTATTCTTTCATTCATTTAACCTTCAAAAACATATTGAGGGGGCGCCTGGGTGGCTCAGTCGCTTAAGCGTCTGCCTTCAGCTCAGGTCATGATCTCAGGGTCCTGGGATCAAGCCCAGTGTCGGGCTCCCTGTTCAGCAGGGTGTCTGCTTCTCACTCTGCTTCTCCCTCTGCCTCTTCCCCTGCTTGTGCACTCACTCTCTCACTCTCAAATAAGAAAAAAAAAAAAAAACAACCCACCATATTGACAATTTTCTGTGTGTTGGGTCATATGCTCATCACTGGGGTAGAGATGGTGAACAATACAGTCTTGCTATCAGAGTTTAAAGTTTAGAGGGCAATTAAGGAAAGGGGCAGTTATATTACAGAATAATAATCTGTGGTAGAGGTCTTTGGAACCATTCCAGCTTGAGATCAAGTGCGGGCATGCAATCAGATAATCCCCTTACGTGTCCCAGTCAACTACAAAGTCCCTCAGAATGAGATTTTTTGGAGTTTACTGTTTCAAATTCTGTTACTTAGCAGGAAAAGTAATATATACAGTTCAACTGTCCAGAAAAGTGATGGAAAACTATAGCCAAAAGCATTTTAGACTAAAATATACCCGAAAGGTACAAAACTGTATATATGAAGTATAACCACCAAAGAGAATTACATAGAAAAAGGGTCAGAAATACAGTAAAATACTAATAGCAATTGTTTCTGTGAGGCAAACTATTTATGGGTGGCTTTTATTTCTTGTATTTTTCAACATCTCCCACCAACCAAAGGGTAAAATAGATTAGGTGGTTGTCGATGCTGTTATTGTTAGGAGTGTCATTTTTCATCATTGTTTTTAAAGAACAACCTACGTTACAGGAGTTTAACAGTAACATTGGAAATTGAAAAGGAGATAGATGAAAGAGAAATGTAATAGCTTCTCACCTCCTGGTGATTGGAAAAAAGATCTTATTATCCACAATTCCTTAGGCATTTCCTAAGGCTTGCCTTAACGTACTCTCAAGTGCTGACACCTTCATACAAACAAAAACTGATGGGGGCAATCGTCTTTGAATGCATCATCGCTGACCCTCTTCGGTAATTTTGGGTCTAGTGGGAACCATCACTGCCTGAGAAAGATGGAATGCCCTAGATGGGATTCACAAAAGGATCATTTTAAGTAATAAAAATCCAAAATTAAGCCTTTACTTAACCGTTCTGCCTTGTTTTACCTTTAGATTACTCTTCTCTTCCCTGAACTTTAGGTCACACCTCTGGCCCCTCCCAGTTGTATAACAACCGCATGTCCTCATTGCTCTGGAATGTCACCCGTCAGGAATCTCAACATTTGTGCTTTTTTTTTCTCTTTTCTCTATTCATGGGTGAGAAAGAAAAAGAGAGGCTGGAAAACTGAATTGAGAAAGAAGCAAGAGTAGGGAAAGAGAAAAAGAAAAAAGAAGACTATAAAGTCTGGAGGAACAGGACGAATTGATGGATAAGCAAGGGAGTACACCGCGTGGCGGTAGTAGTAGTTTTACACCTTCCTATTAGAATCTACTTTCCATGAGAGATGTTAAGAAGAGATTAGATCCCCAGTCTGTCTTAAAAACAGGAAAGGAATTTGGTGACCTCTAGAATATACTTCCAGACTCAACAATCTCTTCTCTCGCTGAGTGGGTCTTGCTGCCAGTTGGACATGATTCCGTATAATAATCCAAGTCAAGGAGGGTGGTATGCACCTTAAGAAATTGTGTATTGTCATTTCAAAGACTGATATTCTCCAAAACAGAAAGTATCATCTAAATTTGGCTTGTCAGTATGAGGTGGAATATCACCCTACTCTTACCCATTTAGGTAAAAGTGAAAATACCATTTAAAACAAAACAATACCAGGGGGCGCCTAGGTGGCTCAGATGGTTAACCGGCTGCCTTTGGCTCTGGTCATGATCCCAGGGTCCTGGGATCGAGTCCCGTGTCAGTCTCTCTGCTCGGCGGGGAGTCTGCTTCTCCCTCTCCCTCTCCTGTTCCCCCTGTTTGTGCTTTCTCACTCTCTGTCAAATAAATAAATAAAACCTTTAAAAACAAAACAGGGGTGCCTGGGTGGCTTAGTCAGTTAAGCATCTGATTCTTGATTTTGGCTCAGGTCATGATCTCAGGGTCATGAGATCGAGCCCCACGTCAGCTCTACACTCAGCACAGAGTCTCTTGAGGTTCTCTCTCCCTCTCCTTCTGTCCTTCTCCCCCATGAGCACACACACTCTGTCTTTCAAATAAATAAATAAAATCTTTTTTAAAAAATAAAAAATAAATTAAAAAATTAAAATACATAAAACAAAACAATACAAAACATGTAAGTTTAGACAGTTGTTAAACTCCTATATACTCTGCAGAAATTCCTTTCTTACCTCTCAGGTAACTGAGATCACGAGGAATCTTTTAACTAAATCTAACAATCCCTTGTAAGTTTTTATTCTTTCAAACTTTATGTTCTGTTGGGCAATATAAGTCATATTTTCTTCACTGAAACTATTTTTTTTACCTTGAATCTAATGATATATATATATTTTTTTTTTATTTTACTGCCTAACCTCATCTTTGATTCATTATATCGCTATTGCTCTAGTGATACCTAATAATGATTGGCTATAAACATTCCTTAAATGGAAATATAATGACAAGACTTAGCCACTTATTGGATGTGAGTGAGGGAGGGGAAGAAATCAAGGAGCCTTCCAGGTTTCTGCTTGGGAAACTGAATGGAAATAGAAAACATAAGAAATTAGTTGGAGAGATGTATAGATGTGAAGATAAGAATTCGTTTCAGACAAGTTGAACTTCAGTTGTCTGGGGTTGAAAAAGTCTTGTGGATCTGGAGAATTTGCGAGAAATCTGAGCCAGAGTTGTAGATTAGGACTCATCAGCATGCAGATGGTAATTGAAGTTACTTGAGGATTTTCAGAAAGCTTGCCTATGAAAATGAGAGAGCTAGGAGAGGTTTTATCTTATAAAGAGGTGAAAGATTTCCGCAAGAAAGGATCCAGGATAGAAAACTAATAGATAACAGAGGCCAAGCAGACAGGAGCATGGCTTCTGAGGAAACTGGAGAAGATAGATTTTCAGGACACAAGGACAGAAAGGGGAAATCTCTTTTCTGGTAGAATAATAATGAGATTGTAATTGTGGGGTTTCCCTCCCACTACTCTCATCCCTATCTCTCTTATCTCATGCCCCTATAGATTTCAAAACTTAGGTTACAAAGTCACGTAGACTGAAGAATCCAGGACAAAGACTGATGATTTAAGACTAAGGCTTTCAACACCATAATATATTTTTTAAAAAATTCCTCTAATTGTATACAGAAAATCAGAGAGAAGAGCAAGAAACAAGGAGACTTTGTACTCTGCCTCCCACCTGAAATCAGAAGCCCTGAGGAGATTTATAGATATTCTAAATCATTTTCTGGCATTAGGGAATAGAATAAAAACCTCAATCCCCATTACTATATAAAGCCAAAGAAAGTAGCAAGACCACAATGGCATCCACAATGGCACAGGAAAATAGCTAAAATAGTGTTGTGAGCTCGTGCTTTGAATATCTACATCTTCCTCAAAAACTTCAATCATAAAAACTTTTTTTTTTTTTAAATTAAAAGACATCTCTGGGTTCATTAACAAGATCATTATCTCTGGACATCAGGATTGAATGAGCAACACAACTGGGTTAGTGAGGATACAGCTGTGGCCTTGATGTGGCTCTGAAAGCAGGTAGAAGTTGGCTAGGACTTTGAATCCTTCGGAGTAATGGAGAGCAATGGCACCCCATACAGAGTATGGCCCTTTAAGTCAGACTCACAGTGAAACTGGGATTTGGGAGTAGCTATGACTTGCACCCTGAGCTAGAGTTTAAAAAACAAAGTGAACAAATGAATAAACACACCACCCGCTGCTTGTCCCTGGTAGTGGAAAGAAGCAGAGAAATCAAGACTTGTGCCAGTTTGCCTTCGGGCTCTCTTCCCCAATATCCCTGAGGAACAGGAGCCCTGAGACAGCTAGTGCTGGACTGGGGGTAGGGGCTGGAAGTCTTGGGATCTACATGGGAGCTACACTAATTGACATGGAGAAGGTAGAAAGATAAAGCTACCACTTTAATAAACTGCAAATTACAATTTGCACACCAAGGCAAATCAATACAAAAAACATAATGGACCCTTCCACTTAATTTTTGTTTAATTGATCTGTTAGTTTCTAACAAAGATATATTTAAAGTTCCCGATATACTTGTTCATCTATTTTTTTCCCTGTGATTCTGTTGCTTTTTAAAAATTTCATGGTTATAGGGTTAGCTGGATAGAACTTCTTGGTGATTTTTTTTATCATTTTTAACTTTTTTCATTTTTAATGTAATTTTTGATCATTATATGATATCTATTTATTAATACTTTTTTGCTTTAAACTATTCTGATACTGATATTCTACCCCAACTTTCTTTTGGTTAACATTTGCTCACTGTAACTTTTTCTTTATTTTCAACCTTTCTGTTATTTTATTTCTGGCAGATCTTTTGTAAACAGCATGTACATGGGTTTTTGTTTTTTAATCCTGACAGTCTCTCTATTAACTAGGAAGCTGAATTCATATGAATATGATCTATTTAAAATTCTCTGTCATTGCTACCATGTACTTTTGATTTCCTGTTTACAATGCTTTCTTCTTACCTTTTTGTGTTTGTTTGTGTTTCCTGCCTTTGTTAGATAGAAAACATTTTTTTATTCCTTTTCTTTTCCTCTGCTGATTTGGAAACTACAGTTTATATTTTGTCTGTGCTATAAGCAGCTACTCTTAAATTTTTAAATGAAGACTTTATAGTTTTTTAAATACAACTATCCTGTTCAAATAAGACTGAATTTTATTTTTTTTATTTTTTTATTTTTTATTTATTTTTTATTTTTTAATTTTTTTATTTTTTAAAGATTTGATTTTATTTATTCGACAGAGATAGAGACAGCCAGCGAGAGAGGGAAACAAGCAGGGGGAGTGGGAGAGGAAGAAGCAGGCTCATAGCAGAGGAGCCTGATGTGGGGCTCGATCCCAGAATGCTGGGATCACGCCCTGAGCCGAAGGCAGACGCTTAACCGCTGTGCCACCCAGGCGCCCCAAGACTGAATTTTAGCTATTAAATGTATTGGGCAGTTACTGGTATCAAAGTTTTAGTTACATATTTATCAGAACATAACATAAAACAGGTACTATATAGGGGTACCTGGGTGGCTCAGTCAGTTGAATGTCTGCCCTCAGCTCAGGTAATGATCTTGGAGTCCTGGGGTAGAGTCTCCTGTCTCAGGTTCCCTGCTCAGCGGGGAGTCTGCTTCTTCCTCTCCCTCTCCCCATCCCCCCACTTATGCTATCTCTCTCACTCTCTTTCTGTCTCTTAAATAAAGAAAATCTTTAAAAAAAAAAAAAGGGGGTACCATGCAATCAATGTATAATTAGATTTATCTGATTTCTCAATTTTTGTACTTAACATTTGTTTAATACCACACTTTCATTGTGAATTCACTTTTCTTTCTGCTGATATACATGCTCTATTAATTCATTAAGTAAAAATTTTTTTTTTAAAGATTTTATTTATTTATTTGACAGAGAGAGACAGCCAGCGAGAGAGGGAACACAGCAGGGGGAGTGGGAGAGGAAGAAGCAGGCTCATAGCAGAGGAGCCTGATGTGGGACTCGATCCCGGTACGCCAGGATCACGCCCTGAGCCGAAGGCAGACGCTTTAACGACTGCGCTACCCAGGCGCCCCTCATTAAGTAAAAATTTGAGGTTGGTAAACTCAACTTTGTAAGAAAAATTCTGTATTTCATCATTATTCTTAATTTATAGCTTAGCTAAGTATAGAAATCTATGATGCCAGTTATTTTCTCCTCAGTGCTTTGGAGATATTTCCACGGTGGCCTCTGGCATTTGTTGTTATTGAAGAGAATTCTGGCATCTAATTGTCATTCTTTTATGGGTAATCTACATTTTCTCTTTGGTGGATTTTGAAATTGTCTCTTTATCCTCAATGTTAGTTATCTTCACTATAGCACATCTAGGTATGAATTTTATTTTCATTGTTTTTCACCTAATATGTGCTTTCATTTCAAGAACTTTAGAAAATCCTCAGTACAATCGCCCCAGATATTACTTTTACCATACCTTTTATTCTGTCTTTCTGACATTGCTAATTAGGTACATCCTTAGTGTATTCTGTTTATATGTTGCTGTGTAACAAGTCACTCCAAACCGTAGTGGCGTGAAATGTTACCGTTTTGTTATACTTAACAGATTTTGTATGATAGAAATTCAGGGATAGCTTCACTTGGCTTCATTATATTCAGGGTGTCAGATGAAAAAAATTGAACAGCTGGTAGTCTTGTGAATGACTAGGTTGGTTTTTTGTTTTTGTTTTTTTTTCCCCACTCCTATGTCTAGGCTACAGTGACAAAGGCTGGACTCTCCTGGAACTGTAGGCTGGAGTACCTACACATGACTTCTCTGTGTGGTTTAGGTTTCCTCACATTGTGGTAGCCATCTTTCATCTGTGTGAAAAATGAATATATGTGTATGTTTGTAAATACACAGAATATCATGGAAGGATATTTAAGAAATTAGTAATAGTGATTGCCCTTAGAGAAGAAAATAGGATCACTGAGGGACAGGAAAAGGACAGAAATATACTTTTAATGATATACTCTTTGGTACCCTTTGCATTTTCTAACATGTGAATGCATTATCTATTAAAAAATAAAAATTAAAACCTAAACTCCCCAGCCATGCAGATAGCCATTTATTTATTCATTAAATGTAAATAGACACTCCCCCATGCTTGATGTTACATATGAAACATTGCACCAGCAATTCTAGGACTACTGTAAAGAAATACACCACACAGTCTAGCATGGCTTCTTCATTTTTTTTTTTTTTTAAGTAGGCTCCACACACAGCACAGAGCCTAATGCAGGGTCTGAACTCAGGACCCTGAGATCAAGACCTGAGCTGAGATCAAGAGTCAGATATGTAACCAACTGAGCCACCCTGGTGCCCCAAGTATAACTCCGTCAAGTAGAGCATCATGCTACAGATTGAGTCCCCTTCATGTAAAGACAAGAAGTGACTCTCAAGTGGTAAAATCTATGGATCTTTAAAGATCCATCTACCCCAAAACATTTCCTCCTGCTAACTTGCTCCAATTCTGAAAACCCCTACCTTGAACTTTCTTTTTTAGGGTAAAGGCATATTTTCAGCAAGCCCCTGTTACATACGCTGCACATATGTAACCTGGCTAACCTGGTAACAAGATGGGTTTATTCACAGGTTCTCTTTAGCAGAAAGTTAACTGGGGAATAAGGTTGGTTTTGGTGGGAGGGAGTTAAAAAACTCTGCATGCAACCCTGCAAAGGATCACACCCTTGAGATTTGCCACATGAGAGTTCCTGCATAGTAACAGGCATAATGAAAGAACTGAACATTTGGGAGAGACTGAGAAAAGCATGCATCTTTATGGAGTGCCAAATACAAACCTCACCTAGTTTTTATGAAATAATGTCTGGCTGTATAGTAGGGTGAAGCCCTACACGGAAATTATGGGAAGGTCAAAAGTCACAGTAATCGAGTATAGGTTGACAGTAGACTTATGTCCCTCAGTATTTCTTTTAAGCTGTAATAGTAATATAACCTGTTATAAAACGGTTTTATATACATCATCTACCCCAATATTAATCAATGTATGTCCTGAATAATGCTAGCCTCTTTAGCTCTTTATAGATGTTGCCAACATAATATATTTCATGATTAAATAAGTTTTGGCAACAATAGTTTAAGCAGGATATTTTTCTTCTTTGTGAGACTTCTCAGAGCCTATAACATGCAAGTATATATTTCCCCAAAAGAAAAAAAAATATTATGCAATGTGCTCAAAATTCTCTTCCCACAGAACCCTTTTTTAAAATCACAGCGCACATTATAGACTAATGTTATATAGGACACTTGGGAAGAGCTGATCCTTCCTACTTTTCTCCCGGTCTCTGTTTCTATCCTTATAATCACCTTCATCTTGTCTAACTTACCCTCCCCTGAATCATTACACATCCTCCATTATGATGTTCATACTTGGGAAATGGTGATGACATCAAAAGTAATGATGACCTTCACGCAAGGTCTTTCACCACTTGTTACCATACCCCTAAGGCATGAGTATCAGCAGGAGGCTCTGCATTTTCTGAAGCAATTGCAATCTGTAGCAAGACTCAGAGAGATCTGCATCAAATAGGAGCAGACCTGAATGCTGTATCTCCCTGTCAGTGTCATCCTGTCCCCCAGGTGTCATGATGTTCTCTGTAATCTGGTCTTGCCTTCTCTTAGGCCTCAAAAAGTGGGTCTAGGGCTTGGCCTTAGGCCTCCCTAAAGCAATAATAGTGACTTTTCTACCTTTCCATGTTTGATTCACTAAATTCCAAATTCTTTAAAGCTATAATTAAATTTCAGTAGAGTTAGAAACCAGGCCATTAGAATGGTACCCATCTCTGGCCAACATATTCTCCAAGGGTAGGGGATAGCAGGAGATGGTGGTACCACTGATTACGCGCCACAAGACAGTCTCATTATATGTTAGTAAAACCAAACGGGGGCTTATTCCAGCCCTAATGCTCATCTGAACATTTCATCTCATTCAAAAGAATAATCACAAATCCACCTTTAAAGAGCTTTCGGAAGATCATTTATCTTCACTGAAGTCTTGAAGAAGTAGCAAAGTAGTGAATCACACCACATAACTAGAACTTAGTTAAAATCCTTATTTATTTCCCCAAAGCCCCACACCACAGAGCAGCTGCTGTCCAAATACCCCTTCTTTGCTTTTCAATCATTCCCTCATCTCTCACTACCCTACTTCCTCCGTCCCCTTCCTCTTCCTTCCTTATCTTATCCACTGTGGGTAATTTCTTATCTTTTTAAAAATTAATGTAAATCACTTTAGCTTCTCCAGTTCTTTCTATTCCCTTATCACTTTTTTTCCGCCATTACTTTCCCCCACTTACCCCATCAACTCAGCAAGGAAGCTGGGAGAGAACAGAAGTGGAGGGAATATTCTTACACGTTACACTCTTTCTCTGTTATATACATACATAATATATAATATATAACACATATGTATATCATATATATAATATGTTATGTAATATGCCCAACAGTCCTTGCCCATTACAGTGTCCTGTAAGATTGCTAGATTAATGCACCAATCAGGTATTTTTTTTCTGATTTCCAATAACTAGTTCCCTTAAAAGTTCATGCCCTTTACTTAGTTCCATAGCATAGCAAATGGTATTCTAAGAAGTTCTTGAAAAATTGTGTAACTGAGCTGTGTGAGATTAAAACAAATGGACAGAATATCCAGGTATTGGTCATTCATGTGAGTAAAGCTGCCTATCTATCACCCTCTGCTCAGATGGTCTGAGCTCACAGGGGAAGACCCTTTTATGTCTTTCTTGTGCTAAGCAAGATAAGGAAACCATTGAGTAGGAACTAGGTCATCTGCCTCCCACTGCTTATCACAGTCATCAGAGCAGATTTCTTAGCTTAGAAGTTTCATGTCTTTTAAATGGATTCCGTGTTCTCTTTTCTTCTCTACAAACCAGGACTTTGCTAATCATCCCACCTTCACGCAAGTTTATATATCGTGTGTGTGTGTGTGTGTGTGTGTGTGTGTGTGTGTGTGTGTGTGTAGGTTTGTGTGACACTTCTCAGCTTATAACTTTTTGACTTGCATATCTAATCATTTACTGGACAAATGGTTCATATGTAAACTATGCAAAAACACACATCCAGGCTGAGTTTAAGATGTTAGAATCAGAAGTAAGAATTTCAGAGAAACTAAACTTGAATAAGAAATAGAAAATGTCAGCATATACTCCCCAGTCCTCCTGCTGCTTGATCTTGGTCAGAGTGAAATCAGGATTCAGTGGTGAAGACCACATCCTGTTACCATGGAAATTATTGTACTGTCACAAATTTAGTACTATGACTTCATGGTGAAGAGGAACAGATGGTCTGGAAAAGAATGGAGGCCTAGGGTTAGCAAAATTGTTTGGTGAATAAGCCATCTTAGATCCCTTCTGGAAGTAGGTAAGAACATAAATAATGAGCAAAAACTACTTCACGGGAGCTTTACAAAAGCCACCAAGCAAGGAGTTTAGCCAGGGTAAAACTACAAAGCTCTTTTCCAATAGGGAAAAAGAAGCATTTTACTGTAGGATGAAGCACAGGTAGGAATACAATACAGCCTACAATAAGCCCATATTCCAAAGCTACCCCTTTACTCTTCACCAGCCTCTCCCTTGACCACTGTTCAAGTAATATCTAGAGACCTCAGGACCAGCAATAAGGCCCACACTTGCCACACTTTCACACTGTCCCGTTTTTAGGTATTTCTGGCTTTAGTGCTGATTTGATTCCTGCATCCCCAGTCATAGACTTCCAAACAGCCGCAAGAACACAGGCCTGGGTAGCTGGGCGGTAGGGTTACTGCCTGCTAGGGGGCCGTGTGTAGCTACCTCATCTTGCCTGAGTGGTCACAGTCCACATCCTGTCCTTGCCCAGCCGGGTTGGCACTCTGGAAACCAGTCTCCACAGATTGGACAATAAAACCAAAGTACCTCAGCTACTCAAAAATTGACCAAATACTAATTTTTAGAACTGTCTGCCTAGTAACTTTCCATCGTGATATTGTTCGTTTAAAGGGCCATGAAATTTCCCAGGCTTATGAATGCCACTAAAATCACTCATCCTTAGTAACACGCTTTATTTAGAATAGAGGCAATGAGAGATTTCCTAGCATTATCGCCCTCTGGGGACGATTATCAAGTAAATTAACTAAGAGAAGCTAACAGCTAACAACTAGTGTGTGCTAGTCTAAATGCTTAAAAAAATTTGTTTGCTTTTTAAATAACTTTAGATCTATAGGAGAGTTGCAAATACAGTGCAGAGAGCTCATGGATATCCTTCATCCAGTTTCCCCTAATGTTAACCTGTCATATAACCACAGTACAAGACTGACACTGTGAAACTAACATGGGTACAATACTATTAACTAAACCACAGACTTCACTCTGATCTCACCAGTTTTTCCATTAATGACCTCTTTTGGCTCTGAAACCCAGTCCGTTTTACATTTAGTCATTGCATTTAAGTGCCCTTCAATCCATGATAGTTTCTCTGTCTTTCCTTATTGTTTATGATTTTGACAATTTTGAAGAATATTGGTCAGATATTTTGTAGAATATACCCGAATTGAGGTTTTTCTGATATTTTCTCATGACTAGACTGAGCTTATGGATTTGAGGAAATTATATCACAGAGGTGAAGTGCCCTTTTCATCACAACATATCAGGGGTACATGATATCAATATGACTTATTCCTGATGATGTTAACTTTGGTCATTTGGTTAAAATGGTGTCTGCCAGGCTTCTCTACTGTAAAGTTACTATTTTTCTCTTCCCATGCTGTTTGTTAGGACAAATCATTAAGTCTAATCCACATTCAAGGAAAAGGGAATTAAGCTTCACCTCCCAGAAAGATGATTATCAAAGAATTTGTGGACGCTTAAACATTTCACCCATCACAATAACTAATAAATATTTTTTGGTGAGGTACTTTGAGGCCATGCAAATATTCTGTTTCTAATTTTAGGGGATCTTGACTGCAGCAGTTATCACTGTGGTGTGCTGATGGTTATTTTCAATATCCCTGATTCCTTCTACATTTATTATCTGAAGTTCTTCTGTAAGAGAGATTTGATTCCTGCCACACACACCCTGCCACCACTAATTTATTTGTTTGTTTTCTTCACTTAATATCAGTAGAGACTCATTGATATTTATTTTATTCTTTGAATTACAATCCAATGCTGTAATTACTTACTTTGTTGTTTGGATTGTTCCAGTTTTGGCCTTGGGAGTAGTTTTAGGTTGGTTCCTGTGTCCTTTTGATATGCCCTGTAGAGGAAAGAGTTAACATAGGTCAGAGGCTGCTGTATTTAGAAGGGTCTGCCTACAAGGTTGTCCTTGGCTGGCATCTGGGAACTTGGCTTGTGAAAAGTTCCGCACCCTGATAAGAAAAGTTCTCTACACGGCTGCGGTTGTTTTGCCCACTGAAGGCACTGAACACCTGCTTCCTTCTGAGATACTCGGATTGTGGTAATTGCCAGGCAGAGAATGCCAGCACTACTAGCCCGCAATAAAAACCCTCAACTAGGAGAAACATTTAAACATATGCCACTGCATTTTCACTACCAAAAAAGGGGGCACACCTGGTTTGCCCCCTCCTGGGCTGGGAGAGAAAGTCTATGGAGAGATTTCTCTAGATTCTGCTTAATGTGCCTTTCCCCCTTAATGGTCTGCTGTGTAACTTTACTATGTCATTGTAATAGATTTTAGCCATTAGTTTAACTAATTCTTGTGAGTTCTTCCACTAGCATAGCACTGCATTTGTTAGTGGTCTTGGATACCTCCAAATATGCCCCCATCCCTCCCATCCTCCACCCTTCCCATTCTCCATCGCTCCCCCCTCCCTCCCTCTATTTATTTATTAGCACTTCCTTTCTTTGTGGCACTACAAGAAGTTTCAGGCTTGTATTTTCCTTGTCCTAGTCACAGAATCAGCCATTTTTTCCAGGAGCCTTGGTTTCTTTTATTGGAAGATGATACTTAGAAAACAAGGTCTGAGCACTCATTGCTAATGTGGTATCATTGCTTCTAGGCCCTTTGGGAAATAGACAAGGAAATGTATGTATGTTTGCTGACATATATATATGACATATATATATATATATACACACACACACACACACACACACACAAATTAATACTTATTTCTATGTCTTTCTACTTGTAATAATACACACATAGTGAATTCATACTGATATCATCAACTTTAATCTAGAACCACAGGGTTCATTCTAGCCTTTATTTGTTTGACCCTAGTATACATGCAAAGTAGTTTCAAAATTGCTGACTTATACCCCTGTGAGAACAAAGTCACCAACTTACACCCCTATAGTAGAGCAGCTTTTGCTTTAGCTTACAGTAGCCAGTCAGAACACATTTCCAAAGTGACTTAGCTCAGCCTCTTTCCCCCCATCCTTTACAGATGGATAGTCTGTTTGTAGTACAGGTAGATTGTTAGTCTGCATTCTATCCTGGGATGCCCCCACATCCTCGTGGATTTTTAAAATTTGCATACAGTATATTTCACTTTTGGTTTTATAATAAATTACACCTTGTTAGAATAGGTGTACCATTGTGTGTGTGTTGACAAATGCAGGCAGTCATGCATCCACCACCACAGGACCATACAGAACATCCCCACCACCTATAATCTACCTTGTGTCCTCTCTTTGCAGGTGACCTCTTCCCGGCTCCTGGCAGCCACTAATCTGGGCTTTCCATCGCTATAGTATTGCCTTTTTACAGAAGGGCCACATAAATAGAATCATACAGTGTGTGGTCTTTTGGGTTTGGCTTCTTTCACTTAGCAAATGCATTTAAGATTCGTCTTTGTTGTTGTGTGAATCCATAGTTCGTGTTTTTAAAATTGCTGAGCAGCGTTCTACTGTGTGGATATATTACAGTTTGTTAATCTGTTCACCTCCTGAGGACATCTCGGTGGCTTCTAGTTTTGGGTGATTATGAATAAAGCTTCTGTAAATATTCATTTACAGGTTTCTGTATCTACAAGTTTTCAATTCACTTTCATAATTACCTAGGACTCAGATTGCTGCACCCTGTGATAAATGTATGTTTAACTTTGTTGAGAAACTGCCAAACTAGCTGTACCATTTTGTATTTCCACAGCAATGACTGAGACTGCTTGCTGCACCACATCTTAACCAGCGTTTGAAATTGTCAATTAAAAATTTTTTTTAGCCATTCATGGAGGTATCTATTACGGTTTTCATTTATATTTCCCTAATGATTAATGACTCAGAACATCTTTTTATATGCTTTTCTCCATTTGTATGTTTTCTTTCAGAAAGTATCTCTTGTCTCTCTTTTTGTTCCCCCCATGGGGTTATTTGTGCTCTTGCTGAGTTATAAGAGTTCTTTATATTCTGGCTACAAGTCCTTTATTGGACATATGATTTGCAAATATTTTCTCCACCTCTATAGTTCATCATTCTTTTAACCTTTTTTTCAAAATCAAAGTTTTTAATTTCAGTAAGTCCAATTTATTAATTTTTTCCTTTTATGAATTGTGCTTATGGCGTCATATCTAAAAACTAATTACCAAACCCAAGATGATGCATATTTCTGTATTTTCTTTTGAAAGCTTGATAGTTCTACTTTTTACATTCAGGTATATGATCCATTTTGAGTTGACTTTTGCATAAGGTGTGAAGCATGTGTTAAAGTTATTTTTTCCTTTTTTCTGCATATGTATGTTGAAATGTTTTAGCACTATTTGTTGGAAAGATTATACTTTCTCCATTGAGTTGACTTTGCACCTTGTCAAAAGTCAGTTGACTGGGGCACCTGGGTGGCTCAGTCGTTAAGCGTCTGCCTTCGGCTCAGGGCGTGATCCCGGTGTTCTGGGATCGAGTCCCGCATCAGGCTCCTCCGCTGGGAGCCTGCTTCTTCCTCTCCCACTCCCCCTGCTTGTGTTCCCTCTCTCCCTGGCTGTCTCTCTCTGTCAAATAAATGAATAAAATCTTTTTTAAAAAATCAGTTGACTATATTTTAATGACTCTATTTCAGGGTTTTTCTGCTTCATTGATCTATGTGTCTCTCCTTTGCCAATTCCATACTATTTTGATTACTATAACTTTATAGCAAATCTTAAAATTGAGTAGTATGATTCCTCTCTCTCCATATATATATACTTATATATAAATATATGTATATACTTATACATATATTTATTTTTGTATTTATTTATATATATATAAACTATATTTACTTCATATATATGGTATATATAATATTTTATATATAATATGTAAATACATACAAATGTATATTTATATATAAAATATATAGGTAAATATATATAAGTAAATATATTTATATATATTATGTATCACATATATTATTCCCCAGTCCAGTTCTAACATCTATCTCATGTCTGAGTTTACTTATGATGAGTGCTTTGTCTATTCAGCTGCCAGCCTGGATGTTTTAAATGCATTATCAAAGTTTTCAAATGCATCTATGAGTTTAAAGAGGATTTTTAAAATGTTGTGACTACATTTTATGATCATCTAATATGAGATTATTCTGGATCTTGTCACAAAGTGTTAGTCCTCATGTTTGTTTCTAGCTGTGTTTGTACCAGTGAATATCTAAAGTAACAGCATATAGTATTTAGTGAGTGGAAAAGCATGTCAGACTCCTGTAAATTTTGCATGCCTTAAAGTCAAAATGACAATAGTTTTCCTGCATATACTGCTGTAGTTATGTTGATTAATTTTACCAGTTATGTAGACAAAACTAAGCTTTTGCAGTGACAATAATAACTGGAAAGATATTTTCATAGAAAAATACTTTGGCTTAAGTTAATTTATAACTTGAAATTTTGGGTAAATGTGATGAAGATGACTTAGTGCCAGCTAATGAGTAATGGCTGACCTACCTAGTATGTAAGTTTCTTATTTGCATCAAATGAAAGTTAAATTATGTCGTGCTAACTTTCTCCTGCAAAAGAAATGCCTCTAGTAGTTTAAGTGAGGAGTAGGAGAATTAATCTGCACTGTAACAGTTTCATACTGCAAGTGGATATATTGCTTCAATATCATCTTTGTCAACCCAATTTTGACAGATTATCAGCAGAAGTATGGTAGTATGAACTTAAAAAAGAATTTTGTATTAACTAGTATTTTTCCCAGAATTGTATTTTGGGGTGCACTGCTGAATAATGGGCAGTTTAATGTTGGATTTGGAGTTAAAAACAAATTCATTGTTTAAAATGGAAAGCAATGGCAATAACGACAGCCCACATATTAGCCACTCAGTTAAAAATCTAACTAAGTCTACAAGTGACAGAAAGCAGAAGGGAACTCTCATTGCCCTCTCCTCCTTATTTGGAATTGGCAACTTCAACCTGAGTTCTTTGAGCAGAAGCAGCCCTCCCATGTACCTCATAAGGGGGCAAGCTGGTGATCAATAATAGGACCAGGGTACCTGGCAAAGGAAGTGGGACCTAAAATCCATCTAGAGGAAGAAGCATCTTTTCTCATTTACACAGAGATGTCAAATGGGGTAACGGCGCCCTAGCTGAAGAATCCTTTCCTTTGCCACGTTTGTTGTATTAGTCAGGATACATATAGCTGCAAGTCACAGAGCATGCGACAAAGAATGCCTTAAGTAATTAACACATTTATCTGGAGATCGATGGTTCCAGGGTTGGGAAGTGGCTTGATGATGCCATTAAAGATTTTTCTTTTTAATCTTTCCACTCTGACATCCTTGAGTGTTGAATGTTTATCCTTGGATGGTCATCTCATGGTAACAAAACTGCTGTTACAGCTCCAAGACCACATCTTCATACGATTGTATTGAACCCCCATCTCTGTTTTTATCAGAAATAAAAATTATGGGGTACCTGGGTGGCTCAGTCAGTTAGCATCTGCATTCGGCTCAGGTCGTGATCCCAGAGTCCTGGGATCCAGTCCCATGTTGGGCTCCCTGCTTAGCGAGGAGCCTGCTTCTCCCTCTGCCTCTGCTGCTCCTCCCCGCTCCCCCCCTCCCCCCACCCCCGCCGTACTCTCTTGCACTCCCTCTTGCTCACTCACTCTCTAGTAAATAAATAAATAAAATCTTTTAAAAAAATTATTCACAGAAGTAAATCCATCCTCCCACCCCAGCCAACTTCCTCTCATGTATTATCGGCCAGAACTGGGTCACATAGCTACTCTGGCTTTAAAGAGAGGTGGGAATGACTGCCTGAGAAAAGGAAGAGAGTTGGCAACAAACAGTGTCTACCACACCCATAAAAGAAAAGACTTTTTTTTACTTTCTGTTTCAAAGGCAAGCTCCAAATCTAGTAAGCAAAAAGCATCTCAACCACCCTTTGGAATTTTTCTTGAATCACTTTGTAATCTCTATACTATCACATTCATTCAGACTAAGTAGAAAGAAGATAAATCTTAGTTAGTTTGAAATAAAAAAAGTTATAGAGTAATTCTAGTACTTGCATGTCTAGCACTTTAAACGGCACCTTCTCAGGCTAGCTGGCAGAGGCCAAGAATGAATCCTTCAGACGAAGCTTTAAGAAATGGACATCTTTGTATACAAATGGGTCTGTCAAGCTTCTTAAACATTTTCTTCTGCAACCCTGTTGAGTATGGGTACTTTTTGTGTATGCAGGATGGAGGAGTGGTCGATCAAGGGCACAACTAAAGGAAACTGAGGCAAATTAATGCAATATTGGCTTTTCAATTTAGTTTCCTAAATTATGAGGAATCTTGGTATTTAGGGAAATCCTATTTGTGACTCTCTTTCTCTAAAACAAGAAATCCATCAATAGTCAAATAACCACCCCCTAATTACCTCTTTACATGTAAACATGGATTTACATATATGAAGTTTGGCTAATATATAGTATCCTTTTCTGCCTTGGTTTCCCTTAGTTGTATTATTTTCAATAGTATTCACATGTCTCATAACAAAAATTTCCAGGGAAACTCTTGTTTCTATGCTCCCCAAGCAAGACACTTCCCTCTCCCCACACACATACCTCAAACAAATATACCAAACTCCACTTTATACTTTGAAAAAGTCCATCTTAAAAAAGGAAAGAAAGAAAAGAAAGAAAGAAAGAAAAGAAAAAGTCCATCTTGTCCAAACTTGCTTATTTTTTTCTTAGGGGAGCTTTTAAGAAAAGGTGTGAGCAACCTTCATTCTTCCCCCTCTGAATTCCATTCCCAAGTTTGAGAAATTAAAGCTGATTCAGGTCATTCTCATGTGAAAAGTACCTTCTTTTCTTCCAGTGTCCTGGGCTTGCTGGAGAGCACAATGGTAAGAGAGAACATGTCACAGCCTTGAAGGCAGTTCCTTATTCACTGCATTATGAAGCTGCCTCCTTTTCAGCAGCATACTTCATCTGAATCCACATCATGGCTCCTGCGTTTTTCCAGAGAGACTGAGAAAGTGAAAGACCCATCATTTCTAATTATACAAAGTTTGATTACTTCTGAGAACCCTTTTGATGCCATTTACATGAGGAAATGAACACTTTACTAGTCACAAATGACATTTTCTCTACTGTGATGAATTTCCTCAGATCATCTTGTAGACCACCTCAGTGTGTGGATAGCCTTGAGTTGGGGGCCTACAGGAAGATTTTAAAGCATTTTTACCAAAACCGGCCTGTGCTTTCCTTCTGTCAGAAAGTCTTCCTTAAAAGAGATGTCCCCTGGGGTTAAGAGATCCTGGAACTAGGAGAACATTCAAAGACCAGCTGAGCCAGAAAACTTTTCTCAGAGTCTCACAGCTGAAGGGGAAGGGAGGCCTCAGCAGAGGTGGGCTGGTGTGGGAGGAAGCAAAGCAGAGGGGCTGGTGATCATAGGAAGTGAGTGCTGTCTTACCTAACTCCATATGTCGCTGGAATTCCAGCTCCGGGGACTCTTGCTGGCAGTCGCTTCTGGATAGGTTGATGTGCTCAGCCTTTAGCTGGAAGTATCACTAGGCTACAGAGTGGGTTGGCATAGCTTTCTGTCTTCGTCTAAGCTAGATATCATGTTTGAGAGCCAAAAGACCCATACCTACTTCATTGTCCTGTGATCGGTAGAGGAAGGTGTGTACCCCCACCCACAGTCTCCCTTCAAAAAGGCAGCTTGATGCATTGAAACAGGAGTGGACCCTGGACTCTGACAGCACTGGTTCAAGTCCTGGCTCTGCCATGTGTAGTGGCTGAAGGAATGAACTTGGGCAAATCATTTGACTCCCCTGACCCTTTTCTCATTTGGAAAATTGTGAGCACAATCACTGCCAACCTCAAACCCCTTCCGCACACCCAGGCTTAGAGTAAAAAGTCAGAAAACATGACTTTAAAGCTCACCTAAAATTTCCTTTCCTCCCTTCACTTAAAAATAGGAGGTGTGGAGAGTGGGAAGAGCTCCCATCCAGAGGGATGGCAGGAGAAAAATTTGTAGCCTGTGCTGGCTGACGGATGTGTGCGCAAGGGCAGTTCAAGAGAACAACATTAATCACAAGCAGCCATAAAGGTGAGTCATAGAATGCACCCTCCCCACCCTTACAAAGTGAAATCTCAGACCTTCCAGAGCTGGGGACCTCTAAGTGCATCCTTCCACCTTTAGTTCAGATAGCTACATGGCCATCTGTCAGCTTTGAAACTAAGGGTGAATTGGATGTGTTCATGAACTTGGTGGTGGTAATCATTCTACAATGTGTACATATATCAAATCATGTTGTTAACCTAAAATATACACAATTTTATTCATTAAATCTATCTCAATAAAGCTTGGTGGGGGAAGACAGAGAGTGTATTTTTATGGACTCCTAATGTTCTATAATGTCCTTGCACTTTGCTTTCTAGAGTGCATCTACCAGTAATTTAAAAAAATGTCTACACACACATATCCATGTACAGTAGCTCTCAGTCCCAGACTCTCCTCTCCTTCTTTGAGTCCTCTTTAGATCCTCCTCTCTGACAGACAGTTGCAGGCAAGGTGAGTTCCTCCTTGCTTTCATTTTCTCTTCTACCCAGGGCACCTAGAAGCCCAGCTGCCCGTAGAGTGACTGTTGCCTGTATTTGTGAGACAAGGGCTAGTCTAGGGCAAATGCCACCAGACCTGGCACAAGTGGGGGAAGCTCTATAGTCTCTCTAAGATGGTGTTTCCTCTTCCCCACAAATTCCAAGGTCAGGACAGATGCATCTGTGTTTTATCATGGTGCCAGTCAACCCAGAGATGGAGGGCTATCTTCCTTTCACCAGATACTAAAGTGGCCTTCAGATAGAAGAAATAAATCATGGAGCCAACTCCTTTTGGTTCTCCTGGATGACTGTTTATTCATCCTTCCCTCCCCCAGGCCACTTCCCAGCAGCTCTTTGTGTACCCTACTGCCCTTGTGGAAATAGCGCTGTTTCCCAGCAGGACCCCTTGTTTATCTGCACCTTAAAGTAGGATTGACCCACGTGACAGGAAGTGTGAGCGCTGAGGGGGAAATGAGTGGGAGGTGGACATAAACACCAGGGGCCCTCCATGTCCCATTCACCATAAGTCACGATAGGGGCAACCAAAGGGTGTTCTGTCTTTTTTTTATATATATATAATTTTATTTATTTATTAAGTAGGCTCCACACCCAATGTGGGGCTTGAACTCATGACCCTGAGATCAAGAGTCACATGCTCTACCGACTAAGCCAGCCAGGCACCCCAAGGGTGTTCTGTCTTACATGTTACTTTACAACCAGTGTCTTTTTCCATGGTGAGTAATAAGTCAGTCAGACTTTGAAGTGCAAGAATGACTTTACTACAATATGGGAACATGAAGCCAGGACTCCCTATGAAATGCCAAAATTTACCTACCCAGTAGAGAGGCTGAATCCACTTTGCTACTCGGTCCCACTGCCCGGCTATTCAGCTTCTACCTCTCAGGAACTAGTGGCTCAGAAAGAAGAAAGAGGCACCTTCTGGTCTTGAGAAAGGCAGGGATCTTTACAAGTAGGCTCTGCAGTATTAGTGCTCAGATTTAAAATAGCATGTCTATCCTCCTTGACGGTCTGGACTCTTCAATTCTCCCTCATTCTCAAGCCAAACTAACTTCTGTAGCCAGCAGCCTGGAGGTTCTGATCTGGCCACTTACTTGCTACAACCTTGAGGAAGTCACTTAAACTTCCTGAACCTTGCTTTCTTTCCTCATATGAAAAATCCAGAGCAGGGCTTGTGAACGCTTAGCTCACAGAATCATTCATTGTAAGGATCCAACAGAATAACATATGTGGGAGCACTGTGTGCACTAGATGGCTCTACACATGTAAGCTGTTATTGGATCAAATTCTTAATAATAATAATAACATATCAATTGCAATTGTTCTCTGTCGGTCCCTTGTAGAACCCTGCGGTCCTCTGCTCATCTTTCTCTTTCCCCAGTCATTATCTATCATTCTGCTTGATTCATCCTTCCCACGTTCTCCCTTCCCCTACTCATGAAATACACATGCACAAAACCTATAATTCTTTCACCCATTATTCTAACTCCTGTCAATCAGTTTCTTTTTCATTGCATATTTACATTTCCAAAATAACCGCATTTACATATAATTTTCTCTTGTCCGCACAGAAAAGTGGGTACAGCTAGATACGGCATTTAAAGGGGTGTGTCGGATTTCAATTCAGGAAACAGAAACAACTGTAGGTATTTAAAGCAGAAAGAGATTAAAAACAAGGAATTCAGTGCTTATGAAATTCACAGGAAGAGCTAAACAAGGGGAAGTTAGGGCCACCACTGGGGTCTAGATTCTACAATAGCTGTAATCCAGAGGTCAACTGCCGAACTGCCTCTCAATGCCCATGACTTCAGTGACTAGAATCTGGGGACTACTGGAATGTGGGTTCTGGCTTTGAACTCACATCAAGTGTTGCTTAGCAGCAAGAGCAATAGCAAGGTGGCCTTCCCCTCACTGCCGCCTTCCAAATCTTATGCAAGGGCATTGCCCTGGCAGAATTTAATCAGTATCTAAAAATCTAGTTGCAAAGGAGTCTGAGAAATGTCATTTCTCACTTTCTAGGGCCAAAAGTTGAGGCTTTGGGAACGGATGCCTACTTCCATCTGACAATAATGTGCTCAAGACAGTGACTTTATCCTCCTTACAGAGTAAACAACACCTTGATGGCCTGAAAGAGAGTTTGAATGGAGGGGGGAAGAAAAGGGGCACAGATCTTGTAGTTGCAGCCTTTACAAATACCTGTGGGGATTTATTTGGGGCAGGCTTCTTTGTTTTTAAGACACATAACTCAGAATAAGAATAAAAAATTATGCATAGAGAGTGGAGTCAGCCATAAGCAAAAAAGAGTTCCAGATTTGCTACATGCCACACTGTCATAGATAACTGGGAACAGAACAGAAGCTGTTCCTGTTGAGAGAGAGGATATTACAAGTGTCTGGTTGACTGCCCAGGTTCAAAGCCTACCTCCACCACTTATTAGCTGTCTGGCTTGAACAACTTCTCCAAGTCCTAGTTTCCTCATGTGTAAGCCAGATGTAATCAAAGAACCTACTTAACTGAGTCATAGTAAAAATAAAATGAGATAATGCAGGTAGCATGCTGAGCATACTGCCTGGTACATCATCATAGGGTCTGAATGAACGTTGGTGAGGGTACAAGCAAATCAAAAGGCAGTTACGGTACAGGACACTGTGCTAATGCAGTGATACCAGAAAAATGAGGAGAGGCATTAACTCAGGCCTCAGGAGCTCACCGAAGGCTCAGGAAATAAGTTCTGGGTTGGCATTTGCTCGCTAGGAGAGAGCATTCTATATTTGACGACGAAAGGAAGTTCAGTGTGGCTGGAGCAGAGGGAGTGGAGTGAGGTTGGAAGGCAATTAGCCAGATCACGAGGGCACTTGTAAGACTTTTAAGAGCTTGAATTTTGGGACACCTGGGGGGTTTAGTCGGTTAAGCAGCTGCCTTCAGCTCAGGTCATGATCTGAGGGTCCTGGGATTGAGCCCCAGTCAGGGGACTCCCTGCTCAGCAAGGAGTCTGCTTCTCCCCCACCCCTTGCTCTCTCTGTCTCTCAAATAAAGAAATAAAATCTTAAAAAAAAAACCAAAAACGTGTGAATTTCATTCTGAGGACACTGGGAAGTCGTTTGAAGGATTCAAAGAAGAGTGATACGACCTGATTTATATTTTAGAAAAAAACCCTTTGGCTGGACTATGGAAAATGGTTTAGAGGAGGGAAAGATTACTGGCGGGAAGTCTGATCAGAATTTTTTGGATTAATTAAAGAGACAGAAAAAGGTAGTCTGAACAGGGAAATAGCAGAAAGATAAAGAAAAATGGAACAGTTCTGGAGATATTTAAGAAGCAATTGTCTAGAAAGTAAGGTATGCATTTTTCCCCCACTATTCTCCTCCTTCCTTGGCTTTCTTTATTAATTTCAACTAGGAAACAAAAATTCTTTAACAAATTTATCTTCTTAGGTAACAGATAAGTGCTGTCATAGTGGGTCTCCAGAAGCATATGCCCCATGTTAGTTAACTTAGTAGAGATGTTCTTATTGCAAATTTCAGGTCATGTGGAAAAAAAGATGGAGCAGGGACTATATTTGCATCTGGCTTTTGCTTTGGTGTGTTTGGGGTAGTAGAAGTGGGACAGTGCCCCCTTACAAGTCCAACTGAGTAAATGAGCAAAGGCAGACCTATTTTTTGGCCCCTGGTGAGTGGACTAAGATAGTTACATGACTCAAGCTGAGCTAATAGAATTCCATCTCTACAGTTTGTACTAAGACAGAAACTGAGGTCCGTGGATGTTGGGAATTGGAAGTTGTGTATAGTCTGCCGTAGTTTGGCCCGTGAAAATCTGAATCATTCTTATAGAGCAGCAGGAACCAAGAACCTTTCAGAGAACCTGGTGTACAGAGAGAAGGGTAATGCCAATGCTTGGCACAGACAGCAGATCATGGGGAGGAAAGAGAGAGAGAGAGAGGAGGGGTGGAGAGGGGGAGAGAAACTGAAGGAATTTAAAGCTTCTAGTTGCCATGCAAGGACGTTTTAGAGAGTATTTAGTTCTCATCCTCAAAAGAGTATTTCCAACACTCTCTTCAATCCTTGAAAGCTACAGCACAAACATCCTGGATTCATCTAGGATTATGTTTACCTTGGCATGCTTTGCTCCTTTCCCACCAGCTTCTACCTTCCCACCAATCAGTAAGTCTCAGCTTACCCTCTACAAGAAACTGGAGTTCTGAATATTAACAAGACATGTTCAATCAGATTATTGAATTTGAGGTCTACACTATATATTTTCTTCTTAAAGCAATGTTGGGGACATAATTTTGTTAAGCTTCTCTACTGTGCTCTATAACAATCCTTCCCAGCCAAGGCCTCTTTCCTGTTTCCCTTGCTCTTTGAACCCAGCGTGGGCAAATGACCCAGGTTTGGCCAATTAGAATACTTCTCTTTGTAATCACAGTGACTGATCAGGAAAGGGCACAAGATCAGTGCCAGATAATCAGTCTTCCTTAAGACTTCACTGGCATTCCTGGGAAGGATGTACCCTTTTCAATAGGATTATGATCTGTAAGGACAATGTCAATTGAGGCTGCCAGCAGCCACCTTGTTTTGATGTGAAGAGCACCCATCTGAAAATAAAGCAATCACAAAGGAAAGTAAACAGGGATGATAAGAGAAAGAAATAGAGTCTTGATGATATTATTCAAACTCTTGGAAACAGCTTTCCCTAAAGCTAGGTCTACTCTTTAGGATTCTGCTATGTATATGATATATATATTCTTTAAATTCCTCCTCTTTCTGGGGAGAGACTGCCGTTGCCTGAGCTAGCCAATTCTTAGAAATGGCAAAGGGCCCAGCAAAGAGCATGCCTTTGATAGGCAAACTAATCCAGAGTCAGACATCCTCTATCTGGCCCATAAACTCCAAGAGGTAATATTCTCTGCCTTAATCATCCTAGGGCTAAGTACCAGGCAAGAAGGGACCATGCCTATAGTCAAAGCCCTCCAGAATTATTCAAATTAGCCTATCCTAATCTGCTTACTCTGCCCTGTCTTGCCTTTTCTGTGGAAATAAAGGCCTATGGCCTAAGCTCTCCCCTCACTCCTATCTTCCACCTCCTAACCATCCTGGTGTTTTTCCTGTGGCCCTGCATGAAATGTCATGCCTCCTGTCTCTAGGACCTGTGAGGATAATACACTTTGTTTTCCTGGGCCTCTCCTGAGTCTCCTCTTATGACCCTACCTGGCTGACCATCACATAAATGACTATAGAACAGCTTCCTACTCACATAGATCAATACATTCTCTCTTTGGCATAGCTGGTTTGAATAAGGTTTCTGTTACGGATTTCTGAAATAGTCCTGAGTAATACAAGCAACTTATAAAATCAAAAATGTACAGCTAACAACCTTGAGGCACCTCAACTCCACCAATAAAATGAATACAGGTTGTGAAGATTGAAACTAACAGGTCCAAGTGGTGCAAATTTTTCTTATGCTCTATTTCTTCTGAAATTAGTTAGTACTGGCAAGTTGTGAGAGTAGCTCAGCATACCACTGTTATTTTTGCATCTCATAGGTTTGGGGAATCATGGGACTGAAATTCTAGGTCGATCTGACTTAACCGAATTGTGATTTGTTGACGTAATGGGAAAAAATATTTTGTGTTTTAAGTTGCTTATCCTTTATTTAAGACTCTCTTGAGCCAAATGTGTTTTCCATTTGAGTGATGTAAAGGAGAGAAGCAGAGAAATTCTCAGATGTCATTTCAGTGAATATTTATTCTTTTTTTCTTAATTTTTTTTTTTTTGAGAGAGAGAGAAAGCACGAGCAGGGGGAGGGGCAGAGGGTTAGGGAAGAGAGAGAATCTTAAGCAGACTCTACGCTCAGCACAGAGGCTGACATAGGGCTCCATCTCAGGACCCTGAGATCATGACCCAAGCCGAAATCAAGAGTCGGATGCACTGCCCCAGGGGCCCCAATGCTTATCCTTCTTAATGATACTTCTTTCTAAGTCTGCTAGAACTGATTGTTCTATCTCCTATTGCTGCTCTGGGGAAAACTTTATGATAAGTTGTGAGATCTTGAGTCTCAAGATGAAAATAATGATTTATATCTCCCCCCAATCTGAAAGAAACCATGATGAATAAATCAGCAAATATCTGAGCTAGCTGAAGAAATTTATTGTTCAAGGTATCCAATGCATATTGGTTATAAACACCTGTGGTGCCGGCAGTATTACTATGTTTGTAATTGATAACTAGGCTTTAAATTTTGGAAACATTTTTTACTTGTGAAAGATGATTTGAATGATTGAAGAAATTATAAGTCTGAGTGAGGTTTTGGGGATTTAGAGCTAGAGGAAGGGGAATCTTGATCTAGGGACATTTTTCACTTCACAGATGTAAAAATATTTGCTTGCAGAGAAGGCGGGGACAGTAATGCCAATCATTTTAGCTGTATCCCTAAAGACGTTATCTTGAAGAAAAATAGAGAAAGCAAAAGAGAGAGAATTGTAGAAATGTTGAGGCCTGTAGAGAATCCCAAAGAGTCATGATTCTCTCAGAATAATATTTTTAGAAGGAAAACATAAAATAAATATTCACACTCTGACTTTATGACAAAAAACTAAAAGAGCCACACCAACTGTGTGCCTTTTTGTTCTTCCTATAAAGATGACCCCTAATATTACCTTGGAACCAGCTTTATAAACATGGAATGGTTTCCCCCGATCGGTGATGTAAATGGATGATTAATCTGGACTAGGTGAATAGGGAGAGAAGGGCACATGCATACCTCTGTGTTAGACTTTACATGTGCACATTTCAAATCAGACCCATAGATACTTTTGCCTACGCATCAGAACAGATATTTACGGCAGGGAAAGTTCTTGGTTGGACTGTCTGTCTGGAGCCATTTGGAAATGGAACTGGCTAGAGCAGATTGCAAGATTTAGGCTGTGGGAGAAGGTCTCTGGTTGCTTTACAGCCTAAAGCAATTACCCAGCTGCTGGAAAGTTGAAATATTGGACCAAATTATATTACCTAAGTTTAAATAAGCACTCCTGAGAACAGAGCACTACATATATTAAGGCACATGTATTATGCAAAGTTGACATTCCCATTTCTATATCTCATAAGCCAACCTTGGAATCTTCCCTGAAAATAAATTCGTTTTTAGTATCTTTTTGGCTATTTGCTTTTGTTGGTTAATATATACACTACCAGCACATTTCCAAAGTTATTACCCTCTAAGATCAGCACTTCCAGAAATCGTCCTGACAAAGCCATCAATAGCAACAACTAAACACTTAAAAAACAATAGGTGTTTTGTAGGTAACAGCTATGGAGTTCAACCAAAAGCTGACACTATCCTTTTTAAAAAGTCAGTGACTCACACATGGTGTTATTTGATCCATATAGCACCCCTGAACGTACACAGGGCACATTGACAAAATAGAATCAGCAATAAATGACTTGCCCAAAGCCAAACAATTAGCAGGTGGCAGAAACAGGACTTGCTTGCTCGCTCTTTCTTTTTTTTTAATTCTTATTTATTTATTTTTAAGTAGGCTCTTTGCCCAACGTGGGGCTTGAACTCACAACCCTGAGATCAAGTGTCGCATGCTCTACTGACTGAGCCATCCAGGCACCCCTCTCCATGTTTTTATATTCCAATTCCAGAGCCCTCTTCGGGGATGCAGAAATTAGATATAAGCATAAGGAAAATTACGAGAGATGATTAGAACCACAACCAATTAATCTAATCAATAGAATTTAAACTATCACTTAAGACATAACCTACAAGACTGAAAATATTTATTGCATTGTATAACACATTCATGTTTCATTGTTACCCTCTGGGCACTGGGCTGGTGAAAATATTTTTGATCTTAATTCATCAGTAAATATTTACTGACCACTATTGTGTGTGGGAATCCTGAGTTGGCCCTTTTCTCTCGCTCTCTCTCTTTTTTTTTTTTACTAAAATTAACTTGTAGCATCGTGTGAGTGTCCAGTTATTCCAGCAAGTTAACGTTGAATTTTGCTCTCTACCTTTCCATTTCTCCTGGACAAAGAAGGGAAAACCTAAAGATGTGGTAAGGCAATTCTCAGTCTGTTCTTCATGTCTCTGCTAAGTTCCATTCTCTCACTTATAAAATAGGTATCACTTATTGATCACCTACATGCTACATATTCTACATCCATTATCGGTAATTTTCAAATCTCTGGTTTAGGAGGTATAGTTACCCTGATTTTTATGAATATGGTTAGTAGAGCATAGCAGTGAAACACAACTAGGTAGTAGCTTTGGCTCAAGAGCGCGTCCTTCAATCAAAAACTACCAGAGTTTGAATCCGGCTCCATACATACTAGTTTTCTGAACTTGGACCAGTTATGTCGTTTCTCTGTTCTCCTTTATGCCCATCTCTAAAATGGGATAAATTACATGAACTTATTAGAGTTATATGAACTCGCAATTAGAGTGAGTGTGAGTGTTAAATGAATTAACATTTGTAAACAGCTTTTAGTACCTGGGTTTCTAGCAGTACTCAATGAACCTTAGCTACCCTTATGAATTTGGTGTGCCCCAGGACTGAATCTGAGGGACTCTTTCCTTCTTTATATATCTGTTACTCCCTAGATGACCTCATTTAATCTTATGGCGTTAAATATAAAACTATACTGATGACTCCAGAATTCATATCTCTTGCCAAACGGATACTTTTCAAGTGTAAGTCAGCTCATGTCACTTCTCCACTCAGAACACTCTAGTGACTTCCTATCTCTCTCTGAAAAAGTCAAAGCCCTAGCCAGGGCCCGCGAGGCCCTATGTGTCTGTCCTACTTTTCTAATCTGTGTCCTACCACTTTTCACTTTCTTTCTTTTCTCCAGCAATATGCGTGTGCCTCTTGAACATTCCCTAACACTCCTGCTCCGCAGACTATTTGCACCTGCTGTTCTGTGTGTATTTTCTTCCCCAGTCAAGTGATATATGCCTTCACTTGCTTCAGGTCCCCTGCTCAAATACCATCTTATAGGGATGCCATCCCTAACCACCTTATATAAAGGAGGATTTCCCTTTCCTTTCCTTCTTACCCTGCTTTATTTTTCATTGCGGTATCTATTGCCATTATGTTTATTCATTTGTCTATGGTCTGTTTTGCCCTCTAGCATGAGAACTCCCTTAAAGTAGGGACTTTGTTTTATTCACAGTCCCTAAAGCAAGTGCCTGGCACATGGCAGACACTACATAAATATTTATTACTTAAATATAATTATGCTAATTGCCCAGCTAGTGTCAAGAGTTTCATACCCAAGTCAGCTTCCCTTCAATATCTCTTGCTCTTTCTACCCCACTAACCTGCATCCCATGCCAGGGAAGACATAAAACCCCATCACAAGTATACATCAATTCATAGGACTTTTGTATCTGAACTAGAAATCTTGCGCACATTAGGGCTGATTTGCTATTCAGCATAATTTAGCAAATATTTACTGCACAAATATTTATGTGATCTTGGATAAGAAACAACAACCATCCCACTAATATAGGGTAGCAATTTATTCAAGAATCTCGAAACCTGAGAAAGGTAAATATTTGTACTTGTGGATCTTTAAATTCAGAATTATTATGTATACCTAAAATTAATACAATGTTATACGACAATTTTACCTCAACTTTTTTAAAGGCCATTATAAAATAAGAATGAATAGGTATCACAGTACAACACTTGGCTATGCCTCAATTTCAATCTCAGTCCACTCCTTTGCTTAAGCCAAATTTCTAGACATTTTCTTAGATTTCTCTTTACCTCACCCCACACATCCAATCCATGTGCAAAGACCATAAATTCTATCTACCAAACTTGTCTTGAGACCATCTGCTTTTCATCAACTTCACCTTTATAAATCCTAGTCCAAGGACAATCCACTTAGCTTAGGCTACCAGCAGGATTTCCTAAATGTTTGGGGTACCTGGGTGGCTCAGTCGGTTAAGTGTCTGCCTTTAGCTGAGCTCATGATCCCAGATCCTTGGGCTTGAGCCCCGTATCCAGCTCAGCACAGGGAGTCTGCTTCTCTCTATGTCTCTCCCCTCTGCTTGTTCTCTCTTTCAAATAAATAAAATAAGATAAAATAAGAATTTCCTAAATGCCTTGCCCTCCCACTTTTAGCCTACCAACCCGAGTGATCTTATAAAAATATAAATTACTCATCACTCCCCTTGCTTAAAGCTTCAATGGTTTCCTTTTGTTATTCCTCTCTAAGTTATTCCACTTAGAAAAACCTCCCAACCCTATCATAGCCTCCAAGGCCTACTCCATGTTGTCCTGAAGGACAGCCCAATCTCGTCTTCTAGTGTTTTCCCCTTATTCATGCGCTCTAGTCACATTGGCCTTCTTTCACATCTAGGAGCACAATAAACCTTTCCCTGTCCCAAAATATGTGTACTAGCAGTTCCTTGTCATTTAGGTTGCAGTTTGAATTTCGTCTCCCTGGAGAGGCCTTTCCGGACTTCTGGATTTAAACTGGCTCCCCTCCCCATTCACCTTTTGTTCTGCCAGAGAGTGAGTGGCATTCACTGACTGCACTGCACAATCTCCATCTAATATTTTCCTCTTCTGCTTATCACCTATCTCCCTCCAATAGAACGTCAACTTGAAGAAGAGGAGGACTTTGCTTTATCAGCAGGGTTTATAACAGGCCTCACACATAGCATTCAAGAAACACTTGTTGAGTGGGTAAATCTTTGTTTCAACTTTGACAGCTTATGTAGAATCACAGTAGTTTTCTAATACAGCTTTAGTAACTCTGCCCCGTACATCTTCTCGGCATTGCTTCAACCCAGGAAAAGGTCCATTATTCCAGAGGAGGGATTCATATTCCCCCTATTTCTTGGCAACCACTAGGTGAAGATCTGGACTCGGTTCAACCATTCAAAATCATTAGATAAGGGGGGAAAGAAAGACAGAAATTAGTATTCCTGACATGAACCATTGTCATTTCTCACTTAAAATTTTGAGGAAGAAACCCCCCCCACACACACACAAAATTCTTAAGATCAAACACTTTTGGAGTTGAAAATGTTAGAGAAAGTAGATGTGGACAGAAAAATGTTAGCGTGTGGGAGGAAAAGTCAGAAGAAGGTAAGAGAAAGAGCTCACACCACGCTGTGAGTATCATGGTTCTGGGCTTGGGTTCCATGTCTTGCCTTGTACATAAACACTAAGGAAGAGAGTGATGGAGTGAGGTATGTGGGGGCGCCGAAAGGGAGGAGTGGGAGACCAGGACAGGAGACGTGAAAAAGGCTAAAAAGAAAAGAGAAGGACGGAGCAGAGCCGTACAAAAGCAGCCTCGGATCTTGCCGGAGCCGCAAGCGTTAAGGGGAGGCGGGGAGTGACGCGGTTTGCGTCTGGAGCGGCTCCTTGGAGTCCACAGCATCCACCGCCGGAGCCTCGCCTTCCTTTCTCCCTCTGCAGACATATCGAGACACAAAAAAAGAGGCGACCCCTGGACCAGCGCGAGGGTCCCACCCGCACGATGACCGAGACCACCAAGACCCACGTAATCTTGCTTGCCTGCGGCAGCTTCAATCCCATCACCAAAGGGCACATTCAGATGTTCGGTGAGTCCTCCCGCCCACCCCCGGAGGCTGCTTCCGCCTCTCTCCTTCCCCGGCACCTGTATTTTCCAGGGCGCCTGAACAGTAAGGCGTGTGCCCCTCTGGAGGGATGCGCCGGCTGATCTCCCTGGTGGGAGGTCATCCCCTCTATTCCGGGCTCCTGGGAAGGGACGTAGACTGCGCTTCCTCGGCGTCACTTGCTCCGGCCAGACCCGGCTCACTGGGGGCCAAAGGGTGGGGGAGGGGAGGGGCCGGAGGTGACTGTGGGTTTGGGCCGGGTGGGAGGTCGCGGTTCCAGAACTGGGGTGCGGTGGTGTGGTAGTTTGGCCACTTGGCTGGTGAGGATCGGGGTGGGGTTAGAGGTTGGGTCGCGGAGAAGGGAAGAGGGGGTTGGAGATAACGTGCTGTTTGTTTAGGATGGGCGGAAAGCTCGAAAGAGTTAAATGATGTATAAGCTTTAGAGACACAAACACACTCACACACACCACACACCATTAGCAGGGCTGGGGCTTCGAGGAGATTAATTTAGGGTTTGGCTAATGGTTCAGGGCGGCCCAGGGGCGAATGTTTGAGGGTTGTGGACCGTATATTGCCGGCGCGAGGTGGATGGCTGAGTGAAGGGGGCGGGGGGCTGGCCAGCCTGGGCTTGGCTGCCGGGACCCGCTGCCCAAGGAGGGGAGGGGGCGGGGCGGCCGCTGCGGGCAGCCCTTTTCAAGCCGGTGTTGATGGATCCGGGCCCAAGTTGGCTGAGGCTCTGCCCAGGGCGGCGATGGCACCCGGAAGGCTTGCGGCGTGCGAATGTGTGTATTGAGTGTGAGTGTGTGTGTGTGTGTGTGTGTGTGTGCGCGCGCGCGCGAGTTGGGGCGGGGGGGACATCATTGCGCGTTTGTTTCTTGGAGGCTTTGGGGCGTGGAGAGAAAGGGAGCGAGCGGTGGCTCCCGGCTGCTGGTTTGAGATTCAGCAGGGGCAAGGGAAATGTGATCGATGCCTGTCGGAGATAGGGGGCCACCGGCGGACGCGGCTTCTCTGCTGCTCCGGTAGGACCCAACGACGCGGAGGCGTGCGCGTTTAGACGCCGAGCGAGGGATGCGGAGGTCACTTCAGAAGCAGGCATAGAGTAGAGGTTAGAAGTTGGGAGTGCTCTTCTCTGGCACTGAAGGAAACGAGAAGAGGAGAGAGAGTGGGCTGGAGATGGATGAGAGACGGGTGGGAGGCCCTGCTCCAGCCTGCCAGCAAGGCGCTATCCAGAGGCGGCGGTGCTGAAGCGCAGGGCGCGCGGGAGCTGGCTTTGGACACACGTGTTTACCCCGAGCCAGAGGATTGCGTGAGCCCTCCTAGGGCTGTTTAATGAAAGCCACATCATATCGGTAAAGACTTGGAAAGGTGGCTTTGACTAAAAATACTCTTCTCTTCAACCTAAAAGGTGCGTTGAACTGGGCCCGCTTATTAAAAACCTCATGAAAAGAATATAGAACTACTTTGAGCTGAGGGCAGATTCAGGTAGGCACATTGATAGGATCCAAGGAGGGAGATCGAGAGGTAGTCATCCCTTCCTCACCATTCCTTCAGCTTTTAAAAGTGTCTTATTAGGAGCTAATGCTAGCCTACCTATTAAATAAAGACTTTTGTTTAAGCATAAGAGTAGACCAGAGCATCTCATCATTCATGTAATGAAATATCAGTGCCCTCGGAACATTACTTTCACTGATGCCTTTACCCGAGTCCTGCTTTTCTTCTTCTGCTTATTTCCTCTAGCCATTTTATGTCGCTGTACTTTATTCCTCTCCGTTGCCCAGGTGGGATGGGGCTTTCCTCTGGAACTCCTTGGCTCTAGAAATCTTTAATGAGCCAGCAGGTACTCCTTTTTTCCTGTGGCTGAAGTAGTCAATTCCACTTGTTTTGGATTGGAAGAGGGGTAGATTTAAATCAAAAACTGAGTATTCTGTGTTGCAGCTGAAAAGAGTTTGCTAACAGTGATAAAGGCTTTTGTTAAGTCAATGCTGACCTGCCAATTCTCCACGAATTTAGAGGACAGAATCTGTGGAAATAGGCATGGATTATAGCAAGCAAGTTTAGACATAGAGCAGATGAAAGTAGACTTTCTGACAGTAGTGACTATGTGCTTGGTATTGGGACTAAGGAATAAGAGAGAATATCTGTCAACAAAGCCTTATGAGCGTCCATTAGTTGTGTGTAATCCAAAGGGCAACATGGAAAGAGGATATGGTATGCTCACTGTAGCTTTAAGGAGTTTATAATCTAATGAAAGATTTAGCACATATACATATGAAAAGAAACAAGAACAAGAACACAAAATACATATTAACTATTCTTTGTAGAATCTCTTATGGGAATCTTTGAGCTCCTGATAAATTTTGTGATTTACTTCTGTAGTTTCTGGTTTACAAAGCCTTTTCATCTCACTTATTCCTAATAACAAGCTTACCAGAAAGGCATCATTATCTCCATTTTACAAATAAGAAACTGATGTTCAGAGGTGAAGTGACTTTCTTAAGAGGCTTAGGTGACATGGAGAGTGGGTGGCAGATTCCTCCTGATTCCACATTCTTGATTCCTCTTGCAGAGGCCTTTGCCCTGTACCAAATGTAGGAACAGGTGCTCACTGATCTGACTGCATAATTCCATGAACTCTATTTCCTTCAAACATATACTAACAGATTAGAATTAAATTGATCATCAACTAAATGAGATTCCTAAATATGCATTTTAAGAGCTTTTTTCCATCTCTAACGAAATCAGTTATCCATGAACTATTTTCTCCTTTTAAATGGCTTTAAAATCTTCTCCACAACAGTACAGAAATAATTAATTCAATAAAGTTATCAAACTTTCTTTGAGGTGCCTGAAATTTGTAATTGAATTTTTTTTAAAGACCTGAACAGGACTTTGAAATTAGACATCTTTAACAAAGTTCTTATATTTTGAAATCCAATTGCTTACCAAAGAAAAAAGAGAAAGACTATAAACAAAAAGAGATGTGCCATTCAAAACTAATAACTCACTCTTCATCTCTGAAAAATAGTACTTGTACAGTTCTCGATATTTGTAAAATATTTTAGAATGAGCTTTTCCTTTTACTTTGAGGAAGAGGGAAGTTGATATTATTCCTAATTGTGGCTATAGAAACACATAGAAAAATTTGATGTTTGTAATGGAGATATTTGATACTTATATACTTAACTATAGGTAAAATGTTTTCAGGGATGAGTAAGTTTTTGGCAAAATAAACGCATAAACTAACAATGTTTTATTTCGTGGTTCTTGCATAAGAGACTAAAATGACACTAGAAGTTTTTTTTTAACACATAAAATCTTAGTTATTGAGTATGTAGAGATTATATTTCAGTATAACTTTCTTTGCATTTATATTGCTGTGTTTGTCAATAAATTCACCCTTGGGAAATAAGATAGTAAGGTTAAGTAGTAAAGTAAAAAAGGACTGATCAGAAAAGTTTTGAAAAATAAAGGAATTGAAGGACTTGATCACTGCAGAAATGTATTCTGTTTTTTTGATGATTGCAAAATAACTGGATTTTCCACGTTTTCTACTTCAAAATATTTTTACTTTGAACAAGTGGGTCTTTTGAAAAGAGACATGATCCGATTCTGTCCCCCTTCAAGGGTAATGAAGAGGGCTTTTTATTTATTGTGGAATTGGAAACGCAGCCCCTATTGCTACAACTAGAAATCATAAGAAAAATGAATTTGAGTTGCTAGTGATATAGAGAACTATCAGAAATCAAGAAACCGTTTAACATGCTTGAAATGCCTGCAAAAAAAAAAGAGCATTAAACACAAAGTGGTACTTTATACTTTTGGCACCATTATCTTATTTGATCCTACCCTGCAAATTAAACTGAATAATATTATCATCTCCTTTTTGCAAATGACAAAGTAGAGGTACAGGTGTAAATCACTTGGTCAAGGTCATATGCAAAAGTCAAGATAAAACTAGTTTTCTGATATCTAGACTCTCTCTCATCCAGGATGTCTCTTTATTCCTTTAATTGCAACAACACCTTTGAAAGGAGGAGTCTCCTGAACTTAGTTATTAACAAAGGGTGTTGAGAACTTTGTGAATTTTTGTCCTTGGTAACACAGGCCACCAACAAAATATATTCAACAAAGGTATATATTCCCAACATCTTATACTATAACAAGGGAAAGCTATTTCTTTTCTTACTACTCATATATTTTCCATATAATTGTGTTGCTGGAACGTTTTTTTCCACCACTCCCCTACCTCCTCCTTCCTCCCCACTCTTCTGTTACCACAACTAACACCTACTTATCCTTCAGATTTTAGCTTCAATGGTACTTCCTCGGGGAGCCTCCACTGACTTCTAAATTAAGTATGGTTACCCTGACATTTGATCCCACATCACTGCATACTTTCCATGCCATAACTCTCATCTTATTATGTGCTTAATGACTGTTTTCCATGCTAGGCCTTAAGCTCTATTAGAACAGAAACCATGCCTGGTTTCATTATTGATTTATTTCCTAGTACCTAGCATGGAGTAGGCTTCCCATAATAGTATAATATAAATAATAGTTATAAGTAGCAAGTCTTGGCTCCATCATAGTTGTTGAGTAAATAAAAAATAAATGAGTCTAGAATCTTGTTCCAGGTAGAGGAATCACACCATGCACAAAGGCTGGGGTGGTGAGACAGAGAGCCATGATATATTAGAACAAAGGACGGTTCAAGGAGAAGGGGAGTGAGAGATAACACTGGAAAGGTAGATGGAAGTCTTATCGATTATGAAGGCTTGGAAAAGAATTTAAATTTTATCCCAGTGACAATGACAAAACATTGCATGATTTTTAAAGTAAAGGAAAGTCATAATTATATCTCTGAAGTTATGGATTAATTGAGTTTTGAATATAGATTGGTGAAGGGCAAGAATAAAAATGTAGTGACCATCTATGCACCTATTTCAGCAATACGGAGCTCAAGGAAGGGAAGATGGTCACCTCACCCAGACCGGTAGTATCTGGGATGGAGAGTAAGTGTATCTGAAAATATTTGAGAGGTACAAGGGATGCTTATTTGGTGACTTGATGGGTGGGTAATGGCAAAGTAGACCAGGGTAACTCTCAAGTTTCTGTCCAAGGTAGATGAATGAAGAAACTCTGAAAGAGAAGCAGGTTTGGGTTGGTGGGGAAAGTGAAGGTTCATACTTACTCTAAAATTTCGGAAATAGGGGCGCCTGGGTGGCACAGCGGTTAAGCGCCTGCCTTCGGCTCAGGGCGTGATCCCGGCGTTCCAGGATCGAGCCCCACATCAGGCTCCTCCGCTATGAGCCTGCTTCTTCCTCTCCCACTCCCCCTGCTTGTGTTCCCTCTCTCACTGGCTGTCTCTATCTCTGTCAAATAAATAAATAAAATCTTTAAAAAAATAAAAATAAAAAAATAAAAAATAAAAAAAAATAAAATTTCGGAAATATGTGTTCTAACCAAGCACTGATGCAAAAAAAGGAAATACTTAAATTCAAAGTGTCTTTGTAGCTGGGAAATCTGAATCTTCTTATAAAAGCTCCCAGTAGGTTCTAGTTGGATTATTCAAATTCCTCATATGAGAACGATATTGAAATTTATTAACATTATGGAACTAAAAAGATTTTTAAAAAGGGTGTGCTGCCTTTTTTTAAAGTATGAACTTGGAAAAAATCAAGGTCCTAAAATTGGCTTTTTAAAAAATGTTAAGGTTGTGAAATTGGGAATAGTTGATACAGTCCAAAAGACCATTCTAGAACTTGCTCGTCATAGTGATGATGGCTGTAATATATTTTCAGGTGGATTTGGGCATTCTAACTCATTGATAAGTTAAAAGTCCACTAATGGAAACTCATGGATCAAGCTTGGTAGTTTCACTGGCAGGAGCTGCGTCTGCTCATGAGATGAGAATAATGCCTGAAAAAGAAAATTTGGACATTTTTGTTCACACAAACAGGTGTTTGCTTTACTTTCTCCTGCTGAATTAACGAGGCCTCACATGAAACAAACTAGCTATGCGAGGGAAATATCCCATCTAGAATTCATCCTAAACCAAGGAATAAGATAAAACCAAGAGGGCTGATGTTCTAACAAATTTGAAATGAAGAAATATTCATTTTCAGTTTCTCTTCTCTTTTTGTTTTACTTGATTTTGTTCTACATGTCTAAGCCTTTTATTAGAAAATATGCTTAGAACTATCAGAATTAGAGGGCTCCTATGCATTTTAGGAAAAAGTTTGAATTACTACTTAGTAGGAACATCCTTTAAAATATTGTGAATCTCAGGCACCTGGGTGGCTCAGTTGGTTAAGCCTCTGCCTTCAGCTCAGGTCATGATCCCGGAGTCCCTGGATCAAGTCCCGCATCAGGCTCCCTGCTTGGTGGGGGAGCCTGCTTCTTCCTCTGACCCTTCTCTCTCTCTCTCTCTCTCTCTCTAATAAATAAAAATCTTTTAAAAAATAAAAAAAATTATGACTCTTAACAGAAACATTTGTATACACATTTCCAATGTTAGACCAAGGCAAATGAACAACCTAGAAGTGTGGAGGCAAATTAAAAAAGCAAAACCTGCTAACCCTCAAGTTTGGACCCTTCTGTTTCAGAGATATCCTCAGACATGAGAGGAAAATGAAAAACTGGATGGATTATCTGTATTTTCTGTTATTTTTCTATTGATAGGCAATAGTTGTGGAAGCAGTGTATGGATGACTGGGAAAGAGAATGGAAACCCACCTTTTTTTTGTTAAAGATTTTATTTATTTATTTGAGAGGAAAAAGAGCACAAGCAGGATGGGGGGGGGAGGCAGAGGGAGAAGCAGACTCCCCACTGAGCAGGGAACCATGACCCTGGAGCTTGATCCCAGGATCCCCAGATCATGACCTGAGCCAAAGCGAGGCTTAACCGACTGAGCCACCCAGGAGCCCCATACCTGCTTTTAAAAGTGTTTCTTTAAAGGGCGCCTGGTGGGCTCGGCCAGTGGACCCTATGACTCTTAATTTTAGGATTGTAAATTCAAGCCCTATATTGGGTGTAGAGATTACTTAAAAATAAAATCTTAAAAATAAAAAGTGTTTCTTTAGAAAAGATTCAAGTGTAAATTTTATAATATCACCACAGGTAGTGTTCTGAATGTAGTGATTGTTTAATCAATATTTAATGACACTGGGGCTTCCCCTGCTCTGCAGGGAGGCTGCTTCTCCCTGTCCCTCTGCCTGCCACTCCCCTGCTTGTGCTCTCTCTCTCTCTCTGTCAAATAGATAAATAAAATCTTTAAAAAAATATTTAATGACACCGTAAAATATGCACTTTCTAGTAAAATTCTTGTTCATTTTTAAAAAATTTATTAGAGAGAGGGGGAAAGCACAAATGGGGGGGAGGGGTAGAGGGAGAGGGAGAAGCAGACTCCCCACTGAGCAAGGAGCCCATCCCAGGACCCTGAGATCATGACCTGAGCCTAAGACAGACACTTAACTGACTAAACCACCCAGGCACCCCTCTTGTCATTTTTTAAGTTTTCAAATCATCCTGAATTGCTCAAGAAGATCCTAAGGACACAAAGAAATGCATTAAATATTTTAAATTTAAAATTTTTTCTTCAATACCACCTTTTTTAAAAACAATATTAAACACACAGAATTTTGGTTAAACAAGGCATTTAAAATAATTCCTAAAGATGCGATGTCACAGACTAAGAACAGGGATATAGGAATTTATTTGATAATTACATAACTTTATTTATGGACATGTTCCATATCTCAACATATGTAAATGCAGCATTAGTTTACAAGGAAGGAAGTTTTCCATTGCCAGAGGTTTTCCCATTATAAGCATTCCACTGCAAGGAACAAATTTGCTTTTTTTTGGATACAGTTTGGCAGATAGCCTCAGAAGTATTTTAACCCAAAAAAATATTACATGGTTTGACCAAGGCCATCCCCCTGACATTGGCATCTTCCCTCCACCTCTTGTACTGGACAGTATCTCCATGATCTATGAACTCTGCAGCAAAGGCAAATATTATAACCACTACCAACATTATCATCTTCCACATTATCATTTTAATAGTGGAGCTACCTTCTTTGGGCTTCTGTAAACTCTTCTACCATTAAACTGTTTTCTGTGAAATTTATCGCACAATTCTCTTCAGTTCTGGACAAGTGAGCCATTCAGGAAAATTGTTGTAATTCCAGGGATAAAGGGGTAGGAGGAAGAGGTAGAAAAGAGCAAGACTTAGAGGCTAACCCATGGAAGTGGTGGCAGCTTCAATAGCACTCTTTTTCCTACTTTCTTCTGCATCATGTTACCTCCACGTGGATAGCCATGCTGCTATATGTTGACCTCATTTAATATTTACCAAACAGTAAGAAGAGGGTGAGTGAAGTATAGCCCCTAGATAAGACTTAAGCATATGGTTTTGCTCTTGTTCCAGTTGCTTACGTCATAAACCTTGAACTTTCTTGATCCTTCTCTCTTTGCACACCCCATCTATGTCAGCAAATGATTTTGGATCTCTCTCTCTTCAAAATACAAGTAGGACCAACCACTTTTCCACATCTACAATCCTGGTATAAGCTACTGGTATCTTTCACCTGCATTATTTCAATCGCTTCTTAACTGATCTCCCTGCTTCTACCCTTGGCCCCAATATTCAGTCCTCAACAAAAATAGCCAAAGCAATCCTTTCTAAATGTAAGCCAGATCTAAGTCAGATCATGTTGCTCCTTTGCTCAAAATTCTCCGATGGCTGTCTATCTCATTCAAAGTCAATGTCATTAAAACGACCTACAAGGTCTTCATGATTTGCAACTTTTTCCCCTCACCCCCTACAGCAACACAGCTCTTTCCACCTCTTTTTTAGCCAACCTTACTGACCTCCTTGCTTCAACCTTAGAGTCTGTGCTGGATGTTCTCTCTGCCTAGAATGCCCTTCCCCCACATATTCCCGTGTCTAATTCACCCTCCTCAAAGTTTTTGCACAAATGTAACTTTTTCATTGTCTACTCGGCAGATCCTATTCCCTTGATCACATAATTTAAATTGCAGCTCACACACTCCCAGTCCCCCATATTATTTTTATATCTTTTTATATCTTTTCCCCTTACCGCTTATTACCTTTTAGCCAAGCATGTTATTTCCTTATTTGTTATGTTTGTTATTTAATGTCCCCACCTAGCATATGAGCTCTTCAAGGACAGGGATCTTCATTTACTCTGTTTACTAATGTATCTCAGGGTCCCAGAAGAGTGCCTGGCACATAATAGATGCTCAATAAATGACTGTCGAATGAGTGAATGAATGAAATGTTAGAATTACCTACCATCCTCACCTCAAGACTATATTCTTTTTGTGGCAGGAAGGGTAGAGAGTCAGGAGAGGACTCGGGGCAGTTGATTCATTCAATAGCAGCTTAATGAGTTACGATGTGCCTCAGGCACCATGCTAGGCCTCAGGGATATGAAAATTAAAGGCAATCTTTCCCATGCCCTACGGGAGATCATCTTCCATATAGGAGATAAACAAGCTAAAGATAGCAGTTCAAGTCATCAGTGTTATAAAAGAGGCGGGAACGAGTTAGAGTGGGAGCAAAGAGGAAGAAGACATGGTGGGAAGGCCATCAGAGCAGGTATTAGTGAGAATGAGCTTGAAAGTAGGGGCTGCCCAGTGCACAGGATGGAGAATGGCATTCTGGGCTGAAAGCAGGGTATATGAAAAGGCTCTTAAAAACATGGCACATTAAGGAATCTACAAAGAGCTTGCTAGATAACTGAGTGTGGGTGGAGACAAGGAAGGGCAGGAGATGAGACAACCAGAAAACAGGGTTGCGTGGAGAGGGGAGGGGGGCAGTTCCAAAGAGTTCAGACTTTACCCAACACTTTTAGTGAGCCCCTGAAGGGTGATGGGCAAGGGAATACATTTCACGTATGGGGCCTTCCTCCCAAATGTCAACGTCCCTGGCACTGATTTTTTCTAAATATTTTGATGTTATTTCTGTATCACTCTTTGAAATAAGGAGGGCTTTTCGTTTTTGCAAGATGATTTTATTTACTTATTATTTTCCAAAATGGAACCATTGTCTAATGCACAAGCCATACCTACTAAAGAAATAAATAAGTGATAAATAATACTACTGTGCAACCCACCCACCCACCCACCGAACCTCTTCCCTGATTGGAAGTTGTTCTCACCTACGCTCTAAATGTATGTCTTCTGTACGTCAGGGGGATGGCCTCTCATTGTTCAAAGACTCTCAGGCTTGGTGAAGTCAATTCACCCTCGTTTGGTCTTCCATAATTTAGTAGCATTTGGATCATGTGCTTGCTCTCTTTTCCATAGGCTTAATTGTCAGAAGAGTAAGGACCATAGAGTTCTTTTTCCTTGATACTTGTTTTTAGCTCATATTCTCTTAGGAGGTCTTGAACATTTCTGCTCTTGCTGTAAAACTATGGGTTGCATGACTTTGAAATTTAGTATTATATCATTTTAAATCCTCAAGTAAGTGACATTTCAGTGGGGGGCTGGGTTTCCCAATGCTTTATTCTTCAACATTTCCCAACCCTTCATCTTGGTACCCACAGTGAGGTCGAATACTCATTCCATGCAGCACTGAGATTAAACTACATCAATAACTATTCATATTTCTTTTGAAACATTTATGTTCTCATAAATATTTAGCAGTGTGTGGTTCATCACATGAACTACAAGATCTTTAGGCAAATGTCTTTTGTTGTTGTCAACTTAGAGACTGTTACCCATTATAAATTAAGAAAGACAATGAAATAGGATACATACAAATTTAAGCTGTAATTGCTTCATTTACCAGGAACCAATCTGCCTAAGCACAGTTTAAAAATTATTTACTTGTTATGCCCTGGGAATCAAAATTTATAGATAACATATGATTTGCCCATGCTGTGAATAATGTTGAAAAAGAGGTGGGTAAATATCTCAGTTTTTCCTCTTGCTTCGTTGTTTCTCTCTATGTGGACATTAATAAACTGAATTGTTATTGATTTGGGAATATACTTAGTCTCCTTTAGCCTTTGTTTTCTCCTCTGTAAATACAGTGATTGAGATAACCCAGGGGTCAGCAAACTATAGCCTGCTGGCCAAATGTGGCTTGCAAGCTGAGAATGGCTTTTATATTTTTAAGTGGTTGAAAACATGTGAAAGAAGAATAATACTCTGTGACACGGGAACATTTTATGAAATTCAAATTTTAGTATTTATAAATAAAATTTTATTGGCATCCAGCCACACTCATCCACGTGTGTATTGTCTATGGCTACTTTCTCACACCAGAGCAGCGGACTTGAGCAGTTGCAGTAGAAACCTTGTGAACTGCAAAGCCAAAACTGTTTACTATCTGGCTGTTTACAGAAGAAGTTTGCCTATCCCCGATAGAACCTACCTCTGGGGGTTGGAATGGGGAGTAAAACTAAAGGCTTCCAAAAATATAAAGTGCAGTCGAAGTGCATTACCCAAAGGAACTCTATAATGAACAATTTTCAGTCTAAACTATATCTCCAAAAAGAGACTTGTTTAAGGAGTAAATGTAGTTTCAATTTCATAATTGTAATTTTTCTAGCTGACTGAGTAAATGATTGTGTTCACAATGGGGATGATTTTCTGGTGTTTGGTTTACGTTGGACATTGATTAGCCCCTCTGGCTACTGTCGGACATTTATTTGCTGAGAATACATTAGATGTATTTTCCCAGAACATCCTTTTCCCGATTCACAGTTACCGCCTTCTTTAAATCTAATATTTTACGTACTTTATAGTTGAGGATTTTAAAAGATTAGCACATCAATGCATCAGGCGTTTGCAGGCTGCTCTTGTAGTCACATCTCGTTTTTCTGCAGCATCTCACCTCCCTGTGAACTCTGATAGCACTTGCTTTGTACCTCTCTTATAGCACTTAGCACACTGTGCTGTGGGGTGTAGCTATTTCTGTGCATGTTTCATATTCTCTATCAAATTTAGATGTAGGTCCTTGTCGGGGTCATACGGCATTTTGTATTTGCTAAGGTGCCTAGCACAGTGCTCTAAGCACATGGAAGGTACTATAAATATTTACCAAATAACTGAAAGATTGAACCGTTAGGAATATTTAGAATTCTTAGAGGTAAAAAATAGGTGATCAGAAATCAGACAAGAACTTGGGAACCAGCAAATATGGGAAAACAGAGTCAGAAAACAGGACAAATAACAAACACTCAGGGACTTTAAAATTGAGATGGTTGTAGTCCCAAGATGAGAAGGCTCATGTGTCCTAGTGGAATCCTATCCCAGAGGATAGCCTTCCCAGATCTCCACAGTGGGAACCTGCAGGTCATTTTTGGGAGCTATTAAGTACGTAACTTGGCAGGAGTAAAAAATGTGGGGTCAAGGATGAAGGCGAATCCTGAAACTGTCCCCTAGATGCTTTAGGCAGATGCGTGGTACATCTAGCAACGCCTTCTCAGTGAGGTGAGTAGGTCGGAGGATGGCAGAATAGTTAAGTTTTATTTTTATTTATTCACAGTTTGAAACAGGTTTTAGGCAGAAGGCACCTGGCAAAGGAAGATTTGTGTATTGTTTACTTCAAACAAAGTGAACAGAAAACTTGGTTTGTCAATTGTTAAGTTTTCACCTTCAGAAATCACAGAATCTCCATTTGAAGGACATTTCAAAAATCACGCAGATACTCAGTACTGAAATCCCCTTTAAAGCACCTTCACAAGTGTTTATCCAAACTCTGTTTGAGATCTTCCCAGGCCAGGGAATGCACTATTGTCCAAAGCAGCCAGATAGTGCTTGGCACAGTTTTATTTTTTTTTCAAGATTGTTCCTTCTGTTAGGACATTGGCCTTCCTGAGACTTTCCTATGTTGGTAGTTCTTTTCCTAGTTTTTTTCCCTGGGATCCATGGAAGAGGTCTAATCTGTCTTCCACTACTTGTAAGACATTGGAAAGGCTGTATTCTGTCCTCCTTGCCAGGCTTCTCTTTGGGCTTAAAAAGCTCTAGTTCCTTCCACTGGGCATCCATTACTGCTTCTAGTCTACATACGACCATGGCTTATCTTCTGATTATAACTTCATTGTCTGTATTCCTCTTTAAATGTTATGTCCAGTTCATGATGCATTCTAACGTGGCCTGATGTGTGCTGTCTTATCTATTATGGGACTTAGTGTCCTGGACATTCCCTTTATTTATGGCACTCTTGTCTATCTCTTTCTCATTAAGTCAGATAAGGCAAGCTATTGCTACCTGCATGCTAAAATGTCCTGATGTTCTGAATAATCAATCAGTTTGGTGGACTGAGCTGCTAAACTAGTCCAATTTATTTAAACATCTGTCTGGTTAAAAACAAACAAACAAAAAACCTGACTGGTATATTGTCAAGATGTGGTACCTACTGGAACTTTGCAGGTCAATACACATGCTTAGCTGTGAAATGTCAAGCATACCCTAGGAGTAATGTGCTGCCTTGAGAAGAAGAAACTGCAGGCTCCCAGACAGGGCTGAGACCAAGAGTCTCTGAATTCTTAAATTATTGAGTTTCTTGATATTTCATTGCAGGGTATGTTATTTTTTTAATGGGTTCTGTTGAGAGTTCCAGATAAACTCTCATCCATGTTTAAAAGTCCTGGTTTGGGGACTGAACTCTGAACTTTCTTCCTATCTTGTCTAGTTCTTCCCTTCATGGTTATGCCATTGGCACTGCCCTATTCCCAGGGCTCCTGTAAGAGTGGCGGAAATGCTCTTGTTCCCAGTGATGGTGACTTTGTCCCAATAGAGGTGGGCAGTGTCACATTTAAATTGGGTAGGTGGAATTTAAAAACAAATAACAAAAAGGTCATTTTTCTTATGGAAATTTCCAAACATGCAGAAGTAAACAATGATACCCAAAAGTACCTGTCATCCAGCTTCAATAATTATCAATTCTTTGCCAATCTTGATTCATTGATACCTCAACTCACTTCCCCACCTATGTTCTTTTGAAGCAAATCCCAGACATCCTATTGTTTCAAGGTGAGATCCGTTCACCTAGTACATAATTGCTTCTCTGTCTATATGACTTCATCAACAGACTGGATCTTTCTCCTCCCCGGTTCATGTTTATTTGCGTGACAGTTTGAGTTGCAAATGGGCAAGTAGGGGGACAATGTCTAATTTCCATCTTTGAGCAGACATAATAATGCCTCCACCCCAGTCAATGGCAAGTGACACTTTATCATTGGCATTGCCTTTAAGCAAGGGATTTATGGCCTTTCCCATCTTTCTCACATCATGTGGGACTTGGAAGGCTCCCCTCCAGAGTTGAACTCCCACTGAACACAATGGGCCTTTCTTCCATGACATACAACTTTCAGCTCTTTATCCCTTGTCATTCAAAGCCATGAATGTCTGTGTTAGAAGATGTTCCTACATCAGTGGGCCCCACTCCTGGGGGCTCTGAACAACCAGGGCTTCTCATAAAGCAGAAGAGAGGTCTGGGAACTGTTTCCAGAAAGCATATACATTCACCCTCAATATGGTACAGGCCAAGCATCAAGTTTCTGGGCTTTTGCTTATATTGTTACCAGTTTGGTGAGGTAAGCTCATACTGGTCTGGAGTCCTGCTTGGTAGTTATAGATATCGTTGATGGAAAAAAAAAAGCAGGCAGAATTTTGTCTTCCACTTCTTCTTAAGAGAAAGAAAATAATTGACCAAATTCTGTTCGGTGACAATTTTGCTCCTGGGATAGCATTTGAATTCTGGGCTTCTGTTTGGCCTGCCTTTAACCTCTGTAGAAAATTAAAATAAAATCCTTCTTATTGCCTCAATCCTTCCCTAGCTGTTTTAAATCAACTTTTCAAAGTGTATTGTCATGCAGTTTTGTTATCATTTGCATTTAAATGTAGTGAATAAAGAACTCCCTGCTGAATCCCTTGAGGAATGTTGAAGCCCAAAATCCCAGTTTGCCTGGTAAGTCAAGCAGCTTTGAATATTCATAAAAGAGGCTTGAATGACTTCTCCATATGGAATTTGCTCTTCCGGCCTGCACTCATTTTGTTAAGATTGGTTCTTCCTGGTTTCACTTGTGGTTGTATGGAGCTCTGAGCATGGACAGGGAAGGAATGACAGGGAGCTGGTAAGGACAGTTTCCGGAGTGGGGCCTTTCATCATGGCCCTCAGGGTACTCTAATGTTTTTCTGGCAGTGCGCCCTTTCACTTGCTCCCATCCCCCACTCAGTACAACCCACAGTCATTTACACATATGCATTTCTTTTAGATGCAAATAGTTTATTTCAGCCTATTGTGATCAAAAAAATTTTTGTTTAAAGAAATGTAGAAACATATTGCTCTTGGAAAGGCCAGGAAGAGGAAAAGGAATAAGAGATGAATGGCTGATGAGGAATTGTTTTATTGTCTACCAGTGGCTTTGGTGTAAAGTCTGAACTTTGGAAATTAAAAGGATGAGGAAGAGAAAAGAAAACCCAATTTGTCAATGAGGTAATCTCTCAGCTTCCTTTCTCCTTCTTTCCCCTTAGGCTTGAACAATCCCCAGAGGGTTCATGACCAAAGGCCTTTGTGGGAAATGAAACCACTTACAGATATTCTCCCTGGCTTGGGGAAGCAGGGAGCAACAGTAGCATGACATCCCTAACACCAGGGAATTTTTCTGGTTGGTCCATGTTGTGACCAACCCTCTTCATCCTCTCCAATAAGTAATCGCCATAAACTAACATGGGCTAACATTTATTGGTTTATTGAGCACTTACTTTGTGCCAGGCACAAAGTAGCTCTTCTTATCTCATTTAATCCTTACAACAATCCCATTTTTTTAAAGACTTTATTATATTTATTAGAGAGAGAGAGTGCAGTCCGTCCGCAAGCAGGGGTAGGGGTGGGAGGGAGGAGCAGAGGGAGAGAGAGAATCTCAAGCAGACTTGTTCTGAGCCGGGAACCCCACCCATGGCTCAATCTCCTGAACCTGAGATCATGACCTGAGTTAAAATCAAGAGTCTGACTCATTTAACTAACTGAGCCACCCAAGCACCCCTTTACAATAATCCTATTATCACTCCCATTCAGCTAATGATTAGAGAGGTTAGGTAACTTACGCCAAGCCACACAGCAAATACACAGTGGGCAGAAACCTAGAGCCAGATGCTCTGACTCTGGTTACTGTTTTTTACTGCAAGATGCTGCCTTGCTCATTTCCTGAGTGAGAAGGGATGCTGAGCACTGTTTTAGGGGCTGTGACACTGCAGAAATGGGCTAGGCCTCATCTGACACTTGCATCTACCAAGTGGGCCAGTGCCAGGGTTCCTGTGCAGAGAGGCCAGGGCTGATCTGGGGATCCTGCCCGAGGCAGCCAAGCGCGGATTCTGCAGCGTACCAAGGAGACCCGTGGACGAGTCCCGAGGACAGAGAAAAGAGCAAAAAGAAAGGCTCATCCCAGAACCAGGAGACACTGGAGGGAAACAGAAGTTTGGGAGCAAATCAAGAAGTGCCCTGGGTGATGATGTGAACAGAGTGAAATAGCCATACTCACCTTTCTGCTCATTTAAAGGCACAGGGTCACAGTGGACAGATACAAATATGAAATTCTCTCCTTTTACATTGTAGTTGGCATGAGTGTCCACAGATCATTATTCAGGAACCTCCCTCCCCTCACACACTGTAAAATGAGTATAATGACACCTACCTTATTGGGCTATTGTGAACATTAAATGAAATCAAGTGAATATATTGTAATACCACCTTCTTTGACTTCTTTTGGGCCCCAGTGCATTATTTCACCCCTTGCAAAATCACAGATCTGTCCCCTAAGGACTGAGTGATGAAGATTTTATTCCATATTTTACAAAGAGATAGAAGGGGTTACAGTGTAAATCACCAACAATTTCTAAAGTGTCACATTCAGTTCTAGGGGGAGGAAGTCTGGTTCTTCCCCTTATGGTAGCAGATTCATCTCCCTTCTGCCAGCAGCTGCCACCCTCCATCTCCCCATGTCCTTCCCACAAAATGCCCTTGTCTCCTCCCCACCCATCCGGCACTTAGCTTCCTTGGCTCAGCTGCTCCTCCATCATCTTTCCTACCTCTCTCAATCCCTTGGCCAGTCTGCCTACCCCACTCGGTAAACAAAAGCCACTCGTCAGGTTCTGCCCAGCTCCAAGCATGTCCCAGCCATGTATAAAGATTATAGTCCATCCTGTCACATATAGAGTTTTTAACAAACTATCTTGCCCTCAGTAAGTGATGGATAAATGTGGGTAATACTAGCAATTGTTTCGGTATCTTTCCCCTGATGTCTTGCCTGGGCCAACACACAGTCCACCCGGAAGTCTGCTTGCCGATATTAGTGGGGGATTTGGGAAATGACAGATAGGCAAAGGAGGGTGCGTGACTGACATCAGTGGATGTTGTGAGCAGGCTGAGATTTCAAGAGAGGCCTGCAGAAGTGTGGACATTGCCAGTGAGCATCCAGAAGTCACCAGGGAGGCAGCCTCCTGTCCAGCACGATTTGCCCTTCTCCTTTTTGTAATCACTAAGGGCTTACCTGTCAGTGAGAATAGAGTGAGTGCCGAAGGCATCCTGCCTGTCCCTGCTGGGCAGAGCACCTCGTTTAGGTGAGAGCCCTTGGTAGATCCTACAGGGTGAAGATCTGGGCCCCTGGTCTCCCTGCACAACAATTAGCTTTTGCTGCTGCTGGAAAGATCTAGAGCCAACAGTCCGGTGATTGCTCATCCTCTGGGAGGGCTGGCAAGAGAACCAGGATCTGGGGCCAGATTTTTGCGCCTGTCTTCGCCCCATCACCCACTGGAACTAATGGTGACTTAGGGTAGAGAGAGTCTCTGTAGAATGGGACATAATCAGATTTGCAGTTGGAAGAGACTTCAGAGGTCATTCAGTCACTTATTGGATACTCTTCATGACAGAAAGCTCATTTCCAGTCTTTTTCATTGATGACCACTTTAATTATTAGAAAGCTTTTCTGTCATGAGCAAAATCTGTGTTCTTACAACTTGGGGCTGTTTGTCCTAGTGCTATCTTCTGAAACTGCCAACCAGGCTCTGGTTAGCTTTCACATCACCCCAATTACCTGGCACCTAGATTGGGAATCTTGCACATCTTCGTAATTCAAATGTATAATTTTGTAGGATCTCCACCCAACAATTTGAAGCACAGTCTAGCCCACTGCCAGAGAAAGGATTTGTGGATAAAATGTTAACGAGTTACTGCTGGGTATCTCTAACATTAGCTCATCTGCTCTGCTCCCCATCAGCCTCAATCCCTTTCCCCTTCATAGAGCTACCACCCCCTGACCTATGTTAGGGGTTGTTTAGTTGTTTATTTGCTTATTGACACCTCTTCTCTAAGAATAGAAACTCCATGAGAACATAACCTTGTCCTGGTCTGTATTGGCCTGTACTGTATGCCCAGTGTTTAGAACAGTGCTGGAACATAGGAAGGACTCACTATTTGTGGAATAAATCAAGAGCCAGATTAGGATAGTGAAGGTCCCAAGTCTTGTCAGTACTCATTTGAGCACTCTGGCGAAGGACAAATTGTCTCTTTCAAGACTGACTGCTATAGAAGCAATACTCCTAATCCTGGGCTCAGGGCACTTGGGTTCATCTCAGTTTTGCATCCATTGGCTGGATGACCCTTAAGCTGATATTTAACTACTCTTGGGCTTCTCCTCTTCATCTGTAAAGTGAGATTGACACTCCCTGCTTTGTTCAATTTCAGAGTTGTCCTGAGGATGAAATCCAACTATATGTGAGAAAGAATTCTGTAAATTAGAAAGCCCTATATAAATATGAGTTATTACTGTTAATGTTTATTATGATTGAAAATGTGTAATCTTCATATAGCAAAAGTATATTTAGTCTGAGAATGAATTTATCTCACTCTTGAGATTAATTAATTTCTGGAGCAGCTAAGGATCATACAATTTCTAGAGATGCTCTTTATGATTTTGCCTCAACTACCAATACTTATTTAAGTGCTTACTAGGTGTAAACATTGGTCCAGTTGCTGGGGGTACATCAGAGAACAAAACAGATAAAAATCCCTGCTTTCATGGCATTTACAGTCTAGAGGAGGCAGAAAGATAATAAAATAAATAATTATTTAGCGTGTTAGGTTCATAAGTGCCACAGAGTACAACAGAGAAAAAAAAGGAGCACAATAGAGAAATAGGGAGTACCAGGGATGGGGGTTGCAATCTTAAAGGGTGGTCAGTGGAGATCTCACTAGACGGTGATGTTTGAGCAAAGACTTGAAGGAGGTTAGGGATTCAGCCACAAGGATGCTGGGGACAGAGCATTCCAGGCGGAGTGAACAGCCAAATGCAAAGGTCCTAAGGTGAGTGCTTCTCTCAAATGCCCAAGAGAAAAGTAAGAAAACCGGTGTGTCTGGAGTGGGGAGAGACAGAGTAGTAGACAAGGTTAGAAAGGTAATGTTTGGCCAGATTGTATAGGGCCATAAAGGACATTCTCAGGACTTTGGATTTTACTCCAAGGGAGAGGGGAGCCATTTGAAGGTCTGGAAGAGAAGTGTAACATTATCTGACTTCCACTGAATTATTCTGACTTTGCAAATGATGAGACTAAACCATCAGGGATGAAAATAGAAACAGGCAAACCAGTTATTTAGTTACTCCACATAATCTAGAAAAGAAATGATGGTAGTTTGGACCAAGGAGGTAAAGGTGGCAAGATGTGCTAAGATTCTAGATGTATTTTTTAGGAAGTTCCAATAGGATTTATTAATGGATCTGTTTTGGTGAGAAGGAAAAAGGAATCAAGGATGAGCCAAGGTGTTTGGCGTGAGTCACTGGAAGAATGGACTTGCCATTTATTGATGTGGTGTGACTGTGGGAAGAGCAGGTTTGGGAGGGAATATCAGGGGCTCAGCTTTGGGCATGCTACTTCTGAGAAGATAATTAGATATTCAAATGAAGATGGTGAGCAAGTATATACCAGCAGGAGCCCAAAATACAAGTAAATAAATAACTCGAAAGTCATCAGCACATAGTTGGTATTTAAAGCCACGAGACTGGCTGAGAATACTGAGTGAGTGAGTGTCCCCAGGGCGAAGGTCAAGGACTGAGTACTATGGCACTGCAGTGTTTAGGGACTGGGGACATGGTGGGGGGAGAGTGCATGGGGAAGAGGCAGCTACACTGACTTTGAAAGACAGCCAGTGAAGCTGATGCAAGCATGCTATGAAGGCAAGCACACGAGTTGTGTCTTTCCACAACGTCAGTTTTATTCAATCACAAAACAAGGTTGAAGCAGGTTCAGGATTCCAAACTCAATGACATCTCACTACACATTTAACTTGGCTTCATTCACATCACACAAAGCAAAGCACAATACAGTCACACAACCAACAAGATACAATAAAGGGTAGGAAGTTAAAGAACCAAATGTGACGTCAGTCTGTGAGTACACAGTTGAGATAAGGCCATGGTCCAGGTCAGCTCCTGACATGTGCAGCTTATTTTGTTCAAGCAGTAAAGAATCTTGGTTATGTTCAGAGATCAATTGGGCAGAGCATTCGGCGGCAGTTGCGTTTTTTATGTGGTCAGATGTGAAAGGGTCAATGTCCAGAGAGTCTACCTTGCTGCAAAAGTCCTCCCCTTTTAAAGGAGTTTAACCAGCCTTGGGCTTTGCAGGTCTCCTCTGGTTCTGCTGGTATCAGTCCTTGGTGCCCTCAGCCTGTGCTGGTTCTGGTGATATCTGGTCTTAGCTACAATGCCCTCGGCTGCTTATGTCATTGTTTGACATGAGTCACTGCCTGACACGAGTGACTCCATGTTGCTCTCTACAGAAGCAGAGGGGAATCAGGACACTGTGAGGTCCTGGAAACCAAGTGAAGCTAGTGCTTCAAGGGGGGTGGGCAAGATGAACCCCGTCAAATGTTGATGAGAGGTCAACAAAGATGACCTTTGAGAACTGACTGTTGGTGTCTCAAAGCAAAGGCCATTGAAGACTTTGAGAAGAGCAGATTTGCTGGGTTGGTGGAGGCAGCCGCTGGATGGAGTGACCATAACAAAGAGAGAGGAGAGTAACTGGAGAGAGCAAATTTAGATATTCTTTTGAGGAGTGTTACCCTGGAGGGGACCAGAGAAAGAGGGTATGGCTGGAGGGAGACATGAGTCAAAAGAACGTCTTTGTTTTTTATTATTTTTGAGTGGGAGAAATAACATCACGTTTGTACACTGACGAGAATCATCCAGTGGATATGGAAAAACCAAAAACACAAGAAAGAGAGGAGAGAAATCTTGGAAAAACGTTCTCGATTAGGTGAGAGGGTTGGGTCAAGGCGAAATGGTGAAGTTGCCCTTGCCGAGGGGTGCTGAAAATTTACTCACAGGAGAAAAGAAAGCAGGGAATATGGAGTCGCATGCAGGAAGGTAGATAGATGTGGTGGTGGAAGTGTGCAGAGATTCTCTTCTGAGAGTTCCTCCGTTCTCAGTGAAATAGGGAGAAAGGTCATCAGGTGAGAGTGCGTATGGGGGAGCAAGCTCTCGGGTTTGAGGAGAGAAGAGAAAATGCAACAGGAGCAGGAACAGAACATAACTGATGTGGGGCGGGTGTTTCTCTAAGGGCTTTGGCACTGCCTTTGTGGGAGAGGAGCTCAGTGCCGCTCTCTGCTACAAAATATTAGCTGTCCCTATCCCTCCTTCAAGGTTTCTTGGTCAGGTTTTTATCAATTTTTAGGCAAAAGTTTTGAAATTAAAACTCGCTTGCACATCACTCAAATGATTCTAGGTCATGGGAGCTATCGGCACTGTCACGGTCTTTTCAAAAAATTGACTTCATAAAAAGAAAAAAGGAAAAATGGTCTGCTTCAACCCAAGCTGACCTTCAAAATTCCAAATTTATGCAGCATGCATGGCTTAACTTTTCCTTCACATCATTAGTTCAGGAGTCAATCCTGGCCTGGAAATGCAGGCCTTTATTTCTTTTGTTTTAAACAAATGTGCTGGCACTTGGGTTGATCTGGCCAGGCAACCCTCACCTGAATTATTTTATCTTTTTAAAAATTCTCAGTGCTCGCTCAAATCACTACCTTTTAGACAGCAGTCAAGAGTCTTCAATTTTGGTTTTAAATATAATTTGTGGAACTACCATTAGAATCAAGCAGCTAACAAGTATTTGTAAGGCAATTAAGATGTACCAGTCGGGAAGTCATAATGTGCAGTGATAGCTCTTCCATACTTGGCATTAATGATATGCCAACGAAAGCAGGATGGGATATCTTCTCAGGCTCAGCCACCTCCTACTAAGGAAACTGAGGACTGAAGGAGTGCTGACAGCATCGGCGGGGGGGGGGGGGGGAGGAGACGACCTTGCCATGTGACATTTTCTCACCAGAAACACTAAAGCATATTCATCTTGGTCATTGAGATCTGCATGTCTCCCTCTCAGTGCTGGCTGGTACCATGGGCGTGTTTGCGTGGCTGTTTTCATGGTGATGTACGTCACCTCTGATTTATAAGCAACACACACAGAGAAAGCAGCAATATTCCACCGCCTTCTCTCACCACCACGCTGACAGGAACTGCCCTGTCCGGTGGATGCCCTCTGTCCTGGGATCACAGAAGCAATGTTCTAAATAGTGATGAGTTTCTGTGCACGATTCTGTAAAACCTCCACTCTCCTTGCTTCATGGGTCCTTTTGGATGGTTGAGAGTTTACTTCGAGGACTGAAAGAGAAGTAACATTTTCTTTAATACCTACTCTGCACCGGGTGCTTTTGTCCATTTTGTCCCATTTAATTCTTACAGTGGCTCTGTAGAGTGGGTTTTATCCCCATGCTTACAAGATATAATGACCAAGGTGGTAAAGAGGTTATGTAATTTGGTCGAGGTCGCACAGCTATAATATTGAAAAACGGATTCAAATTTAGGTCTTCGCGCATGACGGAAAAAATAGTAAAGATATTTGAAAAACAGAAAAATGGTTTTTAATTTCCATGTTGCCTTTTGAGGAGCATGGATTCCAAGGGGCATGTCTTTGCTAAGTAGGGACCACAGGGGTGAGGAGCTACCCTGCAGACCCTATATCGTTCAGGGCCAAGGCGAGCACAGAGATCCAGGAGGAAGAACAGCGGGGGACCTGCAGTGCCGGAGGGGGGCGGCGTGAGAGGGTAGAGGGATGGCCAGCTGGCAGGCCAGGAGATCGCTGTGCACAGAGATGCCCATTGGAAATTTAGGAAGGAGCAAAACTCTGTGCTCTGTGTGAGGTTGCTTCTCTCCTCCATCCCCCGACCCCCATTCCAGCAAAACCCTTTCTTTTCCCTTTGCTTCGTGATACACACTTGCTTCGAGGGTAATGGAATAGTATCGATGCACTAACTCAGGGCTGGCTGGCATGAGTAAAGGCTGCACAAGGGTCTGGGGAGCATGTTCCAAGTCTATTCTTTTTCGCATACTCTCTTCATGAATATCTACTGAGTCCCTTCTGTGTGCCGGGCTTTGTTTCAGGGTGCCGAAAATACAGCGTTAAACGAGAACGAAGTCTCTGCCCTTTTGTAGCTGGTACACTAGTTGGGGGAGACAGACAATAAAAAACGAAAGAGGAAGTGCTATAAGGAAAAATACAACAGAGAATGATTTTTAAAGTGTGGGATAGAAATCTTCCTGGAATATTTTTAACACATGTCTGCTGTATGAAGAGAGAACGGAGAATCGAGAACTAATGGTTTATGACATTTGCTTCACAAAGTTTTATTGATTACTTACCATGCCCAAGTCCAGCTCTCGATCCTCTAGTAAGTGGACTGAACAGGCATCTTCGAGGAGCATCTGGTAAATAGGGGAGATGAGCTGAGTTTGTTAGTAATTTAAAAGGTGGCGCGGTAGACAAACTGCTATAAACTTTCCAGTGCAGTTGGCGGGAGTACATTTCTTTAGGATCCTGAAATTGGTCTAGAGTGGGAGAAGGCCTTCCATAGACTCCACTCTGGGCCTTCACTTTGCTATGTATCCCTGCTTTTTAATGCTCGACCTTTGCTTCACCCAAATAAACATGGGCACCTCTGGGTCACCCAGTTTACAGGCCTGTCTCCCTGCCCACAGCTGGTCTCGTTCTTCTGGTACTCCTGACGAAGATAGAAAAGCACAATGATCGCGTGCATGGCTTCCCAGCTCTGTCACACTTAGAGCTGGGTCCCCAGGCCGTAGTCTCCTTACCTGTAAACTGTGGATAACATTGCACCTGCTTCATGGGGTTCTCGTGAAGATGAAATTAACTTACGTAAAGTAATTAGAAGAGTGCCTGGTCTATAGCAAATTTTGAGTTAGATTTAACAATTGTTATTCTGGTGTTATCGAAGTGTTCATAATTATTATTTAAATTGACCTCACTTACCCACAAGACCACCGTGCACCTCCCAAGTAGAGAGGCCGCCGGTGCTGAGCCCACGGCACTCAAGAGTTTCAGAAAGGAGGTCTACTTTTCTTTGAGACATATGAGATGACAACGCAGTGGCATTTGAGATGGACCTTGGAGACGAGGAGGATGTACGTATTTGGGAATGGCAGAGAAGGGGAGGGGAAAGCCATCCTAGTCAGAGAGAATTCCATGAGCAGAAGAGCAGAAGCCAGGCATATTGGGAGGCACCGATGCACTGGGGGAGATGATTTGCCTGAAGACTGAATGCATGAGGTCGAGGCCAAGAGAGAGGTGTGGAAACATTAGCAGACAAATTGTGGAGGCACATGAGTGTTAAGGTTGTTGCTATTAGACTTTACCCTGCAGGCAAACGGGGAACTACTGTGGATTTTTAGGAAGCCACATTTATTCTCTGATGTAATGTAGGTGTCTAGATGTAAGGACTGTTCACCCCAACATTCAATAACCCAAAGCTACTGTAATATTTTGAGTTATCCATTTTTTCCCCACTAGTTTTATCTATTAGATGCTCCCCAGGGATTGGTCAAGAAAACCTAAGTGAATTAATTACTTGCAGTATATATTCCAAGTAAAGGATATTCCATATTTTCTCAGTAAGAAGTTGTAAAAAATAGGGGCGCCTGGGTGGCTCAGTCAGTTAAGCATCTGCCTTTGGCTCAGGTCATGATCCCAGGGTCCTGGGATCGAGCCGCATCAGGCTCCCTGCTCAGCAGGGAGTCTGCTTCACCCTCTACCCTCCCCCCCCCGCTTGTGATCACTCTCTCTCTCACTCTCTCAAATAAATGAAAAAAATAAAATCTTTAAAAAAAAAGAAGTTGTAAAAAATAGAGATGGGTTTTCCATACACAAACCCTTAGGACTATAGATGACATTTAAAACAACATTTAATTCATGTACCTATTTACTCTTGCATATTTAACATCATATACCATATGAAATAGTATATTCATTTATAAATATTGCTGTCTTCATGCATATTTCATCCGTTTTATTCAAAGTCATCGCGGGCATTCAAACTCATCAGCCTCCATGTCTTTGTCACTGCTAAGTGAATTTTAGAATCGTCTAGTAGTTTTCCAGAACACAATATATTCATGTTTGTCTAAGTGGTTTGATATAAAGCCCTTTTTGCATCTATGTATAATAAAATTTTATCCTAAGCTACAAGTGTCCATTTGCATAACATAAGGGCGGTTCTGATTTTTCATTTTTCCTGTAGCTAGCTGCTCATAATTTCCATGAAATAGCTAATACTGTATTGCTTTTTTTATTGGTAAAGAATTTTTAATTTAGTGCAAGATTTTGACACAATAAGGTCAACTGAAAAAGGCAGGATACATAAATATAGTATGACCTCAGCTATGAAAAAATACCCAAAACAATTATATTTCTTTCAAGAGGTTTTTTTAAAAGCTTATATACAACAGTCAACCCCAGTTATCACAAACTTATATCCCCAGGACTAATTATTCGACATGCATTAAATTTCTTTGCCTTGTTTTTACCAATTTCATCAAATGTTTTCTGCAAGCACCCAAACTTAGCATAGACCGTGATTGTTTTAGGTGAAATAACTTTCCCTAATACATAGCTATTCAAAATAAAATAATTGAAGGGGTGCCCCAGGCTTCTCTGTCCTAAGGATATTTTCGGACACTGTATGTTTGGACATATACGGTCTCTTCTCTCCCATTGATAATGTCCGGTCTTATGATCCCTTTGCTCCCAGATTTTCTAAGTGGGTATAATTTCTGCTTAAAAGATAGTCCTTTATGTAACAAAATGCTACAGAAGAGTTCAAGAAACAAAAACCAAAAAATTTCAGTTCTTTAGAACAGTCCTCACAATGGGCATCAGGTATGTGTCTTCCTTCCCAGAGCTTCCCTGACATAATGGATCGGTGCCCTCCTTCTGTCCTCTCAGCACCCAGGACTTACCTCCTCAGGCCCCCATCATTGGCTTCAGATGCACCCATTGACTTGTCTGGGGCTCTAACTAGACACTCGGTGTCTTGAGGGCAGAGACTATCTTGTTCACGACCTCAGTCCTCGGCACAATGCCTGAGTGAATAAATGTCACACATCCTCCTGTGATGAAGGATCATTCCAATATCTTAGAGAGTTGGTTCAAATTTCAGATGATGCCATATGCAGACTTTAATGTTTGTTGATTCCAGCTATGCACACACATTCAGATAGTTCCCATCTGTCGTCTAAATGTCTGGGTGGCCAAATCTCCTACACGAGGTGATGAATGGAGGACAGGCAGGGCCTGCATCTTCAGTGTACAGCCTTCTCAAAAAAAAAAAAAAAAAAGTCTGGGCTTGCCTGTTTGTTTCCATCTCTCTGGTTTGGAGCCAGGCCACACCCTCGTCTTCTCAGAAGATGTGCCAGTTCAGCCCATCTGTAGACCTGTAATCTGCTTTGAGTTTGTTTTATCTCAACTAGACCTTCACCTGCCTCCCTCCAAGGTTGTCTTCCCTGGGTGTATTTTTAGATGGTTAGATAGTTGGTGGATGCTTTTCCAGGAATTTCTGCCATCTGTGGGTTGTAGGCCATTGCTTCAGCCAAGCTCCACCCTCCACTGCTCACGGTTTCCACACAGGCAAGTACACTCACGCATGTAGGTACCCCGGGGCCTCGAAGCTCACAAGATTTTTGTTGCATTGATTTCATGTTGCTGTGGTCTTGGCCACAGTTTACATACTGTGTCTTGCCCAGTGCTCTGCTCTGTCGGATCTCATGATTGGCAGGGTACCAACTATGTACCATAGACGTTCCTCTTCAATGGCTTCCTTTACATTTCTGTTCTTCTCAGCCAGGCATGTCAGCGCTTTCTACCTCAAGGCAGTGAGAGACACTCACTCTCTGTGGGGGGATGTGACTTGGGGAATTCTTACAGAGTCCAGAGCATCAACATGAGGACATAATGGCACAGAGCCCAGACTCTGGAATCAGATGCCTGGTTTGAATATTGATTCTGCCATTGACCAGTTATGTGATCTGGAGCAAGACGTCTTCTTCTCTCTGTGCCTCCACTCTCTCATTGTCAGCTGGGTGTAGAATAGGTCCTACTCCTTGGAATTCTGTGAGGGGCTTAGAACAATACCTCATACAGAGTAGTGGTTAATTTTAAGTGTGAGTTACTATCATTTTATATACTTATTTTTTATTGAGCTAAAATAGTAGCTGTTATTATTATATATGGTACTGACTCTGGTCAGCCAGAAAGGAACTGACTGCCACGACCAGTCCAAATTGGGTTATCCTTCCCCAGTCCCCTCCCCTGCAAAGTAGGGCTTAGTCTATTCTAGGTAACTTGTACTTTCTCTGCTTGCAGAGGTTGGGAAAAGGAAAACCAGGGCCTGTCAATCTTCCATCCAGAACAGGAATCATGTTATGGTTATTTACATAGTCAATTTCATTCTCATTTATCCTTACAACTAATCCTTTGACCTTTCCCACAGATTTCCTATCACTGGGCATCCCATTTCATCTCCCTCTCATTCTTCCTAATGGCTGGCACAGGTTCTCCTGGACCATTAAAGAAGCTTCCCCACCATCTTCTCCACCTCTAGTTCCAAAATTCCCATCCAGTCCTCACACTGCTTCCAGAGTGATCTTCCTTAAACAAGTCTCATTACGCTTGTTCTCTGTTGAAAGCCTTCAGTGGCTCCCTATTGCCTGCACAATTATGTAAGAAGACACCATTTGGCTTTCAGAACCTTCTACAACATGGCTGTAGGCTCACTTCCCCCAAGCTCCTGTCCTGCTCACCTTCTATTCCAGCCAGAAGGAACCAATACCTGTATCTCTGCTTCCTTCTTTTACTCAAAATATTTCCTTTTCCAAATGATTTCTCCTGCTACTTCTATCTGTTGAATTTCCATCTTTAGAATTTAAGATGAGGGACTCCTGGGTGGCTCAGTCGGTTAAGCGTCTGCCTTCGGCTCAGGTCATGATCCCAGGGTCTTGGGAACGAGTCCCGCATCGGGCTCCCTGCTCAGCGGGGAGCCTGCTTCTCCCTCTGCCTGCTTCTCCCTCTGGCTGCCGCTCCCCCTGCTTGTGTGCTCTCTCTCTCTGATAAATAAATAAAATCTTAAAAGTTAATAAATAAATAAAATTTAAGGTGAGATATTAGTTTTTAAAATGAGACTTTTTCCCCCTGAGGTCCCCCACCCCCAACCCACTACCCCTCCAGTCAGAATTTTTTATCCTCTCTCGTACTACCACAGTAATTTGTTTATATCTCTATGATAATATTTAGCACAGACTGCCTTGTGATATTCATTTTTACCTTTACTTATTTCAAAACTGTTTTCAGATGGCCATCAAAAATGACATGGTAATATTTGTCAAAACTTATTGAATTGTGCACTTAAGATGGTTTTATATTACTGCATGCAAATTATACCTCAATAATATTGACTTTAAAAGAAAAATACAGTAAAAGCAAAGCAGAATAAAAATAAACACATGGGAAAATTAGGATGAAGGGAAAATAAGGATGGAAAAATAAAATAAATTTAGGGGTAAAATTAGTATAAATATGCATGCCATAAATTTCCATGGGCTAAACATTTGCCTCTGATTAAATTTCCCAGCAGCCAAAGGAAATAGAGCACTATGGGCAGAGAAATAGAGATTTTCCTAGTTCTGAAACTTGAGCAAAATCTTTCTCATGGTTTCTTATAAAAAAAACACTGTGATCTAAAGGACAGCTTTCTCGAGAATAACCCTATGTTAAACCCAGTAAGGAGTTATATAGGACTGTTTCTTATAACATCTTTCAGTTTAAGTTGCTGGCAGAACATCAAAGTGCAATTAAGAAAACAGTCCCATAAGGGACTAAAATAGTGCAGTTCAAGTGCACAGCTTTCTAATGGTTTGGCTAGATTAAGAAATAAAATTGAAAATAACTACAGAAATGGTTGGATTGCTTATCCTTCAAGAAATCCTTTGAATTAATATGAATATATCATGAATATATCTTTTGTTAATATTTGAGAGAGGTTAAAACTACAGTTTGTGACTTCCGTTATCAATCAAAGACAGACTTTTGTTTTTAAAGCTGTGTTGTTAGCTGCATACACATTTATGATTGTTATGTCTTTGTGTTGAATTGACCCTTATATCATTATGTCATGTCTCTTTTTATCCCTGATAATATTCTTTGGCCTGAAGTCTACTTTGTGTGAAATTCTTCTTTATCCTTTTACTTTTAACCTGTTTTTATATTTTATATTTATATTTTATATTATATATTTTATATTTTACTACATTTTAAGTGGGGTTCTTGAAAATGGTATAGAATTGGGTCTTTTAAAAAAATTCAATCTGACAATATCTGTCTTTTAACTGGTATGTTTACATCACTCACATTTATTTTCTTTTTTCCTTTTTTCTTTTTTTAAGATTTTATTTTTAAGTAATCTCTACACCTAGTGTGGGGCTCAAACTCACAACCCTGAGATCAAGAGCTGCATGCTGTACTGACTGAGCCCGGGCAGGTACCCCTGTATCACTCACATTTAAGGTGATTATTGATATGGTTGAATTAAAACCATATTATCAAATTACCATCTTGCTTCTTGATTTCTACTTGTTCCAATTGTTCTTTGCTTATTTTTTTTCCTACCTTCTTTAGGTTTAATTAGAATTTTTTTGAAATTCTATTTTTATTTCTTCTCTTGACTTATTTATATAGTGATTGTCCTAGGGCTTATAATACATATTTTAAAATAATCTGTGTCTACCTTAAAATAATATTACACCAATTCAAGTGAAATATAAAGACCTTATGACAGTATATTCCCAATTCCTCCTTCCCATCCTTTGTGCCATTGTTGTTATATATTTCACTTTTACCTATGCTACAAACATTGTAGCAACACATTGTTACTTTTTTTGGTTTAAACAGTCAGATAACCTTTAGGACAATTAAAAATAGGGGGGAAAATCGGTTTTTCCTTTTTCATTTCTGTATGTTGATTCAAATTTCTTTTCTTCTTCTTCTTCTTCTTCTTCTTCTTCTTCTCCTTCTCCTTCTTCTTCTCCTCCTTCTCCTCCTCCTCCTCCTCCTCCTCCTCCTCCTCCTCCTCCTCCTCCTCCTCCTCCTCCTCCTTCTTCTTCTTTTAGATTTTACTTTTAAGTGATTTCTACACCCAACATGGGGCTTGAGCTCACAACTCCAAGATCAAGAGTTGCATGCGCTACTGACTAAGTCAGTTAGGCACCCCTGTGGATTCGAATTTCTGACATATTTCTTGTGTCTGAAGAACTTCTTTTAACATTTCTTGTAGAGTAGGTCTGCTGGTAGTGATTCCCTAAGTTTTTGGTTATCTGAGCAAGTCTTTATTTCTCCCTCACTTTTGAGAGCTATTTCTGCTGGGTATAGAATTAAGAATTCGTTTATGGTTGTGGGATTTTTTGTTTGTTTGTTTGGTTTGGTTTGGTTGTTTTTGTCGTTGTTTTGCTTTCAGCACTTTCAAAATAGCACTCCATTGTCTTTTTGCTTGAATGGTTCTGACAATAAGAGTGTGGTAACTCTTAGCATTGTTCCTGTGTAGGTAATGAGGTAATGTGTCTTCTTCTCTGGTTGCCCTCAAGATTTTTTCTCTGAGCTTTTTGGATCTGTTATCATTTGGTGTGTCTCACTAATTTGAAAAATTCTTAGCCATTATTTCTTCAAATATTTCTTTTGTCCATTCTCTTTCTCCTTCTTGGATTCCAAATACACATATATTTAATACCATGTATTCAATATCGTCTTACATCTCTCAGATTCTTTAGTCTGTTTTTGTTTTTATTCTTTTTTCTTGTTTCAGTTTTGGTAATTTCTTTTGACATATTTTCAAGTTCACTGATTTACTGATTCTTCCTTCAGCTGTGTCAGATCTGCTGATGAACCCATTGATAACATTTTTTATCTCTGTTCCTGTGTTTTTTATTTCTAGTATTTTCATTGGATTCTTTCTTATCTATCTGATGAAGTTATCTATCTGTTTTTCCATGTTATTTGCTTTTTCCATTAGAGCCTTTAACACGTGAATCATAGTTATCTTAAATTCCTAATCTGATAGCTCCAACATCTGTATCATTTATGAATCTGGTTCTAATGATTGTTTTTTCTCTTTTGGCTTTTTTTCTCCCCCTTTTTGTATGCTTTGTAATTTTTTTGTGGAAAGTCAGATGTGCTGTATAGTACAGTAGATAATGAGGTGAGTATATATATATATATACATATATTTTATATATATATATATATATATATATATATATATATATATATATATATATATATATTATGCTTGAAGATGAACACACCTTTCCTTTTGGTTGACCTGTAGGGTAGGGAGTTAATCTTAACTGACTCAGAATTAGGCGTGGTTTGAAATTAGGCTGGCTTTGTTGTTGCTGTGGTTACTCTTAGTACACCAAAGGCTTCAAATCCCTCTAATGATAACTTCTGTTTATGGTATGGACTAATTTATAGGAGGTTTTTTTGTCAATGTCTGTTCTCTGCTTGACTTTTAATCTTCTTGCTTGGATTTGGGTCTCCCTTTGTACTGCTACCCAGAGAGAATCTTCCTTTTGTGGCTCTCCTAGCTATATTTCAGTTTAGTTTAGTTTAGTTTAGTTTTGTTTATTTGATGCTTGTTAGTATGGAGAAGACGTGTGTGTGGAGGCCATTCTCTGATGTCCTGATTAATCCTCAGCTGTAGGCAGGCAGTATCCATCTGGGACTCAAGGCAGTAGCTTTCTCAAGTGTTCTTACTCCTCCTCCAGATGTAATGCTGCAGCCATCATGCATTTCTGCCCCTCTACCAGAGGTAGAGTTTTCCCTTTCTTTCCTATTTCCTTACCCCAACTTTTGTGAGTTTCCACCAATGCTCTAAGACTGTTGTTTTGCTGCCCTTCCTGCTCAATATTTTCTTCCTTAGAGAAGACAGGGGAGGTAGAATTTCAGCAGTGGTGTTGTTCTCCTCAGCCAGCACTGAGAGGAGCTTTCTCCCCCCAACCTTCTTTGGAAGATCTCGGTGCAGTTCCTAGTGAAAAGAATTTATAAGGAAAACCTTATTTTTGGTAGTCAACTGAGCAAAACTGGACTCCTCTTATGAAAGTTAAAGATTCCAAACAGTTCTTAGACCCAAAGAGATTGCCATTCTGCCTCAGCATGGAAGGGCCTGCTGGGCCTCTGTAGACAGGGCCATGATATTTATTAGAAAATATCTTCCATGGCTTATCTTCAGTAACCACGACACAGTCAAATGCATCTTCAAGATCATAAAGTTCTATATGGGGAACAGTGGATTCCAGGTTTGGATTTCATGGGACACTAAGATTAAAACAACAACAAAAACTCATCAAGAGGATCAACATCAGGTTCTCAACTTTTATTTTCCAGACCAAAAAGCACTCATTTTGCTATCACATCATTTCAGTATGAAAGAACATTTAATACCACCCCCTCACACACACCACAAACTACAAACGATGTAGTCTTGGAATAGTGACCAATCCTTTACTTGGAATGAATTTAACCCTTTGAAAAACTCAGTAAGGTGACTTAACTTTTTATCTTTATCATCATAGATCGATGGACGCTTAGTTATGGACCAGCACAAGCCCTCAGCCTAGTGCTCATGGGCTTGCCGCAGAGCTTGGCTGCCTTTTCATGTAGCTCTGTTTTCTGTATCTTTGTTGTGACCTCCTGAAAGCAGGATCATGTCACATTCACCTCTGTTTTTCTAACTTGACCATCAATTGTAGCCTATGTAATAGGCATTCAGCTAATGATAATGATTAATATTAATTATTAACACCATAAAATATGTGTATGTACATATATGGTACTATATATGTGTGTATATACACATACATGTATATGTATATACAGTGCTAATAAATTTTAGCTGAGCTGAATTGACATCCCGTCATGCCCTCTCTAGCACTCCTTAGATCCTCTCCCAGTGCTTCCCTAAGCCCACCTAGAAGGATGCAGCATTTACTTTTATTTCTTTTCATCTTAGTGGCATTTAGTAAGTGCCCACTTTGAGCAAGGAGGTTTCTTTTTTATTTATTTATTTTTAAGATGCTGTAGGAGATAAAAGGATAAATAAGACAAGAGTTTCACCCTTAAGTGGTTTATAATTATTATGTACAGAGGTAGTTAAAATACTAAGCAGAGTGTGATCAATGACCTAATTATGAGTAGAGAGGGCCATGGGAACAGCGAAGAAAATGTTCATGTGCCCACTTACTCATAAATACTCTGAGTGGTTGCTTTGTTTTGAGCTTAAGGTGGAGGGAGGAGAATAAGCATGAGTTTTGCTTTGATGGATGGTTGCAAAGAAATAATAGTACCAAGGTGTAAAGAAATAACATGTGGAAAGAGCATGGTTAGGCAAGGAGCTCGGAGCGGGGAACAGCTACTTCTTCCTGGGAATGAGGGAATGGCAGGTGGTCAGAGAAGTGATTAATGCTGACTTGGGGAAATCTGGAGATGTTTCATAATGAAAGTGGCATTCGAGTTGTCCTTGAGGCGGGACAGAACTTAGACGTCTGGTTATGGAGGAGGGGAGTTGGTCCCGCAGGAAGAGCCTGGGCAGAGGCATAGGAGAAGACAAGTATAGGTCAGGAGCAGGAAATATAAATTCATAGTGTGGAGAGCAAGGTGTATGGAGTGGACTAGAAGGTGTATGGGGACTAGAAGGTATGATTAGAGAGGCTGGTGTATGGAGTGGACTAGAAGGTGTATGGGGACTAGAAGGTATGATTAGAGAGGCTGGCCAGAATCAGAGTGTGGCTGGCAGGGAGCAGGTGCTTAGTAAATACTTGTCAAATGATTGGATAAGAGAATGACAGCATCAGACATGGGTTGTTGTTATTTTGTTTGCTTATTTATTGCATTAGCTAATGGTGATGAATTTTAAATAGGGAAGTGGTATGATCACATTATGATGGCAGCTCTGTGGAGGACACATGAGAGCCAAGGCCAACCATGGGTGGGACTTGAGTTAGGAAATCCTGGTGATTGTCCTAACTGGCCTCCCTGCCCCCAATTCTGGAAGGCCTGCTTCTCTGCCTCTGTGAAAAGCTAGGCTGGAATGCTTCCTCCTTTTGAAGGGTTTATGGGTCAATGAATGTAGGGCTCAAGTTAAATGCAGGGTATGCTTAAACACACGCTGGGAACATCAACACACATCCTATTCCCAGGGAGGGGACTAAGGACCTCCTGGTTGCATTTGTGTCAGGGTTGGACTGGCTCCGAGGGAGGATCTGGGGAGGTGACATGTAGCATGACTGTTGGCCCTGAAGTTTGTACAAGCCTCTAAATGTCCTAGACTCGATGGTCCTCCCCTTCCTGCCTCCTAGAGGGAAGATGGGTAGCCATACGATGTTCCTTTCTTAACACTCCTCATCTATTGGTATTGACATCAATAAACAATGAGATCACGGGATTCAGATTAAGGAAATCTATTTTCCTTGCATGTGGTACAACACAGTTTGAAAATAAAAAAACAAATCAAATGCTCTGAAAGCAAAACTAATGCAAATTAAGGTCTGGAGAAATCCATCAGCATCTGAGCATTTATTTTGCTTTCTTCTCCCCTTTAAATTAAACTAACACTATTTTCCAAAGCTCGGATGTGAATCACAGCCCCTTCTGGAATGAATGATTATAACTCTGGCCTAGTTTAAACAGATGACCCCCACAACTGTGGGAAGAAAGGCTCTTCTCCGTGGGGTAGGAGGTGCTCAGGCCTTGGGCTCTTGTGGGCAAACTGCCAGATGCGGAATTGCCCAGGTGAGGTAGCCCGAAGCCAGGGGACTGAAAACAGACCCATGCAGAGTCTACCTTTCTTTTTCATGAGCCCATCACTTGTGCTTTTTTTAATTTTGTGAATGCTTCTCATTAAATTTTTCAGTGGTGCTGCAGTGTATAGAGAACTGGTTCAGATGCTCATCCCTAGATGTGTGACCTTGGGAAGGGTTACTTAAATTCTCTGAACTGCAGTTTCCATCCCTATGATTTGGGGGCATTAACACCCAGCAACCAGCAAGTATTGCATAAGGTTATATGATATAGTACCCGAAATGTATCTAGCAAAGTGGCACATAGTGAGCGCTTAACAAAAGGTAGCTTTTCCTTCTTATTAATAAAGAATAAAGTTCAACTATCTTAAAGGAGAGGGCAGAAGCCTTAGAATAATCACGGATCGTTATTCTAGACACTTGTGCTTTCTTTGGTGACTCTGGAATTTCGTGGCTGTTCTGAAGCTTTTCGCCCAGCAGTTAATGCAGAAGAGGTCAGTGGGGGCTGGTCAGCTCTGGAGCTGCCCCGAGACAGTAAGAACCCGTTATATCTACCCTCAGGCTCTCCATTAGCTCCCTGGAAGGAGGAGAGTGGAGAAGACTCTGGTGGTGCATTACGCCCATGTCGAGTGTCCCTTTGCAGTCAGACCCCACAGATTGGATGTCAGCTACCTGCCTCACATAGAGAGTACTGATTTTTTTTTTTTTTAAAGAGAGCCAGGTGCTTGATTTGGCAATGTCGCCTGACCTTTTCTTGTCAAGGATTCCCAGGAAATGATAATTTCAAGTGTGCAGTGGGGGTGAGCAGAGAAGCTATAGGATGGCCCCAGGCCTTCTTATCCAGCCTAGGGCCTGGTGCCTCAGCAACCATCCCAGGCCCTCAGGCCCAGTAGCTCTGTTTAGGGTGTGTCAGCTCCAGGGATGGGACATCTGGGCCTGGACTCTGTGGCCTCCCCGGAGGAGCTGCTCCTTCCATAGGGAGCCCAGACAACGAAAGACATTTGTGTCCTCTGGTTCACAGGAAGGATCCATGGAGGGTCTCTCCACTTCTGGGACTAGCCTGGGGAATTAACCTTCAAGACTTGTTCCTGCCCCAACTGCCAGGCTGAGTTGTTGACAGCATCAGGGCCAGACTCTTTCTTGATGTCACAGGGTATCTTGTCCCTATGGTAACTGACCTGTTCAGCTTGGTCATTTTTGGCTTTTGATGTCCAACATCTCCTTGGAAATTACCTGGCCATTACATGAAAGGGAGGGGCCGTTTTGTTTGCAGAAGCAAAATATTTCAAGGAAAGGACAAGGAGCCAAGCGATTTTGCAGTAGGTTCTGAACTTTAGTCTCACTAAAAAGTCTATTTTATTTTGAGGCATAGGAAGGATCTGGAGTTCCATCTGCCATTCCGCACAGGTGGCCCCACACAGATGACATTTCATTTTCTGTATCTGAAGGCCGAGGCTTGTTTTCTGTCTCGCTCTTCCAGCTGTGTCTGGACCGCTTGCTCTCACTCCCTCAATCAGTGTCCACCCCCTGGCCTTGCTGTTCCTTTCTCTCCTTTGATTTTCTTTCCTGGCTTGCTGTGCTGTGGAGTTTATTTCTCAGCCATCACTGCTGCTGCTTCTGCCTTATCTCTGTCTTTCTGGTTTGCTAAGCATCTCTCTCCCTAATTTGTTTCACCAGCCAAGGACGGTTCCTTGAGAAGCATGTCTTTGTTACCTGTTTCAAATGTCCTCCGGAACTGCCCCTATTTCTCTGGAGAAGCAGGTAGAGCATTCATAGCCCACCTTTTGTTTCTTTAATCTTGCAGTTCTTGCAAAGGAGAGAGGAAACTGAGAAAGCCCAGCTCCCTCTTTCCTTGCCCTCCAGCCACCAGCAAACTCAGCAGAGCTCAGAACAACCCAGTTTCAGGCCTTTCCAGCTCCTTGGATTTGCAGTTTCAGGAAGTTTGTCTCATGCTTTGGGTGGCTGAAAGCATCAATCAAAATCTCTCTCCCTCCACCCTCTGCCCCCGCCCCCGCCCCCCCCCCCCCCCCGGGAAGGCATGGGGGAATCCATCCTAAAATATTTTTCCAGGCAGTTGGTTCTTCCTAAGTGAAGACACGTGCTAGGCACTGCAGTCAGATGCCAGCACTTGCTCACCTGCTGATTCAGAGGATATTTACCGAGCCCCCCTGAGCGCCTGCTCCCCGTGAGGCTCTGGGCATTGTAGAGAGCACCCTGGGCTCTGCAGGAGCTGTCCAGCCTGCATGCTGGCGGAGGGATGGAAGTTCAGGCAGGGATTCGGCCTTTCACAGCATCAGGACTCTCGTGAGCTCTCCAGCACCCCGTTGTTCTAGTTTTCCTGCCAAAACTGGAGATGCGAGAGGCGGCGGGTATTTTTCTGGGGATGTTATTTCATTCCGCCAGGATTAACAAGTCTCAACCACTCCCTCCCCTCAACCATACCTCTTCCCCTTCCTCATTCTCCTCTCCCCAGCACACTTGCTAACTTGAGCAGCCAAAGACTGGCTGGGCTCCAGCGTGCTCAGGAAGGGTTTTCAGTTTTCCCTCTGCAGAAGATAAAGGGTAAAGGAAAGGGATGAGAACTCACAATGACTGGGTTTCTGCTCCGGGTCAGAAACTGCGCCTGTCTGATGATTTACTGCGACTGGAACCCAGGTCTGTCAGAATCTTGCAGCTACAGCCTCTGGGCGGGTGCGCGCATGCGCGCAGGTGATGGGCGGTGCTAGGAGAGGCCAAAGTGAGCAGTACGGATCTTCCCAGTTTCCTTTCCTCCCACCATGAGTCCTGGACCTGGAGAGGCTGGCCACACTTCTGCTTCTGCTCAGAGTGCAGCCGTGTGTCTTGGACAGATGGGGCATTAAGGACATGAGGCCTCTGGCTGTCTCCCCAGAAGGACTTAATTTTCTTTTACATGGCTTCAATGGACTCCAGGGCCTGAATGCCCAAGTTCTAATCCCAGCTCTTCTGTTTGCTGGCTGTGTTACCTTGGGCAAAGTACTTAAACTCTCTGTGCTTCAGTTTGCTCTTCTGCAAAGAAGGTAATAATACTATTCTCATTCCTAGAGTAGAGACAGAAAGTAAGATGGTGGTTGCCAGGGGGCAGTGGAAGGATGGAATGGGGAGTTATTGGTTAATGGATACAGACTTTTAGTTTGGGAAGATGAAAAGGTTCTGAAAATGGATGGTAGCGATAGTTGTACAACAACGTGAGTATCCTAAATGCCACAGAACTGTGCACTTAAAAATGGTTACAATGGTAAGTTTTATGTATATATATTTTACCACAATAGTGGAAAAAAAAAAGAGAGAGAGAGAGAGGTGCCTGGCTGGTTCAGTCGGTAGAGCATGTGACTCTTGACAGTAGTACATGAAACTCTTGATCTCGGGGTCATGAGTTCAAGCCCCACAGTGGCCGTATTGTTTATATTTACAAAAAAAAAAAGTTTTAAAAATGAAAAAAAAAAGTATCTTCCTCAAAGGATTTGGGGGAAGCTTGAATGAGATAATGCATTTAGAACAGAGCCATAGTAAATGCTCCATAAACAGGAGCTCTTTTGGGCTCCAGCCTTGCCTTTTCCAGGGAGATCCTTGAAGCCAGGGGCACAGCTCCGTAGGACACACCTGTCTCTTGGGTCAGGGTTGCATGAGAAAGGGGTCTCACAGCTAGTGTCCAGAGCAGCTCCCTGTGTGTGATTCGGCAGCTATCAGGATGGGCTGGTGACTGTGCATTTTAAGGAAGAGCTCTCACTGCCCATGTCAAGCACCAAGGTTATATATGGAGCACTGCTTGCTAAATTGCCTCATTTTGCACATACTCGCTCCATGAATTGTGGGCTCTGACATGCGGCTGAATTTGGTGGTTAAGGGAGAACAAAAGAATTGTGAACCCACTGAGGATAATATCCGATTGAATGGCATCAACACAGTATGTCTGAGAAGAGAATGGTGTTTCAAAGTTTTCACTGGCCTTGCCCACAAATCTTTATGTGTGTCAAGGGGGGAGACGGGGAAGCAAGGTTCTTAGAGTTCAGATCAGGAAACAGCTAGCGAGGTGTTATGGGACAGAGGAGGGAAAGCAGACACATACAGTAGAACGCCCCTGTGTTATGCTGGATCTGGGGACAGGAGCTCCTTTAGACTTCCTGTGTGCAGTTCTCCCCAGACACCGCAACTCAGTCCAGAGCAATCACATTCATTGTCTGGTGTATAGAACTCAGTAAGCTGCAGACAACCCAGGCCAGGGCAGGGGGCAGTCAGGAGAAAAGACTCCCCTGTCCTTGTGTCCTTGTTTGGGCCCCTGAAGACCCTTCCTAATTCACTGCAGCCACGAGGCTCACCCAGTTCTGAACCCAGAGGACCCTGCCACCTGGGCAGGCAGCTTTGCACTGCCCTTCTAGCTCAGGGCTCTAAGACTTACTGTGTCTTGCAGCACTTCCCAGCCCCTCTATGGTGAAAGACCAGGTTTGTATTTTGATTCACTTTTTAAAAAATTTACAATCCATTGTGGGTAGATAAAGTACAGTTAAAATGAATTACTAAACTTGTTTAATAAATAAATGAAGAAATAATTTGGAAAAATGAAGAAAGAAAGAGATTCAAAATACAAGACCACTTCTATTATAGCCAGCAGACGTGACTTTGCCTAGTCAAAGTGCTATAAAAGTTTCAAGATACTTACTCTCCATTTTTGTGCTTGGTGTGAACAGATCAGTAACGAAATGGCTGTGCCCCCATGCTGGTCGGGAGGCCCTGTTTTGAATTCCATTGTTCTAAATGGCTGGTCTCCAGAATGGTGTGCCAAGACAATCCATTGGGGTGCAGGAAAAAATATTGCCAACCTATTTATATTTTTATTGCATCTTCTTCTGATTTTTACTGTTGTGTATATTTTTAACATACATAACACAGTTGTAAAATAAGACACATACACTTTATAAGCAAAAAAAAAAAATGACAAGTTGTACTCAGAATCTTTTTACTGATTTATGTGACCAAAAACACTTGAGGTCTACTTCCCTCAACTACTCGTGTGAAAGTTACTGATATCTCTCTTTGGGGCATTGCTTATCCTGCGTTGGGCTTCTGTTATTTAAGATTTCATATATTTATGCCTGTCCTAAAATTATAAATTCTCTGAGGGCAAGAACTATGCCTTATGTATGTTTATTAAGCTGGGAAAAGCATGAATGTGATTTCAGCCAGTGTGCTGGGATACAGGAATATAAACATGACCAGGAGTTGGTCTCCTTTCTGTAGGATGTACTTGTCTAGGTTGAGGATGGAGACCTTACAAGTTACTAATTGCTTCTGGTATAACATGTGCAATTGAGTAAGCATGCATCCGTAACAAACTCGAGGCACAAAGCATGGGTAACTCCATTGGGGATGGTTCTCAGATACCACCCCGAAGAACTGATACCTGGAAAGGAAGGATGACCACGCTTTGTATGGCTGGCAGGAGGAGGATATTTTGGGTAATATTAGGATGCGAAAAGGCATAGAGGGCTTCACCTCTATGCCTTCACCTATGCCTTCACCCATGAGGATAGCTCTTTAAAAAATAGAAGATAATAAGTGTTGGTGAGGATGTGGAGAAATTGGAACCCTTGTGCACTGTTGGTAGGAATGTAAAATGGTGCAGCCACTGTTACAAACAGTATGGTGGTTCCTCAAAAATTAAACATAGAATTACCGTATGATCCAGCAATTCCACTTCTGGGTTTATACCCCAAAGAAATCAAAAGCAGAAACTGCAACAGGTATTTGTACACCCATATTCATAGAAGCATTATTCACAATAAACAAAGGTGGAAACAGCCAAAGCATCCATTGACAGATAAATGGATAAACAAAATGTGGTCTATTCATACAGTGGACTATTATTCAGCCTTAAAAAGGAAAGCGGTCCTAAGACATGCTGCCACGTGGATGAGCCTTGAGGATGTTATGCGGAGTGAAATAAGCCAGTCACACAAGGACACATATTGTATGATTCCACTTCTATGAGGCACCTAGAGGCATCGAAATTATAGATAGAGAGTGGAATGGGGTTACTAGGGGTAGGGGGTAGAGGGAATGGGGAGTTGTTATTTAATGGGTACAGAGTTCCAGTTGGGGGAAATGAAAAAGTTCTGGAGACGGGTGGTGGTGATGGTTGCACAACATTGTGAATGTATTTAATGCCACTGAACTGTACACTTAAAAATGGTTAAAATGATGAATCTTATGTTTTATATATCTTACCGCAATTTTCAAAAAAGGCATGAAATAACAAATGACACAGTATATTCAGAGCATGGCATTTTCTGCACTTGACTATGGCTGGACCATAAGCTGTGAGGAGGGGAGGAAGGAGAGGTAGGAGATGCTCATGTTCCTTCCAGTTTCGAATGAAACAACACGATTCTTCTATCCTACATGCCTCTCTGGCTGCTCACTCCCTTATTTCCCTACCTGGACTGCCAGGTTTTCTATCCTTACCTCTCTGCAGCTCTTTCACCTCCACACATAACACACTCACTGAAGACTGGACACGGCCCCTTACCTTCCCTGAAGGCTCACAATGGCTTCTTTGGTGCTAAGTCCCATGGACTCTTCAGTCTTCTTGACACTATTGACCACATGCTTCTTGTTGAAACGCTACTCTCCTTACAATTTTTTGGTGTCACTCCTCTGATTTTCCTATCTGCTCCTAGTTCCATCTCAGTTTCTTTTTCTGGGTTCTCTTTTTTCTCTTGTCTGTTCATGAAGATCTTTCCCCAGGGTTCCATCTTGGGTTCCCACCTCATGTTTTGTAGCCTCTTCTTGCTATTGCTCATTTCCTCTGCTATTGTTTACGTATCAGTAACTCCCGAATTGATGTCTCTATTCCAGATCTCTCATCATAGCATAGGACGTGAATATTCATCTTTTAACTGTCCCTCTGTCCGCCCACACTCAGTGTATCAATGGCATCAGCATCTTGCCTGTACTCTCATCACACTCTTTCCCTCTCTCCCCTCTGGCATCTCTTTTGTTCATATCTGTTCAATTCTACCTCCTTTCCATGTCTCAAATCCATTTCCTTTCAATTAATAATGATAATACTTTTTATAAGGCTACTATTTTCTACAACTGTGTGCTCTTATTGATCCTGAAGTCTCCAAGCTAGCAGAGTACTGAGCCTGCTGCATAGTACTAAGATGAACAAGTAATGATGATGAGAATATCTAATTCTCATATGGGGCTCAGTATGTGCCAGGCCCTGTTCGAAGCACTTCACATATAACACTTCACTGAATTCTAACAAGTATCCTATGAGATTGATCATTCTTTTTCTATCATTCCATTATTCGTTTATGGGTGAAAAATGGAGGCACAGAGAGGTTAAGCAACTTGCCCAAGGTCCACAGCTTATAGAGGCTCAATGTTGAATGAATAAATGAATGAATGAATGACAACATGAATAGGAGAATAAATGTCCGAGGCCAGAAAGAGGGGCTGAGTTGCATAATGATAAGTTGTGCCATGTGTATGATTGGTAGATTGGAAACCATTTCTTGGGTTTCTTTCTAAAGAGGTGCTAAATCTTTGTTTTGGCCGTTGTAGTTTGACCCAGGGTGTAGTAGTACATCAGAGAAAATAAGAATTTGATATATGTGATCAAGATAAATAAGGGGACAAAACATTCTTGATGGAGAGGGAAAGGAAATTGGTTGGTCCAAGGTCTGATTTCAGTTGGAGGCATGAGTCAGGGTGGTTTACCTACAGTCTGTGCCTGCAGAGTGATATTGGCATCCTGCCTCATCCAGCCCTTGCTACACAAACATCGTGACCAGTGTCCCCCAGGGAGCCCTATACCTGGGATTTTTATAGCACAGTGTCCTGGGCATCTACGGGAGGCTGCTGGCCACCTGTCATTGTCACTTATTTAAAAAACCCGTTCTTGATACCCACATCGCCTCTATCACACTAAGACCTGGTTACCACAAAACTATTAATTGAACATTTCATAATCTAGAAAAATTGTGCTGCCGGACCTCTTTGCTGTCTTCCCCAGTTCTTAACCCTCCCCGAGCTTCCTTTCTGTTTTCGGAGGGCTCTATGCTGCAGGTCTGTGGTTCTGCCCTGACCATTGAGAAAGAAAAGCAATGAAAAGGGTCCTTCTCCTCCTTTGCTGCCCTCTACAACCAAATAAACATCAAGACACCTCCATTTTTCCTGCTATTCCTGTTTTCTTCCTTTCTCCTAGCTAAAAATAAACACATGAATAAACTGCCCACTCTGACAGGCTGTCAGAATTATAAGACATCTTCAAGACCTGCTGGTTCAATGTCTTCATTTTAAATATGAACAAACAGAAATCTAGAGAAGGTTGAGAATCCTGTCGTGGGGCGCAGTTTAGATGAAAACCCTTGCCAGGGGACATGGGAGATAGAAAGCATTCTCCCTTTGCCCAAATTCCTTCCCGCAGCTTCTATTTATGTGACAAAATTACACTGTAAATTGATTTTTATACTTTCCTGTGATTTCTCCTTTAATTTCTATTTAGAAAAATAACTTCTTTTAAAAAAGATTATTTATTTATTTATTTGACAGAGAGAGACAGCCAGCGAGAGAGGGAACACAAGCAGGGGGAGTGGGAGAGGAAGAAGCAGGGTCATAGCGGAGGAGCCTGATGTGGGGCTCGATCCCAGAACGCTGGGATCACGCCCTGAGCCGAAGGCAGATGCTTAACCACTGTGCTACCCAGGCACCCCTAGAAAAATAACTTTAAAAATCTATCGTATTTCATTTCTTCTCTGCTGGTTGCCCTCTCCAGAGTAAGCCTTGACATAGAAAAATGAAAGCATTGTGTATGTTTTTCTCTCTTCCCTTCTAGTGGCTATATGCAAATGGAAGGATTGCTGCTGTAGGATACCCGAGGAGGGGTGAAACTTCTAATATTTTCACAAGCCCTATCCTGTGTACTCCCATGATGAAAATCACTTTAGGACAATCATTGAAATACAAAGTTATTTGTAAAAAATTTGTAAAAATATCATTTATATACCCATTTTGTCCACCACATGATGAGGCATAGACTATGTCATCTTCCCTTCTGTGTTCCCACTACATAGCACAATTTCTTGCACTTAGTACACGCTCAATAAATGATTGCAGGCTTATGGCTGAATGGAGTTATCAGTCTGGCCACTCATTCAGGGCTTAGACTCCCTTTTATAGAGAATACTACTTAGATACCCTCAAGCTGAGCTTTAGTGCAAAGACAGCACATGATAGCAGGAAGAAGAAGGTTGTTTTTATGCACATGGAAGAAGCCAGACAAATGCTTGGAGCAGGAGACTAAACTTACTACGTTGTCCATCAGGAAATTAAACAGCCTATCCATTCATTAGAGGAGGAACAAATGACAGGCCTTGTGCATTACCAGACTGTTAATAAGCAAGAGCCAGACTAGCTTTTATGGAAAGCCAGACTCTGAATGTCATGTTACCCAGCCCCGTCAAGTTACCCATTCTTAAAGTCTTGCCGTTCAAAATTGTGAAGATTGTAGAGAGTACTGGTGCTAGAATTAGGGGGTTACAATCCCTCTCTTATAACGGTCTCTGTGCTCCTTTTTTTAAGGCTGCTGAGATGGTTTATATTTGCTCAGATGACCTCATGCAGAGATCAGCCGGGCCACGTCACCCCTCACCCAAAAGGAGAGGCATTGTTGTGTGTGTGTGTGGAGGGGATCTCATAATAAACTCACTGACCTCTTCAAATTGAAGGCCTTGCCTTTTGGACTTCAATCCATTCCACTTGCCATGTTGAAATTGGTCCACCAGGGTCAAATACATCTTTCTAAGGGAAAGCATGTCTACAGCAAGGGTGAAGTGATGAGAGAGCCTAACACATTTTTGAGTGTCTATTGGGTACTCCAATCTGTGCTTGATGCTTTTGCATCTCATTTGTTCCTCATAACAGCCCTGGAAGAGAGGTTTGACCTCTTTTTTACGGATAATAAAGCTAAGGTTCAGAGAAATAAAATAGACTTGCTTGAGATCACAGAGCTAAGCAGTGCAGCTAGAATCAAATACAGGTCAAATACAGGTAAACCTGTGATCCTTGCAACATATCATTCATTCAACAGCTGTTGTAAAAATATCTGAGGCCAACAAATAACCCATTTTTAAAAATGGGCAAAAGGTTTGAACAGACATTTCTTCAAAGAAGACATGCAGATGTCCAATAAGCACATGAAAAGAAGTTCAACGTTATTAGTCATTAGGGAAATGTAAATCAGAACCACAATGAAATACCATTTCACACTCACTAGGATGGTTATAATAAAAAAGACCAATAATAACAAGTATTGGTAAAGATATGGAAAAATTAAAACTCTTGAACATCACTGGTGGAACTGTAAAATGATACCACCACTTTGGAAAACAAGAAATTAAACATTGAGTTACCTTATGATACTAACAGTATCACTCCTAGGTATATACCCAAGAGAATTGAAAACATATTTCCAGAGGTGCCTGGGTGGCTCAGTCAGTTAAGCATCCCAGTCTTGATTTCGTTTCGGGTCGTGATCTCAGGGTTGTGGGATCCAGCCCAGCACTGGGCTCCACACTCAGCAGGGAGTCTGCTTGAGATTCTCTCTCTCCATCTCCTTCTGACCCTCCCCCTACTAACTCTCTCTCTACCTCTCTCTCTCTAAAATAAATAAATAAAATCTTGAAAAAAAGAAAAAGAGAAAACATATGTCCACCCAACAACTTGTACCTGCATATTTATAGCAGCATTATTTATAATAGACAAAAGGTGCGAACAACCCCAAATGTCCCTCCGATGATAAATGCATAAATAAACTGAGGTATATCTACACAACGGAATATTATTCAGCCATTAAAAATGAAGTACACTTTAAAAGTAAGGGTGAATTGTATCATACTGACACCTGCTACAACATGAGTTAACCTTGAAAACAGGATGCTAAGGGAAAGAAGCCAGTAACAAAAGGCCATGTACTGTATGATTCCTTTCATAGGAAATGTCCAGAACAGGCAAATCCACAAAGATAGAAGGGAGTGGTTGCCAGGGGCTGGGAGGAGGGAGGAATGGCCAGTGACCGCTAGGAAGTATGGGATTTCTCTTCCAGGTGATAAAAGGGTTCTAGAATTAGATAGTGATGGTGAATGCACCACTCTGTGAAGAGACTAAAAACCACTTAATTGTACACTTTAAAAATAAGGGTGACTTTTATCATATGTAAATTGAATCTCAATAAAGCTGTTATAAATTATAAATGTGAGGCCAGAGGGTTGGTTTAAGCTAGTGTCAGGTAACGATACTTGGGAAAAACACTAACTCACTGGGCACATGCTACCAAGATTTAACATTTAACAATAGAATGACCAATAGAATGCCTGCAGGGAATGTCTATCCATGACAGACTTGGAAATGAAGTTATTGATAAACAACCAAAAAGGTGAAAGAACGTCCCTTTTGGTTCTGGTGTGAGATACATCACTCATTACAATAATATTAATATATCTCACAGAGATTAAGGCTCTAAGAGTATACAGTCAATAGGAGACACAGTCCCTTTTTTATACTACAATAGTAAAATAAAGGTAAATGTAGTACTAGGACCACTATTGCTACTTTCATTTGTTCATTTATTAAAAAGTACGTATCCAACATCTGGGATGTATCAGGTACTTTGCTATTTGTGTTAGAATTTATCGTGTTTATTATTCACAGACATCTCATAAAGTATTAGTCTCTCATTTTAAAGTTGAGAAAACTGAAACTCACAGAGGTTAAGAAAACTGCACAAAGATACATAGCTAGTGAGTAGTATAGATGGAATTTGTCCCAAGATTTGTCTGACTCCAGAGCTAAGAGCTAGAGGATTGGATTGGAGAGTAGAGAGCAAGCAGTGGCTGGCCATCTATGGAAAACATCAGGGTGGGGACGATGAGCATGGTGGTGGAGTGAGTATGTCTAGCCCAGACCCTGGAGTCAAACGCCTGGGTTGGAATCTTGCCTCTGCCATCTCATGGGGAGGTGTACTGATTTAATAAGTTATGAATACAAAAATACTTGCAACAGTGTTTGGCGCATAGTGAACATCCGATGTGCAGAGCATTTATGATTATTATTATTATTATTGCCACCTCTGCACACACACATGGTCATGGCTCTGAAGTTAGGGACTATTGCTAAAAGTGTAGAAAAGCCTGTCACAGATTTACAGTTGAAACAATGGTTATCTCTGGGGAGTGGGCTTAAGAGAGGAGGAGTGCAAAGAAAGAGGAAGGATGTTCTCACTCTCCCTTATTTGTATATTTTGAATTTTTTACAATCATGCATTACTCTTTAAAATGAAAGAAAACATAGCTGATAATAATGCTTTCGCCAATAAAAGAATACTTGTACAAAAAACAAAACAAACCCGGGGACATTTGTATTTATTTTGATTCTTGAGAAACCCACAAAGTGAGTCTTCTATATGCAACTCACAGACCAGAGTCTTTGCAGTGAGGGGCACGGTGCCAAATTTAGAGATTCATTACCTTGCTCCTTCAGCCTGTTTTCCATTATGGGTGAATTTGCTGTAATTCGATCTTGATAGATGACCTGGCAGGTGTTTCTAGACCTCAGCTCTGCAGGGGGTACCTCTCTGCTTCCATCCTTCCAGGTACTCCCCCAATTGGTGATATTTACAGGCATCTACCAGCAGGCCTTCCTCTAGGAGATTGGAAGGTGATGGGGAGACTTGTTTGCGGATGTGGAGTCAGAATATCAGTCATGGGATCCGGGGCTCAGGAAAGGAAGGAAGAAGAAGAGGCGAGCAGTCACATCTTCCAAGATGTGAAAAGACAAACTACGTCCATCATCTCACCCCAGGGAGCAAAGATTGGCTATGCATCTTTCATCTTGCCTAGCCTCAAATTTTCCATGTCAGCCTTACGAGGCTGTTTTTCCTTGGTTGAAGTGTGGCTTTCTCATTTGTGAAATGGGTTTCATATTTCCTATTTTCCAAGGGTTTTTGGAAATCAAGTTAGCTTTGCCCTGAAATGCATCATATAGGCTTCTGGGAGCAAAGCAGAAATGATACAGAAATAAGGACAGGGGACAGTGGAGTGACTCATCACTGGTTTGCCTCTCTACAGGAATAATAACTGGAGGATTGAAACTTAGCAGTCCCTCAGAAAAGGGCCCCAAACGAGCAAAACTTCCATGTTTTACACTTAACTTTACATAAGGATAAGGGTATACTTGGGAGAGGCAATAAGGATACAGGAAAAAAGCTGCTAAAATGTTGTGAGCAAAAGCACTGTCATTATCTTGTAGGTCTCTGTGCAGGAAGAGTAACTAGAAAAAATTTATATCCAGGCTAAAATTCCCAGGATAAATGCCTTCCAGTGCTTCCTGCCTTTAAACCACACCTGTATCCTACCTCTACTGGACTCAGTCTCACACATCTCTCTTTTGTCCCTCTCCCACTGCTGAGCCAGAGCTTGGCAAGGGGACAGGAAGGAGACAGCCCCAAGGGACGTGTTCCCACCAGCCTTGAGCTGACTCCATCTCCATCCCTTACAAATGACGCAGATGCCCTCTGTCCTGTTCTCCCATACTTGGAAAAAGATTTGCCCAGTGCAGTGTCACACAGAGGAAGGACAGAGTTCAGAACTCACATGGCTCAAAATATAAAGTGATTCAGGAAATTACGAAACAAAGACAACTGGCATCAGCTTCCCAGGGCTGTTCTTCTATTGTCGTCCCAGAGCAACCAGACAGTCTAAGATGGGATGAGCTGTCATTCCAACTGACAAATCTGGTGGTTCACATACCGCCATGTTTTCTTCTCTTGGCTATCTGTTGGGTGGGAGACGGGGAAAAGAGGGGATTTCTGTTTCCAGAGTCTTTTGTCTCCTTATGGAAAGGTTCCTAATGGCAGTACTATATGTGTGTCATAAAGAAGTTCTTATTTCCTAACATAATCTGTAGGTAGTGTGGCATTGAGGAGGCCTGAAGGAACCGGGAGATACCCTATCCACCACTTCAAAAAAGAAAGGACATTTTTGGAAATGTAACAGAATTATTAAAATTACATAATAAAATTAATTATATAATGAAATCAGTTTTGTATGTTCTGTAATTGGTATTAAAAGTCACACCTTTTAAAAGAAAAATCAAGATAGAACATTTTACTAGTATATTTGAACAATTCAACAAATAATGACACTTTAATTGTACCATCTTTGCCCAGCTATTCTCTGCTAGCCTGCTTGCACAAGCTTTGTTTTCACATGAACACCTTCAAGTTCTGTATGTGAGGCACGCACGTTGCTGCTCTGTTTCCGTCAGGGACTGATTTGCTACTATTATATTCAAGTAATTCAAGCTCCTCCCTTCTACTCCCAATCCTTAAGCATTATGTTTATGCTATCCCATTAAATCTTGTTTTGATTATGTGATGCTTCCCTTCAGGAGGGAAGGGATTGGACCCTTTCAAAGGAAGTCAAATGACAAAATGGAGGGGTGCCTGGGTGGCTCAATTAGTTAAGGGTCTGCCTTCAGCTCAGGTCATGATCTCAGGGTCCTGGGATCGAGCTCCACGTCAGGTTCCCTGCTCAGCGGAGAGTCTGCTTCTTTCTCTCCCTCTGCCCTCCCCCCACTCGTGTGCATGCGTGCACATGTGCACATGCTCTCTATCTCTCTCTCAAATAAATAAATAAAATCTTTTTTAAAAATGATAAAATGTAAGGAGTCAGAAGATATTATAATGGGAAAGGTCTTCTGAGACCACTTTATCTAATCCTCTTGTTTTACAATTGAGGAAATTGGGGACCAATAGGGTAAGGCATTTGCCCAAGGTTACACACAGCAACTGGTGGAGACACCAGAGGCCACTCCCCTTCTTCTACAACAACAGGATGCTTCTGCCTTCAGAGCGTTCATTCAGCACAGCCTGAGTGAATCAGGAGAGGTTTGGAAGGGGGCGTGCACCAGCCTTAGTGAGTGTGTGCCTTGGACCTTTCAATGTGCTACCATCCAGAAAGGAGGAGCAGAAGGTGAGAGGGGAGAAAAAGAGGACAGCTGCACACTCTTGGCATGCGGGAAGATTCTAGAAATAGTTTAGACTCAGCGTGTTTAAGAAACTGAAATCGTCGGACCAAGGGATGAGGAAGGATAAGTGATGAGGCACGTATACCCCACAGTTCTCTCTGGTAGCTGCCACTCCCTGTTCTGCTCGGTTTTGCTTCCAGGTCTCTGGTCTCAGTCTGGTCACTCAGCTCAAGATGTTGCAAATGCATTTGCAACATTTTCACCTTTGCACCTTTGCTCGAGCCCTCCCTCTAGCCTCCCCACCCTCTGTGGCCCAGCTCAGAAAATCCTTCAGAGGGCACTTCATGAGGGTACCCCTGAAATATTCTATTGAGTGTGATGTCTCTTTTCGCTGAGCTCTTTGGCTGTAGTACCTAGGTTCTGCCATAGATTATTTTGCTATACTTTTTCTCCTCCTCACTAACATCCTCCACACTCTGCCCACCCCTCCCCACCATAGCTATCACACGGAATCAATTATAAGCTTTTTGAGGATGATCGTGTGTCTTATTAATTTTTACATTATCCATAGCACGTGGCACAGACCCAGACCACTGTGGGTACCGAAACTGAATAGAATATTGGCTGCGAATTTTAACGGTAGACCTGATTCTGTTAGTGAAACGTTGTTTGGGTTTTAGAGGCTCATTTTCTGACAAACACAGTTTAATCTAGAAAAATCCATCTTCCACTACCATAAATAGCCCCTGGCAGCCCAGAGGAATTTTAGCACCTTTCAAAGGTGAACATTTCTCACTTCCTTGCTAGTTAACTCTGCTTGTTTATATACAGTGAACACAGTCACAACCACTTGACTCAAGCCCACGGTTTATCTGGTTGATGTTGTCTCTGGCCTGGTGTTAGTGGGGTCCATGGTCTAATGGGAGTCAGGTCTGAGCACAAGTTGGAACAAAAGATTTGAGATGCAGGACAAACACTCAGGGTGATGATGCTACATTTTTGCACTCTGTAATTCAGTAGGAACACCTAAACTACGCACTTGATCGAGTGGAGTGCTGGCAGCCTAGGGCACTCCCTGGCATCGCTGAGTGGAAAGCCTTTGGTGCCAACAAGCTGCTCAGATGCACCCAACAGGCTGGCTATTTGCCCCAGAAGTGGCTCTAAATCCGTGGCTTTCTAATGGGGAATAATATAGTCTAATAGTTAAGAACCAGGAGTGTTTGGACAGAGCTAGGTTAGGTCCTGGTTCCACCATTACTAAAGGAGTGATGGAAGATAAGATACTTAATCTTTTTAAGGCTCATTTTTTAAAAAATGCGTGAAGTGGAGTAGTAGCCCGCTTCACAGCATTGTTTTGAGGATTATACGCAATTGTGCGTTTATCTGTAGCGTCCACGCATAGTCCGTGCTCAGTCCCTGCCGGCTGTTGGGAGCTGACTGTTCCCATGTGCTTAGTAATAGATGCCCGGCCTCTCTGGCAGCGGTTCTCCACTAATTCTGGCTTTGAAGCAGGAAGTGCTGCTCTCGGAAAACTAAGCTGAACCCTCCCTACCCTCAGCGCAGCCCTGAGATCTCCGGGAGAAGGATTTAAAAGGTGGAGAGAAGAATGGTACAACTCTGGTTTGTCAAAAACCTTTCCTCTTGGGACTCCTGGGTGGCTCAGTCAGTTAAGCATCTGCCTTCGGCTCAGGTCATGATCTTGGGGTCCTGGGATTGAGTTCCACGTCAGGCTTCCTGCTCAGTGGGGAGTCTGTTTCTCCCTCCCACTCTCCTTCTGTGCTCCCTCCCTCTCTCTCTCTCTCAAGTAAATAAAATCTTTAAAACAAAACAAAACACCTGTCCTCAAGTGTCTAAGGCTGGGAGAGGGGCGGCAGATCTGCTGTCTCTACATCAGGGGCTCCGTGGGTTAGAACATGGCCCAGAAACATGCTGTGAGCAGAATCTGGGCTGGGACCTGGCTAGAGTCTATGAAACAGAGCAAGCTTCAGGAGCCCACGCCAGGACGACATTTCTGATCTTGGCCACAGTAGCATCTCTTCCAATGAACCCATGTAATGCACATTTATTAATTCATTCATTCAACAAAATATTATTAAGTGCCTGCTCTGCGCCAACCACTGACCTCACGGAGTTTTCATTCAAGTTGAGGAGACAGGTGTCAATTTGCCACAGGAATAGCAACAGAGCACTGGTTCTCAAACCTTAGTGTGCAGGGTGCCTGGGTGGCTCAGTTGGTTAAGTGTCTGCGTTTGGCTCAGGTCATGATCCTGGGATCCTGGGATAGAGGCCAGTGTTGGGCTCCCTGCTCAGCAGGGAGTCTGCTTCTCCCTCTCCCTCTGCCTTCCACTCCCCCTGCTTGTTCTCTCTCTGTCTGTCAAATAAATAAGTAAATAAATAAATAATCTTAAAACAAAACAAAACCTTAGTGTGCATCAGACTCCTCTGAAAGATTTGTTAAAACAGTTTCTGATCCAGGAGGTCTGGAGTGGGGCCCAACATTTGCATTCTTTTTTTATTTTTATTTATTTATTTATTTTTTTTTAAAGATTTGATTTTATTTATTCGACAGAGATAGAGACAGCCAGCGAGAGAAGGAAACAAGCAGGGGGAGTGGGAGAGGAAGAAGCAGGCTCATAGCGGAGGAGCCTGATGTGGGGCTCGATCCCAGAATGCCGGGATCACGCCCTGAGCCGAAGGCAGACGCTTAACCGCTGTGCCACCCAGGCGCCCCCAACATTTGCATTCTTAATGAGTTTCTAGGAACCACACTTGGAGAACCACTAATGTATAATAACAAACTGTGATAGGTTCTCTGGGGCAAAAAGATAGAGGGTTCTGGGAGAGTGTATCAGAGGGTCCTAACTCAGATCAGAAGAGTCTTAGAAGTCCTCTCTGAAGAATGGCATTTAAACTGAGGTCCGGGGGCGCCTGGGTGGCACAGTCGTTAAGCGTCTGCCTTCGGCTCAGGGCGTGATCCCAGCGTTATACGATCGAGCCCCGCATCAGGCTCCTCCGCTGGGAGCCTGCTTTTTCCTCTCCCACTCCCCCTGCTGTGTTCCCTCTCTCACTGCCTATCTCTACCTCTGTTAAATAAATAAATAAAATCTTAAAAAAAAATAAAAATAAAAAAAATAAACTGAGGTCCGAACAGGTGGCAAAGAGTGGGGGTAGAGAATGTGGGGGTTGTGAGGAGGAAGGGAGCGTGGTGAATTAGAGAAGGGAGGCCAGTGTGGCAGGACCATGGTGGGTGGGGAGACAGCCATTCAGACAAAGTCAAAGGGACAAGAGTCACATAGATCATCGGGGTCTTGGAGATGAGCAGAAGGGTTGTGGTTTATGTGTTAGGCACGGTGGGAAGCCTTTGTTGAGCAGAAAAGTGACATGTTCCAATTTATAGTTTTAAGATTTAACTTATTGCCACTGTATGAAAGATGGATTGGATAACAGTAAAAATGGTAGTAGGAGAGTGGTGAGGAGACTGTTACAGAAGTCCAGGCCAAAAAAAAAGGTGACTTACAGGGATTGAGGGATGTAGGTAAATCTGGGATATTGTTTGGAGGTAATATGGCTAAAATGTGGTGATGGGTTGGATGTGGGAGAGAGGAAAAGAAAACAGCTAAGGATGACTACAGGTAAGTAGGAGGAAATTATAGCAGCGGGATGGATCTGATGATCTTCCTAAGAAAGTGATGAAAATTTTGTGCCCACATCCACTGACAGTCTTTATTTGATCTTCCCTCTCACCTTTCTTCCCCTTTCTCATCTCTTTGCCATCAGGCCAGTCTATACCCATCCACCATTTCCTTGGGCTAGTTAAGCCATTTGCTGTGGCGATAGGCTATCTGAAGATGAGGGTGAGGCTCTGGTAAGTTTGATCAAACCCTGTGGGCGTTGGTTCCCAATCTGGCACACACGGGAAGGAGAAAGGATTTGTCCACACATACAGATGCTCTATCCCTTTCAAGCTCTTCTGTAAAACTCTTACATTAATCAGAGAAAGCTTAACCTTGTCATCCTTATTTCACTGGAGCAACACTGAACCATGGTGCAAAATGCCTTGCTGTCTGCCAGAGAGGGAAGGAAGCCAATTCCAGAGTGGAGGTTTGGGGCTTCCTGGCTCCTAGGTATCTCAGCAGGGCCTCTTGCTCAAGCAACTAGAAGTAGGTCATGAGCTGCAATTAGGGACAGGAGCAGGATGTTTCCAGCTGGAGGTTTGATCACCAGTGAGTCGAAGTGGAGGTTCCCATGGCAATGGTAATACCATCTCTTTTTTTGAGACCAGCAACTTGGCAATATGGGGGTGAGTCAACTGCTACTTTGAAAACCTGTTGTATTTCTCCACTTTCATGTCTCAGATTGGAAATATCTGTGACGACTTGGTTCTCAGGCATTTGATAGAGTCTCAGATGGTTTTCCACATGGTGATGTAGTCTTAGGATAGAAGCCTAGAAGAACCATCTCATAATGTGCCTTTCCCCTTGTCCACTGCACCATTCCCAGGGAATGATAGACTTGAGGGCTCCCATGGTATGAGATTTTTTTTACTTGCTTAAAAGTCTTTCTCAGGGCATTACAGCATTTTCCGACTTTTCTGATTTTGAGAAATATCAAGGAGGGAAGGATGAATGGAAAAGATCCTGCTGTTTCCCAAGATCTCTGAGAACTTTTGCTCTGGTTCTTCTGTCTGTTTAGGAGGTTGTGTTCAGAAAATGATGGCCAGGGCCTCTTCTCCAAGCCCCCTCATCTGGTCAGATTGCATGCCCAGGCCATCCAGGCACCCTCAGGTTCTATCTCAGGATGACTCAGACAACTCCTGAATCACAGAATATCAGAGCTGGAAAGGGCTTCCGTCAGAAAGGGGTGAGCACAGAATTAGCTGGGACTTTAAGACTTCATCCAGGTGAGGTCTCTCATAGTGCAGGACCTTGGTGTGGTCACTGTGTTCCTGAGACCAGCCATTTGTTTTTTGGTCCAGGTTTCATAGACTGACTCATAATAACCAGGTTTACCATAAATTGACATATAAACTCAAATGTCTCTATATAAATTTTATAATGGGGGATATCCCATTTCAGAGACCCGATTTCTCAGGTCTCTTATCCAGTGTCAGAGTATTTGGGAGATAGAACTGATAATCAGGGGGCACCTGGGTGGCTCAGTCGTTAAGTGTCTGCTCAGGGCATGATCCCGGCGTTCTGGGATCGAGCCCCACATCGGGCTCCTCTGTTGGGAGCCTGCTTCTTCCTCTCCCACTCCCCCTGCCTGTGTTCCCTCTCTCGCTGGCTGTCTCTCTCTCTGTCAGATAAATAAATAAAATCTTAAAAAAAAAAAAGAACTGATAATTGGAACTTACTTAGTGATTAAAGCTTTAGAGCAAAGTGAAGTGGTTGACCTTGAATGATCTTTCATCTGGGACAGAAACTCCTGCTAAAGTATCTTTGCCCAACAACACACACTTTTGGGTTATAGCAGAATGTTCACATGCCCTTGAGCTTGCTGTTCCCTTCCTAGGACAGCCTTGGGAAAGTAAATACTGATCAGTTCTGCTCCTTTTGGCATATCCCTGTCAATAACATATCACATTTCATTGGGTTTCAACTGTCTCAATGCTAAAGTCATTTGCAATATGTCCGCTCAAATCACACCCTGGTTACCTTGTCTCCTGATTTATTGATGCTCTCTTTGGATGGGTTGACTGTTAATAGTGTCCCTTTCCAAGGGTACCCAATTTCTATATTTTTACAGGGAGCCCACTAGAGCCTCCTTGAGGATTGTAGAAGGACCAACAGTTCTTCCAATCCAACACTTTAAAACACAAACTCCCCTGGGGCGCCTGGGTGACTCAGTAGTTAAGCATCCGACTCGTGGTTTTGGCTCAGGTCATGATCTCAGGGTTGTGAGATCGAGCCCCGCATTGGCCTCTGTGCTCAGCAGGGAGTCTGCTTGAGATTTTCTCTCTCTCCCTCTGCCCCTCCCTGCCCCCACTCTCTCTCTCAAATAATAAATAAATAAATCTTTAAAACATAAATTCCCAATGCCATATCCCCGGCCCACCTTGACTTGAATACTGCCAACATTGCAGAGCTCACTACCCTCTGAGGGCTTAGTTCAACCAAGAGCCTAGGCTGAAAAGGATGAACCAATGAGAAGATATTGTCAGTGCCCTGTGTGTCCAGCACCTGCCTTGTAGATGAGGTTTTTTCTGAAGGTGCTGCTGGGGATACAAGAGAAGAGTAAATGACATCAGGAATGGATAGCTGGCCTATTACAAAAGTTCCAGAGAAGGAGGGTCCAGACCTCGACTTGACAGTTTGTGTCCTCAGCATCCTTAGAGCTCATTCAGTCACTTGGAACGACTCCTATCTATCCAGGACTCCAGGTGTTTGCTATTTTGATGGAGAAAGCTGAACCCTGGGGCTCAGGAAGGGAATAGCCTGCTACTAGAGCCCAATGAGGCTTGTCCGAGTGTCTGAAAATCCTACCATAGTTTCGGACCCTATTTAGTTATAGCCTTATCTCCAGAAGGTTCCTTTTATAATGCAAATCATTTTACATGAAGTCAGTAACAGATGATGATGTAAGTGGCTGAGCAAAGAACAAGACCCCCCCAAAATGGGACCCAGGTGCAGGAGCACTGATTTGGAGTATGGGGCACTCTTCTAAAGAGGGAAATGGAAATTCTGAATGATGGTAGGTTGGCTGCTAACAGTGATGGGACATGGCTCCCAAGGACCCCCATCCCCACCCCAACCCTCAAAACAAGATTCCACAGTGAAATTTCATTGCTATTTTTTGCTGACCCAATTCTGGAACTGGGGAATTTTCCCTCCAAATTTATCTTGAACTCAGTAAACTAGCTTATTGTTCAAATCCCAGCTGTACCACTTAATAGCTTTGCGATCTTATATGTGATACTTAATTTATCTGAGCCTTAGTTCACTCTGCTGTAAAGAAGAGAAAATAATACCCACCCAGAAGGACTGCTTGTGGAAGATTAAATGAAATTACATGTAATGTGTGGCATGCAGTAGACATGCAGTAAATGGAAATAATTATTTCTCCTCTTATTTCTTGTAGCAGCTCCCTTTAATATGTCCATAAAGAATTCCTTCTACTCCATTTCCAAGAGTCTTGTCCAGATGCACAATCGTTCACTCCAGTAGCTGAATTGCAATCAAGCCTAATAACAAAAGTAAATTTGAACAAATTAGCATTGGCCTTGGGAAGTCAGACATGTATATTCCTTACTAAGGATAACTTATAGACTTTGAGCTATAAAATTGTGGTAATAAAACGAAGGTCCAGGGGCACCTGGGTGGCTCAGTCATTAGTGTCTGCCTTCGGCTCAGGTCGTGATCCCAGGGTCCTGGGATCCAGCCCTGCATTGGGCTCCCTGCTCAGCAGGAAGCCTGCTTCTCCCTCTCCCACTCCCCCTGCTGGTGTTCCCTCTCTTGCTGTCTCTATCTCTGTCAAATAAATAAAATCTTTTAAAAAAAAAAAGGGTCCCATTCTTTCCTTCTGTCTTCCTTTTCCCCTTTTTCCCCTCCTCCCTTTATCATCAAGACCTTTAAACTGCAGGGTGTCTTTGAATGAATTTATCTCCATTTCCCCTCCAAAACTGACCAAGGCTGACTAGGACAGTTCCCTGAACTCATCTGGTGAGAAAAGGGGACTCCTTTGTCCTCCTGGACACGCTAGGTCATGGCTCTTGCTTGGTGGGTGAGGGAGGAGAAAAGAAGGAGGACCCTGACGATCGTGTTATTCGATTTGTTTATTGATAGGCCTTACCATCCTCTACAGTTATGCCCCTTGGAATGCGAACTCCATGTGGGACTGTGTGTATCTCATCTACTTTCATGTGTTCGGTGTTTGCACAGTGCCCAGTGCAGAGCAGGCATTCAATACATGTACAGTGTGCGCATGAATGTGTGTGCTTGTGGCCGGGCGGGGGGGTACCAAGGCAAGTCTGGAAATTTGCTGAGCTTAGGAGCCTCCAACTACAAGGGGACCTCCTATTTTTTTCCTAAAGATTTATTTATTTGAGAGAAAGAGAGAGAGAGCAGGGGGAGGGGCAGAGGGAGAGGGAGAGAAGGAGTCCCAAGCAGACGCCACACTGAGCACGAATCTGACTCTGGGCTCAACCCTATGACCCTGAGATCACAGACCTGAGCTGAAATTGAGAATCAGACACTTAACCGACTGAGCCACCCAGGTGTCCCTGGGGCCGGGCCTCCCATTTTGGACTGAGACATGCATCTTCTCGCAAGTTCAGCATTGGGATAGTTTCCATGTTTTCTTCCCAGGAAGTGTAAGCCTCTCAGTTCTCCCTACGGCACCCCACCCCACCCCGAGCTGCCAGTCTGCAGGGCCAAGATACACTTCCAGCAGGAAATCAGTATTGGATGTTCCCTTCCTTCCCTAGCATTTATGTTTGCAACTTTGGAAATCTCATGTCCTCTTCGCACCACCCAGATGGGAAATTTCTCCCTGGGCTTTTACATTCTGGGCCCAGGCCACCCACTGCTGCAGTGGATTTTAGGCGTATTATTTTCTGCTTCTCTGAGTGCCAACAGCACACTCGGCACTAGACACAAACATGCAACGACAGCGCTCGCCTGCCCCAGAGGGTTGCTGGGTAAGTTAAACAGACAATAAAATGCAGACTTCAAAAATGTCAGAGGAGAAGGCATTTAAAATTCTCAGCGGGGGCTGGAAAGAGAATGCTTTTAAAGTCTTTTCATTTCTTTCTCTTCCCTTGCCTTCAGCTTCGAGCTGCCTGAGAGCGGTCCTGCCCCTTCTCAGTCTGTATGGCCATTTAAGGATGACTGGTCCTTTTGTGAGCAGGCAGAGAGTTTGAGCTGTTGGCCCTGAGTGTGGACAGTGGCTCCTAGGCTCCCCCCAGGCTGTCTGAAAGAGCAGAGGCCCCTACACTTGGCAGTGAGCCTTTCCAAGCCTGCTTTCAATTCTACCGTGTGGAATGGTGTTATAAGTTGATGATTCAGGATTACAAACCAGCAGAGCTCTGTCCTTTGGGGGGAGCATATTCCACATGACAGGCTTCCCTCGAGCTATTTCTGAATACCAGAAACCAGAGCTCAGGACGGTGCAGATCAGGAAGCAGGTGAGCTGGGGCCCATGGCTCCGGGTCCTCCTGGCCGGAGTTTCAGGGGTGATGCTCTCACTGCTTACCTTGGTCTTTGCAACAGATGTCCCCCGGGCAGCGTGGGTCCTCCCCTGCGTTCACACTAGTGTTCCTTTCTCCTGGCAAGGACCTAACCTGCGTCATCGGCTCTCTTAAGCAGACAGGAGGAGAAACTGCGATGACTCCCAAGGCTTCACTTCCTGGCCCCCTGCAGAGTCTGTCTTTCCGAGGAAAAGTTGTGCTCATTGGCTGACGAAAGGATCAGGACTCAGCTAGTGAATTCAACAGGTCTGGCATCAAGATCTCACCAAAACTCATGGCCTCAGAAAGCATAACATCTTCCTTGTGCCTGGAATGTGTGGCAGGAACTGGTGAAGGAGAACCGTTTGGGGGTTTGTTTTGTTAGAGCAAAAGGACCCTGCTGAGATGCCCCTTATCATGACGTACCATGCAAGACACCTCGTTCCAGCCAATCTCCAAACATGGTCCGGGCTGCAAGGCTGGTCTGGAGCATTAGGCAAAACAGAGACATTTTCTCTATCATTCTCCCTTCATCTCCCTTTCTTATTTGTTTCCGGGACATTCACATCAGTACACAGGTCTTAACAGCAAAGAACATAAATGTCTTTGTAGCTAATATTTTTTTGTGCTTGGTGCTGCTCCTTGTCCCCAGGAGAGCCCCCCTGGATGGACAGTTATAGTGAGAAGGATAGAAATGATTTAACAGCACTCACTCAGCGTTGCCAGAATAAATTTCTTCCATTCCCCCTGCTGCCTATGTGTGTGCTTACATACTCGTGCATGCACGTACACGCACACACACACAGACTAAGACCAAACAAACCATGTTGCTTATTATTTCAAGGGACTGAAAAACCCCTAAAAGGTGTCATTGCTGGGTTGCCATCATTTTTACTAATCCTCAGGCTGGACTGAAAAGGAGAGAATGTATCACCCATTTTGGGAAAATAAAGGAGGAGGCATTTTATATACAGGTCCCATCTTTTCAAGAGAGGCAGGTGAGTGCCTCTTTTCAAAACGGGGCAGAGGTTGGTGAAGGGAGGTATAGTAGGAATGCTCTTGGGAACGATGCTCAATGTACATGTTCTCACTCATTCCTCCCACCCTGAGTTGCTGTTGAACCTATAGCCACGTTTCTGAGAGTGTGTGCCATCTCTCTGAGTGTTGGCATAAAAATAAAAAGGTTGAGGTCAACTGATCTAAAGAACAGGCTGGTTTGGGGCCCACCTAACAGGTGGAGACTAGCAGCCCTGAAGAACAAATAGTTTCCATTCAAAGATCTGCAGCGGAATGGGAGCCCCTGCGGTAGCGGCACGGTTGTACTGATCTTCAAAGAACGGTGCTGTTGCAATCCTTCGTATGTTCAAAAATATTTTTGAAAATTCAGATTGTCCAGAGCCCCATGCTACGTGCTTCAAAGACACAAAGCTAGAATGAATAACAACATCTTTAGAACGTATTTTTCTATGCAATAGGGAATTTTCCAAGCATTTTCACATAGTACTTTATGCAATTTAATCCTTTCAACAGTCCCATGAGAGAGGTATTCTATAGATTATGAACCAGGAGTTTGTGCTCTCCAGCATGGACAGAACACTCACAGGGGAAAGTGATAAAACACCAGAGGAGAAGCTATAAAGGATGTGCTAAAGTAGTTTGTAAGAAGGAAAGGCCAGTTCCAACCAGGAAGATCAAGGAAGGCTTCACGGAGGAGGTAGCATCTGAGTGGGCTAGAGGAATTCCATCTTCTGCTGTGCTGGAGTTCTTCAGTGATGGGAGGGCCAGATGAAAGTGCAGTTGGTTTAGTTTTATTAATGGTAGGTAGTGGTCAAATTGTATGGAAAATATGTTTCATTTCCATTAGGATTGGTATGGAGGTCAAGAGAGAATCACCTCTTAACTGAGATCTATTTTTTTTATGTAAGCGAAGGGGAGGAGGAGCAGAGGGAGAGAATCTCAAGCAGGCTCCCCAGTGAGCGTGGAGCCCACACGGGAAGCGGGTTCAATCTCTTGACCCATGAGAACAAGACCTGAGCCAAAATCATGAGTCGGATGCTTAACTGACTGAGCCACCCAGATATACCTCTGTGATCTATTTTGATGTCGGGGTCACGGAAGTTGGCTCCCATGAGACCATGAATTGCTCACAGTTTGGGCTGCTGAGTCAGGTGAGTGATTAAGGATTAGGTTCTCAGCTGACACTCATTTTCTATCTACCCTAACACAGTGGTCCTTAATCCAGGGCAATTTGTTCATTCAGTTCATTGGACTTTCTCCCTTGTGGGTAGAGGCCAGAGATGCTGCTAAACATCTGTTAAAAAAAAAAAAAAACAAAAACAAAATTCAACTGACAAATTAAAGATCCAATTGGCTTTATTCAACAATTCATGAATCGGGCAACATCCCATCTAATGGACAGTTGTACAAAATGGAAGGATATTATAGGCAGAAATGGGAGCAGGACAAAGAGATTATTAGCAAAAGGAAAGAAAGTATTGTAACATGCAAGGTTGGGGGGGGTCTTATCAGCAGATGACCTCACTAGTGCTGATCAGGAAATTCTAGGCTGATTGGTTGAAGATTCCACTCTTGGGAGAGGCTGGAAAGTGCAGTTGAGTTAGGGATTAAGTCTTGGTGAAGTTTAGCAAAGATGACTCCACTTTGGGTCCATTGTTTCTTTTTAACATATCTTACAACGCACAGGACAGCCCCCACAGTGAAGAATTATCTGGGCCAAAGTATCAACGGTGCTGCGACTGAGAAAGCTTACATTAAAGCACTTACTTAATATTCATAAAGCACCTACTAAATGCCGGCTCTAAGCACAGAGCTGATATAAAGATGAGAGGTAAATTTGTGCTCTCAAATTGCTGACAGTGTTGTGTGTCTCAGACATGCTCAATGATGTGGAAATAAGATGTGTGTTACCATGCGGGTAAATACAAAGACCAGTGGGGACAATGGAAAAGAAACCCAGCATGGTGGTTGAAAAGCAGTCTCTTTGTTTTTTGGTTTTCTTCTTTAATATTTTGTTTATTTGTTTGTCAAGGAGAGAGAGAGAGAGAGACAGCACAAGCAGGGGGAGCAGCAGGCAGAGGGAGAAGCAGGCTCTCCACTGAGCAAGGAGTCCGACGCAGGACCCTGGGATCATGACCCGAGCTGAAGGCAGATGCTTAACCAACTGAGCCACCCAGGCGTCCCGAAAAGCAGTCTCTTTGGAGTTGGTCAGACTTGTGTTTGAGTCCTAGTGTTGTAGGAAAGATGTTAGGGTTCGGGGCCGATGGCCAAGAAAGAATTCTTGAGGTGTCTTTGGTGCAAAAAGGTGGTTTCATTAAAGCACAGGGACAGGACCCATGGGCAGAAAGAGCTGCACCGGAGTCCTGAGGAGTGGCCCATTATATACTTTCAAGTTAAGAGGGTGTTAGGAATACTGTAAATCTCTAAGGAATTTTGGAAGCAGTTTCCAGGATGTTGAGGGGGCTAACTATTGTTAGGAAAAGGTCATTTATTACCGTCTAATAAAACCTGAGTCGTGAGACCCTTCAGTTGTGTATCGGTGGGTCATATGCTTGGGGGTGATTGCCAACATGTGTCTTGCGGGTAGAGAAAAAGGAAGTTTCCAAAGGAATGTGTCTATGTTAAAGTAAACTCACAGGATCCTGAGGGTCCGGTCGGGCTTAGATTGCCCTTCTGCCCTTAGCAAAGTATCAACATCGAGTCCCTAGAGGAGTGTCACTCTGCCTGTTTCAAGGACTTGTCAGTGGGCTGTAGGTAGTAAGGAAATGTAATTTTTCTTTTGCCTTCGTCTCCAGATCACTAGTTCTATTCCTTACTGTATCCTCTGGGGCAAATTACTGAACCCCTGTAAATCTCAATTTCCTCACCTGTGTACACTCCAGCTAATTAAGCTGACCTGGTGGTGCTGTGTGAGGGTTAAATGAACTTAGCACAATGCTGACACGTAATAGTTGATCAATAAATGGCAACGAATGATAATGATGAAGACAGTGCTGTTGCTGATAATGAGGATGATGTTTGCCTGCTTGAAGATATGGGAAAGCTTCACCGAGCAGCGTTTAACCTGAGGCTTGAAGGATGAGTGAAGTTTTCTAGGGAAGCAACAAGAGGCATTTCAGACACACAGCACATCATGGGCAAGACCCTGAGAGAGATTATATCATGACTTATTTGAGGAACTACCTATGGCTCAGTAGTGCTGAAGTCTACAGAAAGTAGGGGTGTTCGCTGGGACTGGGGTTAGGAGCTAGCAGGACAAGAGGCTGGATAGGTAGGTGAGCCCCGTCGTGAAGTGCCTTTTACTCAATGCCGAAGAGCTCAGCTTTTGCACTATAAATTGTGAGGAGCACTGGAATATTTAAAATGGAAGAGTGGCAAGATCAGACTTGGGAGTTGGGAAAAATAAATCACACTTTCTGAAACCTGCAGGGTACATTAGAAGGGGCCAGTAGGCATATAAGGAGACTTTTGCAAATCCCCAGGAGGGAGATACAATAGGAACTAATGCCTTATCTCAAAGCATAGTCTCCATTCATTCAGGTAACTTTTATGGAGCATTTGGAATTCCACGATGAAAGACAAAATCTCTGATACCCTAGAGACTGCCCGCTAGTGGAACAGACCTAGAATAAACGTGAAGGGGCGCCTGGGTGGTGAAGCTGGGTGAGCATCCGACTCGGGTTTTCGGCTCAGGTCATGATCTCAGGGTCATGGGATCAAGCCCCCCTTTGGGCTCTGTGCTCAGTAGGGAGTCTGCTTAAAGATTCTCTCCCTCTGCTCCTCCCCTCTGGTGCACTCTCTCTTCCTCTCAAACAAATAAATACATCTTAAAGAAAAAAAAAGAAATATCTTAAAGCTGTGCCCCTAACAGAGAGTTAACGCACTGATAAGGATGTGCACCATGGGTCAGGGTGGTTTCAATCTTCCTCCAGCCTATTTCAGAAAGGCCTTTATGAAGCTGTCTTCAGGGGCTGTAAGTGTAAGCCTGAGAAGGATGGAGCCGCTCCTGGTGAGCTTTTCTGGCAGCGTGGGAGGTTTCTCAACCAGAGACACTGCTTGCAGGTTTGGGCCGCAGTAGGGTGGCCATAGGCGACAGAAGGGGAGAGGAAGAGGAGAGGAAGGAAGAGATAACAATCATAGAGACGCAGCTGGTCTGTAAGGAGCCTCCAAAATTCAGAGATGGGATTCTACCCCATGTAATGTCTTTGGGGCAAACCATCCAAAAGGAATGGAGCTAGGTTTCCATTAATTAATTTGGTAATTGTGTGTCCAGACAAAAAGCACTTTAACAAAATTGAGGGAATATAAGTATACTGATACATTTTCCAGTGGGCTTCTGAGATGACTTATTTCCTCTGAGTGCTCTTGATGGAAATCAATCTTAAATGCATGAGTCTGGAAAGTAATCTGAATTGAAGGGAACAATTTATCATATTTAACAACAATCAACATCTGTTGGGTGCCTACCATGTATGGTCATTTGTCCCAAAGCACTTCACTAATCCCATTTGAAAATATCATGGTTGCCATTTCAGAACCGGGGCAACTGAGTGGCTTCCTGGAATCTTGAAGTGAACCACAGTGACATGCCTTCTTCTGACGCATAGCATTCAGTCCTACCGACTTGAGCAGTCCCGTGTGCCCGAGAGGAAAGGGCCGAGGGTGCGGAGTTAACAGCGCTGGGATCGCGTTCTAGCTCAGCTGTCCATTAACTGCATGACCTTGGGGAAGTCACTTAGCCAGATAGAACCTATTTTCTCAACAGTAAAATGAGGACAAGTATTGCCTTCGCCCACAGCTTGTCATCAGCATCTAATGTAATAACACCTGTGGGGCGTTTGTGAGCGACAGCCTACCCCAGGTGAAGGATATTACCCTAATCAGCACTACCTGCCCGCAGTAAAAATCCAGGTGGTTAGGTGGGGTCACAGTCATTTGGCTGCCCTGCCAGTAGGCCACTTGCCGGATGCTGTCATTAAACCAACAACATGGCAGACCGTCCTTGGGTTGTGCTTCCCCAGCTCAGGTCGGCAGGCCTGGAAGGACAGACACCTGCCAGCATCCAGGCAGGTATTATCACACCTAAGTCAAGGAGTTATTTGGAAAAAGTTCCCAGGCTGGCTGTCCACGGGAAGCAGCTAAGCAGAGGAGACAGTGTCAGGATCCAAATGAGCATGGGTACTGGCCAGCCATGTATGTTTGTCAGGGGGAGCCAGGGGAGAGGCTGGGTTTGCTCTTCAGCACTTGGCCCCCTGTAGGGAGGCAGCATCTGGGAAGGCAGAAGCCAGGGAGTCTGATCCTCTGGCTGGAGGCCCCTCGCAAGGCCGGTTGGCAGCGCACCTTAAGGAGGGTGATGGGACCAGGCTCTGTGCTCACTGTAACCATTCTAATCAGCCCAGCTGGCTCCTTTGGTGGTCAAGGGAACCATTCCTCTTTCACGTGTTTGGGTTTTCAGGATGCTCATCCTTAATAATAGTCACGGCCCCACCTTCCTGTGTGTTCCAGGCATTAATGCATGCTTCCAACCCTCCTCCCCCGAACCCTGGCAGACATGCCCCTGTCAGAGCCTCAGTGGGCCACCCAGAAGGCAGAGATAAAAGTGCTGTCTCAAATGCAATGTCACTTTCCTGGTCCACAGGGTACCCCTCTGGCTGCCAGGGCAGTTATCAAAAATGCATCATGTGACAACTGAGATTATCCACGTCAAGGCTTAGAACAGTGCCCAGCACACGCACAATCAGGGGTTAGTTAATATGAGTCATCGTTGTTACCTTTCTCACAATGCGTTATGAAGAAGTATTGTTATTAACTTGACTTTAAGCGGGAGGAAATCGGAGCGCAGAGAAGATAGATCTCTCTCCAAGCAGCTTCAACTTGTGAATGATGTCCTCGGGACTTGAACTCAGGATTCCCCTGAGCTGAGCTTCCTCTCGCCCTGAGCTGCTAACCTTAAACCCTGTCCAAAACTGCTGAAAGGGTCTAAAGCAGTGTTGTCCAAGCACTTACTCTGGGCACCAATCCCTGAGGACTTAAAACTGTGATCTCAGGAACCGGAGCTGCTGTGTCTGCCATGATGGGATGTGTGTCCCCAGGGGAGCCCTTGTGGAGGGACGGGGGGTGGGGGGAAGAGGGGCTGCTGGCAGGACCCCATGTACTTAGCCAGCAGTGAAACAGGCGCGTGGTTCCGATCCCCTGAGACGTTTCCATCTCTCTTCCCAACCTGCCCGCCCTGCCCCACTTCACCCCAATTGTTAGCCTGAGACTGGCAGGGCCGTCTCCAGAAAAGGTTGCCTGGCCAAATTCCCCGATGTGGGGCAGTTTCTAGTTGCTTCTTACTGTAACCCAAGGCCACATCGTTCATGGTGCTGTCACGGTCAGCTGCCCTCCTCAGCGCCCCCCCCAAGCCAGGTTCGGTTTCCTGAGTCACTAGTGAGTAAGAGAGTGCCCCCCGAGGGCCGCTGAGTAGTCTAGGGGCAGTTTCTCAGACGGACGGAGTGCACCCAGGAGACCCAAGGTCTACATTTAGCTTTTCCATTTACCATCCTGGGCAGTAGTAATACCAAACACTAAGACAGCATTGACAAAACAGCCTCTTAAACCCTGTTTCTTTTAATTCTCGTAAGACCACATGAATCATCAGGACAGATTCTCTGATTTCCATTTTACAGAAGAGAACCTGAGGTGTGGTTAAGAGCTTGATGGAGATTGGGCCTCTCATAGGTGAAAATCAGGACACGAACGCAAGATCTTAGTAGCAATCCCAATGGTGGGCCCACATTGTCACTTCTCTCCCTTCTCCCTGTACCCCATACAAACACATACACACAAGATGAACCTCAGTGTCTCACATGTGAAGTTCAGTAAACTGTAATAAACGAGCTCTGAGGTCCCTTCTAGCTCAAACAGAATTGAGTGTCTTTCAGTTTTCTGAGGTGCCCTTATTCCATTTATGATACCTGTGCCAAGGTTGTGATCTTTCAGACCTATTCCCACTCTTCTGGCTGTATCCCGTAACACTGCCATTCTTACAGCCCATGGAATATACTTTCTTCAGGGAGGGGATATTTGCAACCAGTAATAAGAGAATTACTAGCTTGTTCCTTAGATTGCACTAGCAAATAAAGAAACCCCCTTGCAAGGGTGTGTGCACTCGAGCAGCCCTGTACTTGGGCATTCAACCTCTGAGAGCAGCTCAGCCTCACTCCATAAAGAAACCTGGTCTGCAACATCTTCTAGCATCATCTGTGAGGCATTTAGACCACTGGAAAATGGCAGTAATAGTGCAAATGGATCGAGAGTATTGATGGCTCAAGGTATTTAAGTGATTAAGAATTTAAAAATGGAGCAGGAAATGATTGTTGTCAACAGAGAGAAGCTTCAGCTGAATCCGTGGTCCATTACTCTTGAAGGAATAATTATAATAGCCCACAAACTGATAATGATTCTCCATTATAGATGCTTCTCAAACATATGTTTCTTTTTGCTGCAGAGAGGAGGTGATTAAGATTATTGGTAGTAAGGAAACCTAAATTCAGGAGCACACTTTTTAATAAATTAGCTAAACTTTTCATGTCTTGGGGTTTTATTTATAAAAATCTATGTTATAATAATAACACTAAATAACATATCAAATAGGGATGTGAGGATTTTAAAGTAAAAAAAATTGTAATTAGTATTTTTTCCTTATTTCCTTCCATTATCTGATTCTCTGTCATTGTGGAAATGCTTTCTTCCCCATTCTTTTCAGTTTTGAAAACTGAGGTAAAATCAATACGGAGCAGCAAGCTCCCATCTTAAATGTACAATTAAGTGAATTTCCATAAATAAATACGCCTGCGTAACCAACTCCCCAGCCAAGATAAAGACCATTTCCCCCAACCAGGACCGTGTCTTCATGCTCCCGTCCATGCAGCCCTTACCCCTCCCAGACAGCTAATTTTTCTGATTTTTGTCATCGTAGATTAGTTTTGGGTTCTCGAACTTCACATAAATGGAATTACACTCTATATGTTGCTTTGCATTTGGCTTTCTTTGCTCAGCATAATGTCACTGAGCTTTATTTGTGCTCTTGAGAGTAACAAAGTTTATCCTTTGTTAACTCCAGAATAGTCTTCCACTGAATCAGTGTACCACAATTTGTTTATCCCATCTGTTAATGAACGTTTGGGCTGTTTCTGGTATGGGGCTATTGTGAACACAGCTGCTATAAGCCTTCTTGTAGAAGTATTTTTGTGGACATAACACTTTCCTTTCTCTTTGGTAAGTAGATAGGAGTAAAACTGCTGAGTCATATGGTAACTGTTTAACTTTCTAGAGAGCTACCTTATAGTTTTTCAAAATGGCTCCCATCTTACAAACCCACCAGTTCTGGTTCTTCCACATCCCCACCAACATTTGGCTTCATTAGTCTTTTAACTGTAGGTCTTCAAACTGGTATAAAGTGATGGAAAATGTAACCAATGAGAGAAACTGGGTGAAAGAATACATGGGCCCCCTTTGCATTGTCTTTGCAACTTCCTGTGAATCTAGAATTACTTTCAAAATAAAAAGGTTTAAAAACACATCGTTTTTTCAAAAAACAGGTGTGAAGTGGTATTTCCTTGTAGTTTTATTTTGCATGTCTCTGACTCCTGACGATGTTGAATACTTCTTGACATGGCTTTTGGTCGCTCATTATCTTCTTTTGTGAAATGTGCATTCAAGCTTTCACACATTTTCCTTTAACTGGGTTGTTTATCTTTTTATTATTGAGTGTTAAGAGTTGTTTACATATTCTAGATATAAGCTCTCGCTTACATATGTTGCAAATATTTACTCCAGTTGGTTGCTTGCCTATTTGTTTTCTTTAAAGTATCTTTTGGCTCCTGGGTTGCTCCTGGGTTGAGCCTCTGCCTTCCCTCAGGTCATGATCTCAGGGGTCCTGGGATCTAGCCCCACATTGGGCTCCCACTCAGCAAGGAGTCTGCTTCTTCCTCTGCCCCTACGCCCCCAACTCGTGCTCTCTCTCTTTCTCAGATAAACAAATAAAACCTTTAAAAAAAAATAAAGTATCTTTTGATAAGCACAACTTTTAAATCTGCTGGAAGTTAATTAATTACTTTTTCTTTTATAGTTAATACTTTTTCTGTCCTTAGAAAGCTTTGCCTATATTCCAAGGCCACAAATTTAGTATCTTCTATTTCTTCTAGAAGCTTTATGGTTTTAGCTTTTATACTTAGGTAAATGTGCTATGCCTACCTCAAACTAATATTAGTGAATGTTGTGGATAGGAGCTGACGTTCGGGGGGTAGAGACAGGTTTCCCATACATTTATCTAGTTGTTTCAGCACCAACTGTTGAAAAGACTTTTCTTACCCCCATTGATCTGCTTTTATTGCAAGTCAATTGACCGTATTTGTGTGGGTCTCTGGAAAACCTTTTAGTCAGACTTGGATCTCCTGGACTGATCTTCTACCTTCTTTTTCTCTCCTATTGTTCTTTGTCTTCATGGTTTACATGGTTTCTTCAACCTAATCTTCCAACTTTTCTTAGGATTTTAATTTTTGGCTGAAATATTTTCAATTGGCAAGAGTCTTTTCATGTTCTCATATTTGCTATCTCAACTCCTTCATTTCTGTGTTCTTCCTCAGTGAGGTCTTCCCTGGTCATTGTGTCTAAATTTATGTAATCCCTCCCTGCTAGCTCTGCCTCACTCCCTTCCCGGCTACTTTATTTCTCCATAGAATTTACCATCAGCCGGCATGCTGTAGTTCACCTAGTCTTGTTTTTGTTGTCTATTTCTCTCCACTAGAATGAAAGCTCCCTGATGGCAGGGTTGTTCAAATGTGTTCTATACTAGTGCTATTGCTGTTTCTAGAACCTAGACTAGGGCTGTGCACAGTTAAGCATAGGAAATATCTACCGAATGAACTAACAATTAATTGTGTCTTTGTTATAGCATTTTCTTTTTATTTCATGGATGCAAAATCTTTATCTCTCTGAGGATATTATAATATCTTTGGACTTTTTTTCTATTTTCTGCATTTCCTCTGTTTCTCTGAGTTTCCTCTTCCGACCCCCATTGTTTATTTTCATTTTCCTCCTTCATGTTGGATGCTTTCTTCAAATGACTGGTGAACCTTGACCATTCATTCATTCCTAAACTGGGCCTTGCTGAGTCAGAGATGGAGCTTGTTGACTAGTAGGTTTTATGGACATGTAAGGGTGGCTCCACCAATATCCATCCATGTTTCTCTTGAGCCACTCAGTTTCCCCAAAGAGGAGTCCTCAGTCTTCTGCTTGAAGAACATAAACTAGTCTGCTAGTGTTTTGGGAGCCTCATGGGAAAGGAAGCTGTGGGTCTCATTGTTTAGCATGGAGACTTTGATTTAATCCCCTTGTGTTCCGGAAGGCGCTTCCCCTCTGCCCTTCACTTGGACTTGTTTCTCAGTCTAGAACCTCTTAGGGTTATTTGCTCCAGAGGAAAATATTCCCATTTCCTGCCAAGATCAGAGAGGGGCAACAAACACACTACACATTCCAGAGTGTGGTGGTCTAATGCCCTTTATACCAATTTTTACCTATTCTGTGTTCAGCCCCATACTTTCTAAGGTAATGGTGCTCAAATCCTGACTCTTAGATTCAATTGTGCAGATTAGCGTTGGGCATTTATATTTGACTTTCTCCACTCTGCTCTGTCAATTACCACTCATACATCTCTATTTTTCACCTTCCAAAAATATGTGGCTGTCTTTTGACTGGTGTTACCTCCCCTCCCATTTTCTTTGTCCTTAACATTTTTACTTTTTTATTCCTTTACTTTCATTTTAATGCGTTGTTTTTGTTTTGTTTCGTTTTTGAGAGAGAGAACGTGAATGGGGAGGGGCAGAGGGAGAAGGAAAGAGAGAAAATCTTAAGCAGGCTCCATGCTCAGTGCAGAGCCTGATGCAGGGCTCCATCCCATGACCCTGAGATCTTGACCTGAGCCAAAACCAAGGTTGGGTGCTCAACTGACTGAGCCAACCAGGTGCTTCCATTTTAGTGGGGTTTTAAGAGAGTGGAAATAAATATATTTATTCAGTCTGCCATGTGCAACAGAAGTCTGCTGTAAGGATTAAATGAAAAGTGAAGGGGACAGTGACTCATAGTGTTGGCAGTTACCATGTTTAATCCAGTCCTCCAGCTTGATTCTCAGTTGAGTCCAGTAGGCTTAAATTTGATCATGACACTGCTCGAGTAACACCACAGTGCTGATCCTGCTTACAAACCACAAACAGAAGTTCACTGTACTGATTTAGGGAGGCATTAAAGTCTGTTGCCAGGGAATAAAGTTGGTATCAGACGAAATCACATAAATTCAGGGAGTAATTTCTGACTAGGCTTTAGTTCTTCCCAGAAGCAGGTTTCATAGAGTTCAGGAGCTTAGCTGTGAAAGTCTCTGCCTCCTGTGTCCTTGTAAACCTCTTCATCTCTTAAGAACATCCGTGCACAGAGGACAGGCCAGCTTCTTATATTCACGGATTATTTATCCAACAAACGTTAGTAATTGTCTGTAATATGCCAGGCACTGGCTAGGCTGGGGATTAAAAAATAAGTTAAACCCGGTCCTAACTTCTGAAAGCCTACAATCTAGTTGGAAAAACATAAGAATAATAAAATTAAATAAATGATCTTACTTAGGGTTAGCTACAAAAAGAGGCATGCTTGAGGTAGCATGGAAGCACAGAGAAAGGTATGATCAAGTTCATCCTGGAATACAATGGGAGGCTTCCAGAGGAATGCATGTGTTGTCCCTTCTGGGAAGTTATATTTGTTTCCCAAGCTTCAGAAAAGCATTATACAGTTCGGAGGATCGTCCATCCTAAGAAGACATAGCCGTGCTGCACCTGAAGATGACCTGATCAGAAACATCTTCAAGCTTGGTGCAGCAAAACACCTATGGATCGGAAAAAGCCCCTCGACCCTGAAGCACCTCACCACAGAAGGGGGTGTGGAGGTGACAACTGTGGTGGTGGTGGCCCATTCACATTTTACATGAATGAGTGAAAGACTATCTCCTTCCCACCTGTATCTGTAGCCAGAGACGTAGATTTTCCAAGACATAGGGAAGAATTAAGTGGAGAAGGGTAGAGTAAGACAAGACCCTGCAGTTTCTTTTTTTTTTTTTTAAGATTTTTAATTTATTTATGTGACAGAGATACAGCCAGCGAGAGAGGGAACACAGCAGGGGAGTGGGAGAGGAAGAAGCAGGCTCCCAGCAGAGGAGCCCGATGTGGGACTCGATCTCGGAACACTGGGATCACGCCCTGAGCCGAAGGCAGACGCTTAACGACTGCGCCACCCAGGCGCCCCAAGACCCTGCAGTTTCTATCAGACATTTCTATTTGGACATCTGAGTGGATGGTACTGCTGTTAACAGAAATAAGATCTGGGGCGCCTGGGTGGCTCAGTCATTAAGCGTCTGCCTTTGGCTCAGGGCCTGATCCCAGGGTCCTGGGACCGAGCTCTACATCAGGCTCCCTGCTCATCAGGAAGCCTGCTTCTTCCTCTCCCACTCCACTGCTTGTGTTCTCTCTCTCGCTGTCTCTCTCTCTGTCAAATAAATAAATAAAATCTTTAAAAAAACAAAACAAAACAGAAATGAGATCTAATAAGGAGCAAGAAACCTGTTGTGTTGGTAGTTGTTATTTCCGTTGTGGTTGTTTGGTGACCTTTCACAGAAGCCCAGTAAAATGAGAATAACCAGATAGTAGAGTGAATTAAATGAGGGAGCATCTGTAATATGCTTGGTAGGTTATATTAACTATTGATAACTATTATTAATCAATATGGTAAGGAGTTGGGAGACCTGGTTGAATCGTGCTTTTGTGATAGCCTAATCCCAACCTGAATTCTGTCCACTTAGGACAATATCATGTGACCTCTTCCTGACCCATTGACTAGGGCAAACAGGATGTGGGCCCAGAGCATCTCCACTGGAGCCTCCCAGACACCAGTGCTCAGTCTCCATGGCTGTTGGAGTGGGACCTAAGGTTCTAGTGTTCTTGTGCTCACCTCAGCGGCCCACTCTGGGGCCTATGGTAAGATCAGGCACAGATAGGCCCTTGGGTGTTGACATGAATGTAGTTAAAGGTGGCTTTCATCCTCAGTCGGCTTTCATGGAAAGCACAGAGTGTGTTGAAATGCAACAGGAAGCAATTCTGTTGTGGGGTCCTAAGGCCTGAGAGCTGCTGCCTGTGGTGACAAAATTGGAGCAGAAGAGAATGGCTTGCTCCAGCTGGGGCTCAGCAGATTTCGACACGGGCTTGTGTCAATGCATCGGGAGGTGGAGACAAACACCTTCTCCTTGAGGAGGCTGCGTAGAAGGCCATGGAAGGTCTCCCCTGACATTTGTTAACCAGATTGCCCATGTGACCGTTAGGGGTGGGGTAGGTGGAGACACACCCCTGCTTGTCCTTCCGGCACACCTCCAGGGGAAGCCCTGGGCCCTGCACATCCCCGGGACAGTAGTGTGTGAAGGCTAACCCCGGTCTGTGTGGCATGGTCATGTGATACATTGCTCTGAGTGTGGTGGGAAGAAACTTTTGATAAGCTCATCTGCTGGAGGGGATCCGTCCCAGCATCCTCTTCATTCAGTGAGGAAAAGCCATCATGCACGTTTCTCAAAGCCTCTGGACTTGCATTTATCATTTCCTCCTTCTAGCTTTCATACCACTGGGAACAGTTAGATTGCACTGGTGGATCCCTGAGATAGCTGGAGAGAACAAACTCGCAGCCAGAAATGACAGAATTAATGGCAGGAGAGGGAAGCACGAGCCAGCGATGCTCTGTGAAGAAAGCCAAGAGGAGCGCCATGTTTCAGGCTTACCCAGAAACGGTTTGGGTCATGGGGGAGTCAAATGGCTTAGTGAGTGTATTTGTTCCCTATTACTGCTGTAATAAATTGCCACACATTGATGGTTTTAAACAATATAAATGTATTACTTACAACTCTGGAGGTCAGAGGTCTAAAATCAGTCAAGAGGGCGGCTTTCCCTTCCAGAGGCTCTAGGGAAGACTCTGTTTCCCTGTTCACTCCATCTACTAGAAACTGCCCCATCCCTTGGCTCAAGGTGTTCCGTTACTTCGACCTCTGCTTTCCTCATCACATCTCCTTTCCCGACTCTGACCCTCTTGCCTCCCTCTTATAGGATCCTTATGTTACCTTGGTCTACCTGAATTATCCAGGGTAATCTCTCCATCTCTCAAGATCCTTAACTTGACACCTACAAAGTCCTTTTGACCATGTGAGGTAACATATTCACAGGTTCCAGCAATTAGGATGCAGACATCTTTGGGGGGCCATTATTCTGCTTACGACAGTAGAGAAGACCTTCTCAACCCACTCCCAGTTTGAACATTCTTTTGGCCAAAGGGCCTATCTTTGGGTCTATCTGGAGATGTTCAGTGACACCTCTGAGTGATGGGGTATCCAGGGTTCACTTTTATCAGCTCCAAGTGTCCCCTGGAAGGTTCTCTGGGCATTGGCCTCCTCCTGGGTTTTGTTCTTCCCTCCAAAAGAATTTCAAACAGCTGGGTGGAGTCCTTTTCTATGGGGTTTTTAGTGGGGGCCAGATGCATCCCAGCTCTGTGCCAACACTGCCTGGCGATACAGGCATCACAGCCTTGCCCACCCATAAGACCAAGGGCCACCTCCCTGGATCATGATGTCATTTGCCATTACCCTGTGGTTCCCAATAGGCTGATGGCTGTCACTGTCGCAAACAAAATGAGGGGAAATGTGCAGAGGTTTCAAAGGCCATGAAGCCAGCAGGGAAGGTGGGAAGGCCGGGCACCCAGACCTGGGTGAGGCTGGGAGAATTCCAGGGTGAGTTTGGATCCCCAGAGAAATGGTTACATCCAAGGAAGTCACAGAATTTCCTTCTGGTCCAGCATAGCTAAAGTGACTCTGGGGTGGACCTCCTTGGCTTAGCTAGCATGTCCTTCAGGCAGGCTCAAAGGCAGGCAAGTGTCTTTTCAACCATTTCAAGTGTCTTTCCCCATCTGATACAGGGCTGGCTGGTGACAGGATCTGATCGCCCTTCACTTCCACCCTACGCGCTCATGCGGATCCCAAAGCTCATTTCAAGTCTTTTCTCCATCGTCGTTGCCCTCAGTTTCCCCTCCCTTTGGTCCTGGCCTCCATGACTAGTGCTTTAATTTATTCAGTATTTGGCGCCTTTTACACTGAGTGTTCTCAGTGATTAATACCATACCCTGCCTCTTATCTTTTAACTCTGCTGTACCTCCTGGGTTATGGTGTCCCGAGAAAACAGTCAGAGAAGCTGAAGTTGTCTGGGAAAAGAAAATCCCCTGCCGGTGAGATCAGATAATATAGAAAGGAGCAGACTTAACTTTGTCAATCTGGGCCCTGCATTCAGATTCTAGAAAAGGCCCACTGGCCCTTTGTTTGCAGTCACATAAAGTTCTCTAACAGAAAGCCAAACTCCTGGCTGGGAGGCCCATGCAATATTTTGGCAGAGCTCTTCTCAGAGAACATGGGTTCCATTTGGAGTTTGTAAAAGGGGTGCAGGTGGGGCATGCTGTTGGCAAGAGATTTGCCTGGATGAGGGGAGCCCTGAATTGTCAGCAGTGTGTACCTGGCACCCTGAAGAGGCTGAGGCAGGAGGGCTGAGCGGAGGGAGAGAGCAGGGAGCCCTCCAGAAAGGAAGGGAGTTCAAAAAGAAAGCCTGGTGGCTTTTCATGATGCGGTGAAGGTGTTTACATTTCAGGCTCCCCGATTGCCTTGGCCACCCCTGGGCGGAACCTGCCTCTGCTTCCTCTGCCACTCAGCCCCACGGGTATCTGCTTTCCTTTCATCCGATCCATGCAGCAGGGTTCCCTGCCAGCAACTCACCCCCGGCTCCCATCTCTTCGCCTTCGTCCTTCTCCATCGCCCCCCTGCTCCCCTCTTCCCCAGCTGCAGCCCCATGCAGGCTCTGGCAGCCCTCCATCCAGCCCCCTGCCCAGGTGGCCGGCATGTTTTATGACAGCAGCTGGGGCTTTCCTATGTGAGCGCTCAGCACACCCCTGCCCCCGCCCCAATTCCTCGAGCTTCTGTTCCGTCACAGGAACTGCCATGAGGGGTTCAGGGTGGAGGGGACCCCAGCTGAGTCTTGGGCTGCCCCTCTGCCTGAAAATCAAGCATGGACCTCTAACAAACCTGGGGAAGTGAGAGGGAGGGAGCGTAGGGGAAAAGGAAAGAGGAGAGAGAGAGAGAGAGCGAGAGAGAGCAAGCACCCTAAAAAGGGAAAGAAACTGAGGAGGTTCCACATTTCTGAGATTGAATGAAAATCTGAATGACACGTTAGGATCCTTTAGACAAGATTGCCAGCTCTGAGCCCTGCATATTTTACTCTAGACCTCTGTTCCTGTTTGGATTTATCCTTAAAAATGCAGGTTGGCCAAAAAAAAAAACCCCAAACCCCACATGTTTTAGGGTTAATAAGAAATGCCTCATTTGGGGGCACCTGGGTGGCTCAGTGGTTGAGCGTCTGCTTTCGGCTCAGTTCATGGTCTCGGGATTCTGGGATCAAGCTTCCTCGTGGGGCTCCCTGCTCAGCGGGGAGTCTGCTTCTCCCTCTCCCTCTGTGATCTCTCTCGCTCTCACTCTCTCTCAAATAATTAAATAAAAATCTTGGAAGGAAGGAAGGAAGGAAGGAAGGAAGGAAGGAAGGAAGGAAGGAAGGAAAGGGGGGAAGGAAGGAAAGGGGGGAAGGAAGGGAGAGAGAGAGAAAGAAAGAAAGAACAAATGCCTCATTTGTTTAGGATTTCCCTTTGTAACCCAGCTCTCTACTCAGAGCAGGTGGCAGGCTGACACAGACTTCAGGAAGCATCCACAGCCTCCTCCAACGGTAGCATCTGAAACCCTCTCCTCTTCCCAGGTCCCGCTTTCGGAGGCGGAGGGACTTGGCCAGTCAGCCTGCTGTCCCACTGCCACCAGCGATGTTCTCAAGGGCACCGCTAGCTACAGCGCACTCAGAAAGAGTACGGAGCTTTCCCGAGGAGGGAGGTGGTGGGCAAGGTGAGGGGCTACATGTCGAGGTAGCCCAAGCAGCGAGCCAGCATCCTTCCGACCCTCCTTCCTGGGGGGCTCCACCTGGCTGCTTCTGTAAGCCAGCCCCTGGTGGTGAGGGACTCTGTCCACCTGATGTCCCAGGTGGCTCTACCCCCACACGCCTCTTCAGGCTTCGGATCTCCAGAGTCTGCTTGATTGTATTTCACAAACACACATAGAGCGCCCGCTGCACGTGCCAAGCACACTGTTCACATGTTTTACTCACAGTAATTATAATAATGCTGAAACAAAACAATGTGACAGATACTGTTTTTATCTCCCATTTTACAGATGAAAGAACTGAGGCATAAAGCTCTTAAGTCTCTGGCCAAAGCCAGTGCAGCTGGGGAGGGGTGGAGCTGGGGTTTGAACCTGGGCACTCTGGAAGCGGATCCATGCTCTTGATCACTGGTTATGCTGCCACTCATGCCGGCTCCCTTTGTCTCCATGCTCGGTGCCCAGCCTCTGTGCTTTGGGTGGAAGAGGAATTGGATAGAGTGAGTAGAACACAGCCTGGAGGTCAATAAACGTGGTTCTAGTCTGGGCTCTGTCACGATCTGGCCAGGTGTCCCTGTGCATGTGGCTTGAGCTCTCTGTGCCCCAGTTCCACATGTTTAGCTAGCTGACCTACCACCTTCCCACTGACGGCTTGCAAGGCCCTGTAGAGCACTCAGCGCTGCGGGGGCCAAGCCATCCCTGCAGCTGCCTGGAGCTCACCTTGGGGATCCCCAGAGGAAGATGGAGGGAGGGAGGAAAGCAAACACACTTGGCAGGAAGGCAGGAGGGGGACAACGCCCTTTGGAAAGATGGACAGCTTAATGAGGCTCTGACAATGTCCTTCTGTGAGGGGGACAGTAAGGGTTTGGACAATGGTCTTAATGGGGAGATTCTCTCATGATTATGATCCCCATGATGATGCCCATGGTTACGGTTCTCATGGCAAGGTTAGTAGGAAACTGCCAAGGGCTATGCCCCATCAGCCAAAGCCAACTCAAGCAGTCTCCCACGCAGGCAGTAACACAGAGATTTCAGCTGCTTCTTAATGACTTGGAGACATGTACACTTCAATTGCATTTAAATGGACCATTTTACCTAATTAAGAGTCAGGATCAGAGAGTTAAAAATTGAAGTGTCCTATTTCCTCAATGCTAAGATGCATGCTTTTCATGTTGAACATTTCTAAAATTGGAATGTCATACAAACTTATTTTTAATGTAGTGCTTTTCCCCCAGCACAGACACACACACACACACACACACACACACACACACACACACACACACAAATTATTGAGTGCTTGTGGTGCATGTTAAAATTAAAGAAATATAATAGCATTATTGTTGCTTTAGTCTATGTTGGTGGTGGGGACAGAAATCACTTCAGCAAGAAGAGGGATTTAATTATAATAATCATGAACCCCTGTGGGCAAGAATGGGCCTCAGGGAGGCTAGAAACTCAAATTTGGAACACTATGGGGATTCCTTGAAGTAAACTGATCTCTCATCTTTGCCTCTTCTGTGTACCTGATTCATTAATCATTCATTCTGCTGACTTGTGACCTCTATACCTCAAGATTCATGGTGTAAGATGGTCAACCACAGCCTCACAGAAGGACCAAATCATTCCATCTCCATGTTTTCTGTCTCTCTCTCCTCCAGTCCTAATATCAGGGGGGAAATTCCTCTGTGTCCTTCTAGTCCAATGAACTGTGAGTGGAGTGGAGAACAGGGCCACATTTTTCAAGATGGCTACCAGCTTTTGGTCTCTGTGGATTCTCAGGTCGATATAGGGAGACACTGTAAATTGGACAGATGTTCCTTAAGAAATCCCTACAGGAGGCAGAAGTTTACTACTATGATACATCATTCCAGTGGCACTATGAGTTGGAGCTGGGAAGGACTGTAGGCTGGACACCAGGAGACAAGTCACTTAGACTAGAATCAGGAGGACTGACGGCTGTGATGGCAAATCTGGTGGATCAGCAATGGCCGTGCTGGCTCACTCAGGGCTGCCCAGGGCTTTGCACGGATCTCCGCCTCCCTCAGGAAGGACTCGAGGACAGAGGGACCATTCCCCAAGAACATCTGAGGCATGGCAGGGAGGCAGAGATGGTGAATCACAGAAAAGAACTCTTCTAGAAAGGCTCATTGACCTTTAGATTAGCACCACGGAGGCACTTTCCAAAATGCTCTCTGAGGGTCCAGATTTGCTGATTTCATCCTCAGACTGTATCCAAAGAAAGCATAGCCCCTCCACAGTTTTTGGAAGTAAGAGGGGTGGGGCAGTTGGGTGGAGAGGAAGCCGGGAAGCCAGGGTCCCAAGCTGTGGTGTCTGGCCCCTCACCTTTTTCAGGGACCTGCCAACTCCGTCTGCTCCAGTGGCTGGGGTCCAGCTGCAGTGCTGTGGGGTCTTCGGTTCCAGGACCAAATGATGAGCTCCTCGCACGACACCTGCCTCTCTCCTCTCTGGCCCTGAGCTCTGGCCGCAGCAGCCTCCCTGCCTGCCATGGAAGCTGCCGAGGCAGCTGATGGCGGTGAGCCGCCGACCCAGAGACTTGGCAGGAGAGCTGCTTGCTAATTTGGAGAGGATGTTAAGTGAGAAAGGGTAGTGTTCAGTGCAAGCTCCCCTGAAAGCCAGGGGAGCCAGGGAGCAGACAGGGGCAGGGAGGAGCTGTGAGGAAAAGCAATAGTCTCCCAGGGCAAAAGAAGAAAACCAGCAGCCAAAAGGACTATTTTTATTTCCAATTCTCCAGGCACCACTCCCAAGAGATCTGCCTGAGTGACTCACGAATGTTCTTTGTGCACAGAGAAATCACCTGGTATATGGGCACAGAGAGCTCTGTGCTTACTGAATAAATATCCCCTCTCTTCTTCAGCCATTCACCCCTACCACCCACTCCATGGCAAACCATTCTGGGAAACTCTAGTCTCTGTGCAGTGTGCAGATTTCTGAATTGGTAAGAGTTGTTGGAACCCAGACAGTAACAGGCATCGGTACACATGAGCTGTCGAGGTAACAAGGGGGATTGCATGCAGATATGGTCCATTTGGCTTGCTGGATTGTTGATTCTTATGCCAACACATCTCCATAATTTGCTGTGTGAACGGAGATAAATTATCTCACCAATTTCTGTTTCTACTTTCCCATTAAAGAAAAAACAAAACAAAACAAAACCATGAGCACTGCTGGGAAGTGGTAATGGTGGCAGCCATCCCAACCCTTTTACTCCTGTGTGGTATGACTGGAGACTGATTCCATTCATCTCCTTATCTTGGTCTTCCCCAGTCTTCTTCCATCCACCTGGTTATACAAGCCCCTGTCTAATCCCCAGAGCCAAACCCTCAGCTACCCTGGTAATTCTTCCTCTAATGCGTATCTTGAGTCTATCCTCTTTCCATCTCCCTTGTCAACTCTTAACCTCTTCTGTGGCAGTTGTGCTGCTCTAGCTTCTCAATGCATTCTCCTCACAGCCCGGAGTGTTTTCCTAAAGCATAAGCGAAACCATGCCACTTTCTTAAATCCCCTCAATGACATCACCTTTCCCTTACGGTACACCCAACATGGTCTGTTGCCTACAGAACCCCTCAGTGATGTTAGACTTTTCATGTTCTGGAACCCACTGAACGTTAGCCTGCCTTAGAGTCTTTCTCATGCTGTTGCCTCCACTTGGCATGCTCAACCTCTAAATCTCTGCCCCTGGATCCTCCTCCTCATTCATACCTCAAATGAGAATTATTTTCCCCACCTATCTTCCTGACAGCCATATTTAAGTAGCTCTCTTCCCGTGTGCCACGTGTTCCTGATTACTTCATTCTGTTCATTACCTAATTATTTCATTCTGCTCATGGTTCTCAATTTGCATCTATGTCTTTATCTGTATACTTCAAAATAAATACCAGTCTTTTCTGTCTCCATCCTTCAGGTTGTAAGCTGCATGAGGGCAGGGACATATCCCTTTGGCCCACTTCTGACCATTAGCACCCAGGCAGGGTATGCAAGATATAGCAGGTGCTATAAATATTTATTTACTTCTTTGTGAACACCTATGATGTGTGAAGAATGTACTATGTCATGGGCCAATAGTGATGAAATAAAGCAGACTGCCCACATAGGGCTGATGGTCATAACACATGATTTAACTACTATTTGAGTGTGAGGGGGCGGAAAAGGTGATGGTTCTTTTAATATCCACACCACAGTGCGATTGCATAAAGAAACCCAAAGTAATAGCAACAGACCGATCTGGCTTCCTCCATTGGGGAAATAATATAAGATTTTATGTATGTAAAGTAGCTCCAGCCCTGGTGTAATACTTGGGGCCTATTTAGACATATTCTTTAGAGGTTTCTGATGCATTTTCCCCAAACCATCAAGCATTAAATTAGCTTAAAGAAAGCCATAAAGATTGCCTTGAGTCTTGTAAAGAACATGACACTTTTCATTTTTCCATTTTATTCATGCAGATAAATGTATGTATCCAGAGTATTTATGGATTTTAATCCTTTTACAAGGTGACTGTGTTTGCATTCAGTTGAAAGAGAGGGACTAAAATCCTTTTACCTACACTGAGGAAGAAATTGAATCTAGAGTGGAGCCAGCTGAGGTAGGAAAAGAGCACTGGCTAGGGTTTGGGAAGCTCAGATGCTGGGGTCAGTCCTACCACGAAGTAACCAGCGAGTCAGATCATCTCACGGGCCTCAAGTTTCTCAGTTGGAGAGTCAAGGGACTGGACCTACTTAGGTGTCCTGATCTACTGGGGGCAAGAGACCAGGATGGATGTCTGATGGTGAAATGGGAGACCCTGGGTGAGCGGCCCCTAATCATCTGCTTTGTACCCAGAGAGAGGAGGACTTGGTGTGCCTTCTGGCTCCCGGGTAACCCGGAGGATTTCTCTGTTGGACCACAGTCATTGAACCCACATTTACTCTGCTCACACTGAACCACACTGACACTCTACTGGGTAGGTCTGGGGGTCCAGAGATTCAGTCATTCAGTAGGTATGTATCAAGTACCTGCTACTCACAGTACCAGGAACTAGGTACATAATGGTGATGGAAGCAAAGCCTAAGTTCCTACCTTCAGGGAGTCTAAGTCTGGGGGAGACAGGTAGTAAGTAAAGAGAAAGAAGGAAGTACAATGTGAAGCGTTAAGAGGATCGAAGCAAGGGGCCGAGATGGAGAATGACACAGGAAAGCCCTTAGGGGTCAGAGAAGACTTTCCAGAGAAGGTGGCATTCGTTTGAAGGATTGAAAAGGAGGAAGGGAGAGCTTGTTCAAAGGCAGGAAAAGGCTTAGAGTATGGAGGAACTCAAGGAAAGCCAGGGAAGCTGGCATTCAGTGGTCTAGGAAGAGGCTTTTTTTTTTTTTTTAGATATTATTTATTTATTTAACAGAGAGAGACCGTGCAAGCAGGGGGAGCGGCAGGCAGTGGGAGAGGGAGAAGCAGGCTCCCCATTGAGCAGGGATCCCAATATGGGGCTCAATCCCAGGACCTTGGGATCATGACCGGAGCTGAAGGCGCCCCCAGGAAGAGGCTTGAATTAAGGGTGGTGAAGAAGGCAGAAGCCAGGCCACACGGGGCCTTCCGGGTCAAAGTAAGAGGTTTGGATTTGGATTTTGAGTAAGGCAAATAGTATGGCTGGATTTACTGTCACCAGTGTGAGATTTCCCAGTTTGAACAGCACAGTGTACACACACTTAATTTTGTGTATTTCCCTATGACAAAACTCAGCTAATGAGAGTCCATTTGCCCTTCTCAGGGCAGATGACACAGTAAGTTCTGGCACTCTATTTTAATACCCTCTCAGCAATTTCAGAATTCCTCACTCCCTTTTCCCCCTCCCTTTCTCCCTGGATTTGCTCAAAATTCCAAGGGGCATGTGTATCTTTCTGATGTTGAAGGAAGGGCACCTGACCCACGCTGGTCCTAGCTGGCATCTGTTTTAATGTAGCTTGGCATTTGTTCTGTTGCCCTGGGCTACATGAATTAACTTCTCTAGGGGTCTTCCCTTCCAAGTTCTGCCTTCTCTGCCCTTACTGCTCTGCCTCCTCTTGGGTCCCCAGTTTGGTCACCCACCCTGAAGCTTGGTGTGCCTTTTACGGTGTGCACATTTTACGATGATCCCCCACCAGGCCCCCAAGCTAACCTTTGTCCCACTTTGGCACCTAGGCATTGATCCAATCTCCCCACCTCACAGGAAGCAAAGATACTGGGCGGGGCAGGGGGAAAATGGCGGGAAGGTAGTATCTCAATATCTCTGCCTACATCTGCTCATTTACATTAACAGTGCATCCCTTGCTGGTGCTGAAATTTTTGTTCAGAGTTGCAGAGGGTTAGTGGGATCAAGTTCTTTCCATTCTCAGATTCTCAAACTTTTCCAATTTGAACTCCATGCCACAGTCATGAGGGGAGTGGGGGCAGCAGTGAGCTAGGTTCCAGCCTCAGTTGAAATGTGCTCCCTTTCCAATCCCATTCTCCTCTAAGCTCCACTACAGAAGAAACGAGTGTCACTTGGAGGATGGTGGTGGCAGTGACGCTGGAAAGAAGCTGGTGGGGTTTAGAGGCTGTTGATGGATCAGATGAGGGTGGGAGGTCACGGGAGAGGGAGAAACAGAGGATACCTCCCTGGTTGCTGGCTTTAGCAACTAGGTCCTGGGTAGTGTCATTGTTGCAGGGAGGGAGCAAGCAGGTGGGGAGTGGATTTGGGGATGGATATCAAGAATCTAGTTTTGTATGTTTCAAGTTTGAGATATTTGTGAGAGACATCCTAGTGAGAGATGTCAAGCAGATCATTTGATTTCTTTTTTTTTTTTAAGATTTTATTTATTTATTTGACAGAGATAGAGACAGCTAGTGAGAGAGGGAACACAAGCAGGGGGAGTGGGAGAGGAAGAAGCAGGCTCCCAGCAGAGCAGAGTCCAAGACCTTGGGATCACGCCCTGAGCCAAAGGCAGACGCTTAATGACTGAGCCACCCAGGCGCCCCAGATCATTTGATTTCTGAGATTAAAGCTCAGGGTAGAGGTCTGCAAGGTGATGGAAATTTGGGAGTGGTCAACAGACAGATGGTATTTAAAATCATGGGAATGGACCTTAAGTAGTCTCATGTGTTCAGGTGGGGCTTAGGCTTTGATGTGTGGTCCTGAAAATTTCACCTCGTGATTTGGGTAAGAAGAGCTTAGGCTCCAGATGGCTGTTTCAGGGGCCCTGGGGACCCAGCTGGTGGATCAGTGATCCCTGACAACTGCTGCTACTCACTCAGCAGACTCTGTTAGTCTCGTGATATGTGGGAGCTCCCAGCTGGGGACAGAGGTTGGGACAGGCCCAGCTTGTGAAGCGTCAGGGTGGGAGGAGGGAGAGATCTGGCCATCTGGATGGGGTGGGTGGAGCAGGATATTTCCAGGCAAGAAGCTGCTGTCCTTGCCCTAAGTGGTTGCGATTATTCCTGGAGCCTCCAGGCAGGTGCAGCACAGAATAGTGAAGAAGGAGAATTCAAGGCCTGCTGTACACAGTTCTGAGAGCCTGGGAGCATACGCCTGAACATGTTCTCTCCCTCAAGGGTCTCATGGGCAGATGATAATATTTATACCCCTTCTGTACTCATAAACCCACACAGTATAGTCTCAGAGGGTGTCATTTCCGGAAAGTCAGTTTAGCATTCACTTGAAATTTAAAAATTACTCCATCTTTATTGTCAAGGATGTTAAAGGCACTCAAATGCATAGCCCCAGTGATGTTAATTAAAATCTTATTTCTTTTTCTACTCATATGATTTACACACCACAGCTGTTCAGGCACCACCACCGTCAAACCCAGTTCTCCCTCCCTCATAAATAAACTCTTTTCTACACCAGCCTCCCTGGAAGCCTTCCTCCCTGGCCTGTTCTCTCCCTCAGCCCTTTATTATGAATGTGTCTGGCCTCTCTCCTAGGAGGAAACATGCATCCTTTTGGAAAGCGAGGAAGGAGGTTTAGGGAAGTAGGTTGAAATGACAGGACTCTCTCTGGGGGGAAGGAGGAATGGACATTTTTGTTTCATCACATATTTACGAGTTGACTGACACTTCCATGCTCTCTTTCCAACTTCCCAACAACCTTGCAGGGTAGTTACTCTCATTAATCTGACTTCATAGAGGAGGAAACAAAGGCTCACCCAGAGCCATGTAGCTTAAAAAAGGCAGGGAGAGGACGGGAGCTTCTTGCCAGCATGAAGGTGGCTGAGATGGGGGTGTGCCAATGAGAAAAATGGAGGGAGATGGTTTCTCTCCCTCACCCTGCCCCATTCCTCTCCTTTCTCCCTGCTCTGCTCACCAGTCTCACCTGATCCCCTTTCAGCAGCAAGGACAGGGCAGTTCCATTCCTTGGTCAGGAAATTAGTTGAGAAACAAGAAACCAGGGTCTGTCTGGCTCCTCTCTGTTTCTTTTTCTGTAATAAAATGAAGAGGTTAAAACAGGTGACTTTGGATCAAATTCTGTGACCACAGCTGCCTTGTGACCCAGTCCCAAAATGGTGATGGACTCAGAGAAACAATCTTTGGATAGCCAAAAAGTCATTCACAAAGAAATCTCTGCTAAAACCTCCCAAAGAACACCAAAAGGATGTTCTTCTCAAAATAGAGCAACACTTCAAAAAAAAAATCTCTCTCCCCATGTACATTTTGAATACAACTACCTCAAGCACTGACACCTCCCTCCACACTCCCAAAAACTGTTCCCAAGCCCAAAAGATTCACATCTTTCTTCTCTTCTCATCTCACTCAGGATCTATTTATTTCTCTTCCACCAACAACTCAGAGAGTTACTTTCCAGAGGAAATCAATCCACCCAGTGTGGTTTCTCTCAATTACCCCAATTCGGCAGGGAAGACTGTGCTACCCCAGAGCTCCCCTCCATTGGCAGAGAAGGGGAGAGGGGAGAGATGCGTAAGTCAGTTTCCTATCACACTGGGATGAGTCCAGGAAAACAGGAATCCTTGTGTTTCTGGTACCCAGCACGGGTGCTGGCACATACTAGGTACTCAGCATTGGTGGAACGGAAGTAAGCACGGCAGATTTTTTTAGGGGTTGTCAACTAAAGCCCAGAGCACCCACCAGCGTCCAGCAGAGTCAACACCAGCGAAGTCTGACTTCTACTTCAGTGAGGTTTCCACCGTCGTAGGGGGTATCATGCGGGGGTGCGCACACAAGTGTGTCCCCCGTGCAGGGCTTCTGAGTCTGGGCCTGGTGTGATTCCTGACTCCGCCACCTTAAGCAAGCCCTTAACTTCCCATCGGGAAACTGGGCTTAAAGATAGCATCCCCAATAGAGCCGGTGTGATGATGAAATGATAAGTAACAACAAAAAGGTGATATCGACACGCATGCCCTTGGATTTCCGACGTCCAACAAGGCGGAAGCGGAAGTCAGCCATTCGGGGCTTGTTGCCTCAGCACATGGGGGCCGAGGCCTCCGGCTCACCCGAGGCGGGAAGGACTTAGGACTTTCCCAGGGTGGTGCAGTGTTCTGGTGCCCTCTCCTCCCGGGTCACGAGGAGCCAGCCCCACCAGTTCCTCCCCCACCACCCTCTCCAGGGGATTTCCTTTCTCAGGGAGGACGAGATGACCTCGCTCTGGTTTCAAAATTCCAAGACGGAACAGGAATAAATCCTCCCGGGCTGACCTAGCTTCCAAAGACGGAGCTCACTGAATTCCTGCTTCCCCGTGGGCATCCCCTGTGCTTCGTCGCCCCTCCCCCCAGGCCGGGAGCCGGCTCCAGAGGCCGGCCCTGTTTCTCCATCGGCCTGGGCTTGTCTCCAACAGACTAGGCCCCGGCCCGTAAACAGGCCCGAGAGCTCCAGGACCGAGGCCCAGAAGAGGCCCAGTAAAGCCAACGCGAGAGGAGCTGAGGGCTGGGGCTCTGGCGCTGGGGAGGTGAGGCAGGGACCGGCTGGGCGGGACCAGAGGCTCCTTCCCCGCCTCTGGCAGTGGAAGTCGGAGCTTCCCTCTGTCAGTGTAAGAATTTGGACCCGTAAAGTCTATAGCACAGTGCCCAGTACATAAAAAGCACTGAGATTTCGACCATGATCACAACTCCTGACGCTAATGGAATTATTTATCTACGAGGCTCTCCCTCACACCAGGGGACTGATCCCTATCTGCGGTGCTTCGTCCAGGATCCAGCTCACAGTTGCAGTGAACTAAGAAAACATTTTACTTTGGACACGAGGCAAAACTTTTTGAATAGCTCCTGTCATTAGCCTGGGTAGGGGCCTGTCTCTTGACCAGTGACCAAAGCCCTGGAGTTAATGGCTCCACTCGGCTTCTCTTGGGCTGGGGGATCGTGAATCCCTTTCCAGCACAACAGGTTAGCTTCGGCAGTCTCTGGGCCCTCACCTCTCTGTCGGTAAAGTGAGGGGGCAACTGAGTCAACTCTAAAGGGCTTTTCTGCTTGCAGAGACTGAATGAGTGACTTGACTGCCGGTGAAGAGAACTGGGGATCAGAGAAAGCATAGAGGACCAGGGCTCAGGCCCAGTGTGGGGCAGGGGGTGGGGGGGGGGGCTGAGGTATAGCAGGGTAAAGCTGGGCCTCCCCTCTGGAATGGAAGGGCTGACCCCCCTGGTCACACTGCCCTGAGGCTTCCACTTTCAAGGTCTGACCTGAAGGCTCCAATTTAGAGGGCTCCACCCTACCTGGACAGAGACTGCTGAAATGGTCATTTTATTTATTTATTTACACTGCCTACCCAAGGGGGGAGAGTCAGGGATTTTTTTTTTTTAAGAGTATTTATTTATTTGAGAGAGAGAGAGAGAGAGTGTGTGTGTGTGTGTGTGTGCACGAGGAGGAGAGAGAAGCAGGGAGCTCCACTGGGGCTCCATCCCATGAACCTCAGATCATGGCCTGAGCTGAAACCAAGAGTCAGACGCTAAACTGACCAAGCCCCCCAGGCACCCCTGAAATGATCATTTTAGAGTGGCTCCTTTGGGGAGGCATGCTGAGGGTTAAATGTATGTATTAGACTTGGACTAGATAACATTCCTAGAACATACACAGGTCTAGTGATTAGTGGTGTCAGGATACCAAGCAACATTTGGCTGGGGGCAGGAGGGGAGCACTGAGGTCTGGAACGTGGAGCCTGCCAAGGCCGCTGAATGAGAGCTCCAAAATGCAGAACAGGGGCCGAGCAGGAAGACTCAGTGCGGCTGGCAAAGAGCTCAGTTTCCACAAGTGCAAGGAAGGGGTATCAGATAAGGGCCCATTTCCAACATATTTTGCTTAGTATGCAATATTCCTGTGACTATTGGTCTGCTTTCAAGCACTCCCTCACTCACTGTTCCGCTGAGTATCAGTGCTATTTAAGATGCTCTCTAAGGGCTGGGATTGGAGTGGGGAAGGCAGCAAGCTGCGTGAGATGCAGTCCCGCCCTCCGGAACATGAAATGTCAACACTCCTGGACAGCCCACCAGGAATCCCTGCCTGGGCCAGCTCCAAGGCCTGGGACACCTGGCGGGCTGGCTGGCCCTGGCTCTGCGGCTGGGACTCCTGCCGCCTAGAAGAGAGTCTGGGATTGTTGTTTGGATCGGCACATGCTCTTCTCAGACACAGAGAGAAGATGGGTCAGAAAGAATGTGTGTGGAGAATGAATCCTCTCCCTTTTCAAGCTAGAGAGCCTGCAGGGGAGAGAGGGGCTGGCCCCTCTCCCCATCACTCTCCCATCCCACTGAGTGGCCACTGATGGCAGGGAGGAGTCAGGGAGACAGATCCCCCCTCCCCCTGCCCTGTGACACAGACACAGGGCCTTGGCACCCACTCCTTCCTCATTGTTCACACGGCTCTGACCTGTGTCAAAATAAATTCCAGATCCCAGGAGAGAAGTTTCCTGGGGATGCAAGCACATGGGTTGGGGGGGGGGGGTGGAATCTGGGCCTATGATGTCCCCACCATTTCTTTCTTTCTTTTTTTTTTAAGATTTTTTTTAAATTTATTTTTGAGAGAGAGAGAATGGGGGAGGGACAGAGGGAGAGAGAGTCTTAAGCAGACTCCGCATGAGCGTGGATCTCACAACCCTGAGATCTTGACCTGAGCCAAAACCAAGAGTCAGACACTTAACCGACTAACCCACCCAGGCTCCCCTTCCGCACCATTTCTGAAGAAAGCGGCCTCACTGCCTCAAGCACCCCAATGCGCAGATGCTGTCGGGATAGGCACAGACTGAGCCCCAGAAGAGAAATACAGTCCGATCCCTCCCCCAGTTGGTCTTTCACTTCAGTAGTCATTAAGGAGAAAAAAACGTCTTCGAAATCAAAAATGAAAGTCTGGTGACTCTGAATGTGGTGGTTTGCTCAGTCTGTGGGGTACTCTAATATTTCAGAAGCAGTTTGGACATGATGTCTTTAGTTTGGATTGAATTAAACATACACCCCCACACATACAACACACTTCCTGCGTAGACTCTACCCCCTAAAGGAATGTCGGACTAGTCACGGCACATGTTAGGAACACGCGTGATGTGGCTTGAGGCCTTGGTGCTCACCGAGGTGGAAGTGCTGTGCCGCAGGGGAACTTGGGACTTGCTCTTCATTTTGTCAAAACAGTTGAGATACAAATGAATCCTTTTAAAAGTAAGTACGGGGTGGGGAGTGTGCCTGGGTGGCTTAGTCAGTTAAATGCCTGACTCAGGGTTGTGAGTTCAAGCCCCATGTGGGGCTCCACGCCTCGCACAGAGCCCACTTAAGTAAATTAACAAACAAATAAATGAAAGCAAGTACAGAAGTATTGTATTTCGATCTGTATGTCTGCCCCACGTGATTTCAGAATCCCGTAGAGATCGCCGTCATAGTACAATGCGTAGTCCCGCTCAACATGCTCTTCTTCTTTTTTCTTTAATCATCATCACCATCTTTTTGTTGAGGCACCACTGTTCTAGATAAGAAGAGAGGAAATAATTGGTTGGCATATTCAGATGAAACGTTAATGTAAAA